>NW_027411625.1:18579983-18953069 GCF_049639745.1 Rhodnius prolixus | reverse complement strand
CCAACCCACCCCACCACCCTCCCCTACACCACCCCACCCACCCCATCCCTCACCAACCACCCTACCCACCCCACACCTACCCTCACCACACCTCACCCTACACCTCCCCTCCCCTCCCCACCCCAACCCACCCACGCACCACACCTACCCCCACCTCCCTAACCACCCCACCACTCCTCCTGAACCTAACCAACTCTCCCTACACCTACTACCTAACCTAACCTAACCTAACCTAACCTAACCTAACCTAACCTAACCTAACCTAACCTAACCTAACCTAACCTAACCTAACCTAACCTAACCTAACCTAACCTAACCTAACCTAACCTAACCTAACCTAACCTAACCTAACCTAACCTAACCTAACCTAACCTAACCTAACCTAACCTAACCTAACCTAACCTAACCTAACCTAACCTAACCTAACCTAACCTAACCTAACCTAACCTAACCTAACCTAACCTAACCTAACCTAACCTAACCTAACCTAACCTAACCTAACCTAACCTAACCTAACCTAACCTAACCTAACCTAACCTAACCTAACCTAACCTAACCTAACCTAACCTAACCTAACCTAACCTAACCTAACCTAACCTAACCTAACCGAACCTAACCTAACCTAACCTAACCTAACCTAACCTAACCTAACCTAACCTAACCTAACCTAACCTAACCTAACCTAACCTAACCTAACCTAACCTAACCTAACCTAACCTAACCTAACCTAACCTAACCTAACCTAACCTAACCTAACCTAACCTAACCTAACCTAACCTAACCTAACCTAACCTAACCTAACCTAACCTAACCTAACCTAACCTAACCTAACCTAACCTAACCTAACCTAACCTAACCTAACCTAACCTAACCTAACCTAACCTAACCTAACCTAACCTAACCTAACCTAACCTAACCTAACCTAACCTAACCTAACCTAACCTAACCTAACCTAACCTAACCTAACCTAACCTAACCTAACCTAACCTAACCTAACCTAACCTAACCTAACCTAACCTAACCTAACCTAACCTAACCTAACCTAACCTAACCTAACCTAACCTAACCTAACCTAACCTAACCTAACCTAACCTAACCTAACCTAACCTAACCTAACCTAACCTAACCTAACCTAACCTAACCTAACCTAACCTAACCTAACCTAACCTAACCTAACCTAACCTAACCTAACCTAACCTAACCTAACCTAACCTAACCTAACCTAACCTAACCTAACCTAACCTAACCTAACCTAACCTAACCTAACCTAACCTAACCTAACCTAACCTAACCTAACCTAACCTAACCTAACCTAACCTAACCTAACCTAACCTAACCTAACCTAACCTAACCTAACCTAACCTAACCTAACCTAACCTAACCTAACCTAACCTAACCTAACCTAACCTAACCTAACCTAACCTAACCTAACCTAACCTAACCTAACCTAACCTAACCTAACCTAACCTAACCTAACCTAACCTAACCTAACCTAACCTAACCTAACCTAACCTAACCTAACCTAACCTAACCTAACCTAACCTAACCTAACCTAACCTAACCTAACCTAACCTAACCTAACCTAACCTAACCTAACCTAACCTAACCTAACCTAACCTAACCTAACCTAACCTAACCTAACCTAACCTAACCTAACCTAACCTAACCTAACCTAACCTAACCTAACCTAACCTAACCTAACCTAACCTAACCTAACCTAACCTAACCTAACCTAACCTAACCTAACCTAACCTAACCTAACCTAACCTAACCTAACCTAACCTAACCTAACCTAACCTAACCTAACCTAACCTAACCTAACCTAACCTAACCTAACCTAACCTAACCTAACCTAACCTAACCTAACCTAACCTAACCTAACCTAACCTAACCTAACCTAACCTAACCTAACCTAACCTAACCTAACCTAACCTAACCTAACCTAACCTAACCTAACCTAACCTAACCTAACCTAACCTAACCTAACCTAACCTAACCTAACCTAACCTAACCTAACCTAACCTAACCTAACCTAACCTAACCTAACCTAACCTAACCTAACCTAACCTAACCTAACCTAACCTAACCTAACCTAACCTAACCTAACCTATACCTAACCTAACCTAACCTAACCTAACCTAACCTAACCTAACCTAACCTAACCTAACCTAACCTAACCTAACCTAACCTAACCTAACCTAACCTAACCTAACCTAACCTAACCTAACCTAACCTAACCTAACCTAACCTAACCTAACCTAACCTAACCTAACCTAACCTAACCTAACCTAACCTAACCTAACCTAACCTAACCTAACCTAACCTAACCTAACCTAACCTAACCTAACCTAACCTAACCTAACCTAACCTAACCTAACCTAACCTAACCTAACCTAACCTAACCTAACCTAACCTAACCTAACCTAACCTAACCTAACCTAACCTAACCTAACCTAACCTAACCTAACCTAACCTAACCTAACCTAACCTAACCTAACCTAACCTAACCTAACCTAACCTAACCTAACCTAACCTAACCTAACCTAACCTAACCTAACCTAACCTAACCTAACCTAACCTAACCTAACCTAACCTAACCTAACCTAACCTAACCTAACCTAACCTAACCTAACCTAACCTAACCTAACCTAACCTAACCTAACCTAACCTAACCTAACCTAACCTAACCTAACCTAACCTAACCTAACCTAACCTAACCTAACCTAACCTAACCTAACCTAACCTAACCTAACCTAACCTAACCTAACCTAACCTAACCTAACCTAACCTAACCTAACCTAACCTAACCTAACCTAACCTAACCTAACCTAACCTAACCTAACCTAACCTAACCTAACCTAACCTAACCTAACCTAACCTAACCTAACCTAACCTAACCTAACCTAACCTAACCTAACCTAACCTAACCTAACCTAACCTAACCTAACCTAACCTAACCTAACCTAACCTAACCTAACCTAACCTAACCTAACCTAACCTAACCTAACCTAACCTAACCTAACCTAACCTAACCTAACCTAACCTAACCTAACCTAACCTAACCTAACCTAACCTAACCTAACCTAACCTAACCTAACCTAACCTAACCTAACCTAACCTAACCTAACCTAACCTAACCTAACCTAACCTAACCTAACCTAACCTAACCTAACCTAACCTAACCTAACCTAACCTAACCTAACCTAACCTAACCTAACCTAACCTAACCTAACCTAACCTAACCTAACCTAACCTAACCTAACCTAACCTAACCTAACCTAACCTAACCTAACCTAACCTAACCTAACCTAACCTAACCTAACCTAACCTAACCTAACCTAACCTAACCTAACCTAACCTAACCTAACCTAACCTAACCTAACCTAACCTAACCTAACCTAACCTAACCTAACCTAACCTAACCTAACCTAACCTAACCTAACCTAACCTAACCTAACCTAACCTAACCTAACCTAACCTAACCTAACCTAACCTAACCTAACCTAACCTAACCTAACCTAACCTAACCTAACCTAACCTAACCTAACCTAACCTAACCTAACCTAACCTAACCTAACCTAACCTAACCTAACCTAACCTAACCTAACCTAACCTAACCTAACCTAACCTAACCTAACCTAACCTAACCTAACCTAACCTAACCTAACCTAACCTAACCTAACCTAACCTAACCTAACCTAACCTAACCTAACCTAACCTAACCTAACCTAACCTAACCTAACCTAACCTAACCTAACCTAACCTAACCTAACCTAACCTAACCTAACCTAACCTAACCTAACCTAACCTAACCTAACCTAACCTAACCTAACCTAACCTAACCTAACCTAACCTAACCTAACCTAACCTAACCTAACCTAACCTAACCTAACCTAACCTAACCTAACCTAACCTAACCTAACCTAACCTAACCTAACCTAACCTAACCTAACCTAACCTAACCTAACCTAACCTAACCTAACCTAACCTAACCTAACCTAACCTAACCTAACCTAACCTAACCTAACCTAACCTAACCTAACCTAACCTAACCTAACCTAACCTAACCTAACCTAACCTAACCTAACCTAACCTAACCTAACCTAACCTAACCTAACCTAACCTAACCTAACCTAACCTAACCTAACCTAACCTAACCTAACCTAACCTAACCTAACCTAACCTAACCTAACCTAACCTAACCTAACCTAACCTAACCTAACCTAACCTAACCTAACCTAACCTAACCTAACCTAACCTAACCTAACCTAACCTAACCTAACCTAACCTAACCTAACCTAACCTAACCTAACCTAACCTAACCTAACCTAACCTAACCTAACCTAACCTAACCTAACCTAACCTAACCTAACCTAACCTAACCTAACCTAACCTAACCTAACCTAACCTAACCTAACCTAACCTAACCTAACCTAACCTAACCTAACCTAACCTAACCTAACCTAACCTAACCTAACCTAACCTAACCTAACCTAACCTAACCTAACCTAACCTAACCTAACCTAACCTAACCTAACCTAACCTAACCTAACCTAACCTAACCTAACCTAACCTAACCTAACCTAACCTAACCTAACCTAACCTAACCTAACCTAACCTAACCTAACCTAACCTAACCTAACCTAACCTAACCTAACCTAACCTAACCTAACCTAACCTAACCTAACCTAACCTAACCTAACCTAACCTAACCTAACCTAACCTAACCTAACCTAACCTAACCTAACCTAACCTAACCTAACCTAACCTAACCTAACCTAACCTAACCTAACCTAACCTAACCTAACCTAACCTAACCTAACCTAACCTAACCTAACCTAACCTAACCTAACCTAACCTAACCTAACCTAACCTAACCTAACCTAACCTAACCTAACCTAACCTAACCTAACCTAACCTAACCTAACCTAACCTAACCTAACCTAACCTAACCTAACCTAACCTAACCTAACCTAACCTAACCTAACCTAACCTAACCTAACCTAACCTAACCTAACCTAACCTAACCTAACCTAACCTAACCTAACCTAACCTAACCTAACCTAACCTAACCTAACCTAACCTAACCTAACCTAACCTAACCTAACCTAACCTAACCTAACCTAACCTAACCTAACCTAACCTAACCTAACCTAACCTAACCTAACCTAACCTAACCTAACCTAACCTAACCTAACCTAACCTAACCTAACCTAACCTAACCTAACCTAACCTAACCTAACCTAACCTAACCTAACCTAACCTAACCTAACCTAACCTAACCTAACCTAACCTAACCTAACCTAACCTAACCTAACCTAACCTAACCTAACCTAACCTAACCTAACCTAACCTAACCTAACCTAACCTAACCTAACCTAACCTAACCTAACCTAACCTAACCTAACCTAACCTAACCTAACCTAACCTAACCTAACCTAACCTAACCTAACCTAACCTAACCTAACCTAACCTAACCTAACCTAACCTAACCTAACCTAACCTAACCTAACCTAACCTAACCTAACCTAACCTAACCTAACCTAACCTAACCTAACCTAACCTAACCTAACCTAACCTAACCTAACCTAACCTAACCTAACCTAACCTAACCTAACCTAACCTAACCTAACCTAACCTAACCTAACCTAACCTAACCTAACCTAACCTAACCTAACCTAACCTAACCTAACCTAACCTAACCTAACCTAACCTAACCTAACCTAACCTAACCTAACCTAACCTAACCTAACCTAACCTAACCTAACCTAACCTAACCTAACCTAACCTAACCTAACCTAACCTAACCTAACCTAACCTAACCTAACCTAACCTAACCTAACCTAACCTAACCTAACCTAACCTAACCTAACCTAACCTAACCTAACCTAACCTAACCTAACCTAACCTAACCTAACCTAACCTAACCTAACCTAACCTAACCTAACCTAACCTAACCTAACCTAACCTAACCTAACCTAACCTAACCTAACCTAACCTAACCTAACCTAACCTAACCTAACCTAACCTAACCTAACCTAACCTAACCTAACCTAACCTAACCTAACCTAACCTAACCTAACCTAACCTAACCTAACCTAACCTAACCTAACCTAACCTAACCTAACCTAACCTAACCTAACCTAACCTAACCTAACCTAACCTAACCTAACCTAACCTAACCTAACCTAACCTAACCTAACCTAACCTAACCTAACCTAACCTAACCTAACCTAACCTAACCTAACCTAACCTAACCTAACCTAACCTAACCTAACCTAACCTAACCTAACCTAACCTAACCTAACCTAACCTAACCTAACCTAACCTAACCTAACCTAACCTAACCTAACCTAACCTAACCTAACCTAACCTAACCTAACCTAACCTAACCTAACCTAACCTAACCTAACCTAACCTAACCTAACCTAACCTAACCTAACCTAACCTAACCTAACCTAACCTAACCTAACCTAACCTAACCTAACCTAACCTAACCTAACCTAACCTAACCTAACCTAACCTAACCTAACCTAACCTAACCTAACCTAACCTAACCTAACCTAACCTAACCTAACCTAACCTAACCTAACCTAACCTAACCTAACCTAACCTAACCTAACCTAACCTAACCTAACCTAACCTAACCTAACCTAACCTAACCTAACCTAACCTAACCTAACCTAACCTAACCTAACCTAACCTAACCTAACCTAACCTAACCTAACCTAACCTAACCTAACCTAACCTAACCTAACCTAACCTAACCTAACCTAACCTAACCTAACCTAACCTAACCTAACCTAACCTAACCTAACCTAACCTAACCTAACCTAACCTAACCTAACCTAACCTAACCTAACCTAACCTAACCTAACCTAACCTAACCTAACCTAACCTAACCTAACCTAACCTAACCTAACCTAACCTAACCTAACCTAACCTAACCTAACCTAACCTAACCTAACCTAACCTAACCTAACCTAACCTAACCTAACCTAACCTAACCTAACCTAACCTAACCTAACCTAACCTAACCTAACCTAACCTAACCTAACCTAACCTAACCTAACCTAACCTAACCTAACCTAACCTAACCTAACCTAACCTAACCTAACCTAACCTAACCTAACCTAACCTAACCTAACCTAACCTAACCTAACCTAACCTAACCTAACCTAACCTAACCTAACCTAACCTAACCTAACCTAACCTAACCTAACCTAACCTAACCTAACCTAACCTAACCTAACCTAACCTAACCTAACCTAACCTAACCTAACCTAACCTAACCTAACCTAACCTAACCTAACCTAACCTAACCTAACCTAACCTAACCTAACCTAACCTAACCTAACCTAACCTAACCTAACCTAACCTAACCTAACCTAACCTAACCTAACCTAACCTAACCTAACCTAACCTAACCTAACCTAACCTAACCTAACCTAACCTAACCTAACCTAACCTAACCTAACCTAACCTAACCTAACCTAACCTAACCTAACCTAACCTAACCTAACCTAACCTAACCTAACCTAACCTAACCTAACCTAACCTAACCTAACCTAACCTAACCTAACCTAACCTAACCTAACCTAACCTAACCTAACCTAACCTAACCTAACCTAACCTAACCTAACCTAACCTAACCTAACCTAACCTAACCTAACCTAACCTAACCTAACCTAACCTAACCTAACCTAACCTAACCTAACCTAACCTAACCTAACCTAACCTAACCTAACCTAACCTAACCTAACCTAACCTAACCTAACCTAACCTAACCTAACCTAACCTAACCTAACCTAACCTAACCTAACCTAACCTAACCTAACCTAACCTAACCTAACCTAACCTAACCTAACCTAACCTAACCTAACCTAACCTAACCTAACCTAACCTAACCTAACCTAACCTAACCTAACCTAACCTAACCTAACCTAACCTAACCTAACCTAACCTAACCTAACCTAACCTAACCTAACCTAACCTAACCTAACCTAACCTAACCTAACCTAACCTAACCTAACCTAACCTAACCTAACCTAACCTAACCTAACCTAACCTAACCTAACCTAACCTAACCTAACCTAACCTAACCTAACCTAACCTAACCTAACCTAACCTAACCTAACCTAACCTAACCTAACCTAACCTAACCTAACCTAACCTAACCTAACCTAACCTAACCTAACCTAACCTAACCTAACCTAACCTAACCTAACCTAACCTAACCTAACCTAACCTAACCTAACCTAACCTAACCTAACCTAACCTAACCTAACCTAACCTAACCTAACCTAACCTAACCTAACCTAACCTAACCTAACCTAACCTAACCTAACCTAACCTAACCTAACCTAACCTAACCTAACCTAACCTAACCTAACCTAACCTAACCTAACCTAACCTAACCTAACCTAACCTAACCTAACCTAACCTAACCTAACCTAACCTAACCTAACCTAACCTAACCTAACCTAACCTAACCTAACCTAACCTAACCTAACCTAACCTAACCTAACCTAACCTAACCTAACCTAACCTAACCTAACCTAACCTAACCTAACCTAACCTAACCTAACCTAACCTAACCTAACCTAACCTAACCTAACCTAACCTAACCTAACCTAACCTAACCTAACCTAACCTAACCTAACCTAACCTAACCTAACCTAACCTAACCTAACCTAACCTAACCTAACCTAACCTAACCTAACCTAACCTAACCTAACCTAACCTAACCTAACCTAACCTAACCTAACCTAACCTAACCTAACCTAACCTAACCTAACCTAACCTAACCTAACCTAACCTAACCTAACCTAACCTAACCTAACCTAACCTAACCTAACCTAACCTAACCTAACCTAACCTAACCTAACCTAACCTAACCTAACCTAACCTAACCTAACCTAACCTAACCTAACCTAACCTAACCTAACCTAACCTAACCTAACCTAACCTAACCTAACCTAACCTAACCTAACCTAACCTAACCTAACCTAACCTAACCTAACCTAACCTAACCTAACCTAACCTAACCTAACCTAACCTAACCTAACCTAACCTAACCTAACCTAACCTAACCTAACCTAACCTAACCTAACCTAACCTAACCTAACCTAACCTAACCTAACCTAACCTAACCTAACCTAACCTAACCTAACCTAACCTAACCTAACCTAACCTAACCTAACCTAACCTAACCTAACCTAACCTAACCTAACCTAACCTAACCTAACCTAACCTAACCTAACCTAACCTAACCTAACCTAACCTAACCTAACCTAACCTAACCTAACCTAACCTAACCTAACCTAACCTAACCTAACCTAACCTAACCTAACCTAACCTAACCTAACCTAACCTAACCTAACCTAACCTAACCTAACCTAACCTAACCTAACCTAACCTAACCTAACCTAACCTAACCTAACCTAACCTAACCTAACCTAACCTAACCTAACCTAACCTAACCTAACCTAACCTAACCTAACCTAACCTAACCTAACCTAACCTAACCTAACCTAACCTAACCTAACCTAACCTAACCTAACCTAACCTAACCTAACCTAACCTAACCTAACCTAACCTAACCTAACCTAACCTAACCTAACCTAACCTAACCTAACCTAACCTAACCTAACCTAACCTAACCTAACCTAACCTAACCTAACCTAACCTAACCTAACCTAACCTAACCTAACCTAACCTAACCTAACCTAACCTAACCTAACCTAACCTAACCTAACCTAACCTAACCTAACCTAACCTAACCTAACCTAACCTAACCTAACCTAACCTAACCTAACCTAACCTAACCTAACCTAACCTAACCTAACCTAACCTAACCTAACCTAACCTAACCTAACCTAACCTAACCTAACCTAACCTAACCTAACCTAACCTAACCTAACCTAACCTAACCTAACCTAACCTAACCTAACCTAACCTAACCTAACCTAACCTAACCTAACCTAACCTAACCTAACCTAACCTAACCTAACCTAACCTAACCTAACCTAACCTAACCTAACCTAACCTAACCTAACCTAACCTAACCTAACCTAACCTAACCTAACCTAACCTAACCTAACCTAACCTAACCTAACCTAACCTAACCTAACCTAACCTAACCTAACCTAACCTAACCTAACCTAACCTAACCTAACCTAACCTAACCTAACCTAACCTAACCTAACCTAACCTAACCTAACCTAACCTAACCTAACCTAACCTAACCTAACCTAACCTAACCTAACCTAACCTAACCTAACCTAACCTAACCTAACCTAACCTAACCTAACCTAACCTAACCTAACCTAACCTAACCTAACCTAACCTAACCTAACCTAACCTAACCTAACCTAACCTAACCTAACCTAACCTAACCTAACCTAACCTAACCTAACCTAACCTAACCTAACCTAACCTAACCTAACCTAACCTAACCTAACCTAACCTAACCTAACCTAACCTAACCTAACCTAACCTAACCTAACCTAACCTAACCTAACCTAACCTAACCTAACCTAACCTAACCTAACCTAACCTAACCTAACCTAACCTAACCTAACCTAACCTAACCTAACCTAACCTAACCTAACCTAACCTAACCTAACCTAACCTAACCTAACCTAACCTAACCTAACCTAACCTAACCTAACCTAACCTAACCTAACCTAACCTAACCTAACCTAACCTAACCTAACCTAACCTAACCTAACCTAACCTAACCTAACCTAACCTAACCTAACCTAACCTAACCTAACCTAACCTAACCTAACCTAACCTAACCTAACCTAACCTAACCTAACCTAACCTAACCTAACCTAACCTAACCTAACCTAACCTAACCTAACCTAACCTAACCTAACCTAACCTAACCTAACCTAACCTAACCTAACCTAACCTAACCTAACCTAACCTAACCTAACCTAACCTAACCTAACCTAACCTAACCTAACCTAACCTAACCTAACCTAACCTAACCTAACCTAACCTAACCTAACCTAACCTAACCTAACCTAACCTAACCTAACCTAACCTAACCTAACCTAACCTAACCTAACCTAACCTACTTAAAAATAACTTGAAAATAACTTGAAAATAACTTGAAAATAACTTGAAAATAACTTAAAAATAACTTAAAAATAACATGAAAATAACTTGAAAATAACTTGAAAATAACTTAAAAATAACATGAAAATAACATGAAAATAACTTGAAAATAACTTAAAAATAACATAAAAATTACATGAAAATAACATAAAAATTACATGAAAATAACATGAAAATAACATTAAAAAAAACAATACTAATAATAAAAAAATTAATACTAATAAAAAAAAAAAAAAAAAATACTAATAATAAAAAAATTAATACTAATAAAAAAAAAAAAAAAAAATACTAATAATAAAAAAATTAATACTAATAAAAGGAAAAAAAAAATTAAAAAAAAATAAAAGAAAACCATTAATAATAATACTAACAATAAAAAAAAAAACACTACTAATAAAAATAAAATAAAAAAAAAAAAAAAAAAAACAATACTAATAATAAAAAAAAATAAAAATAATAGTAAAAATAATATTAATAATATTAATAAAAAAATTAATTAATTAATAATTAATAATTAATAATAATAATTAATAAAAAATAAAAATAATAGTAAAAATAATAAAAATAAATACTAACAATAAAAAAAAAAAAAAAAAAAAAAAAAAAAAAACAATATTAGTAATAAAAAAAAAATAAAAATAATAGTAAAAATAAAAATAATAAATAATAATAATAATAATAATATTAGTATCAATAATGAATAATAATAAATAATAATTAATAATTAATAATAATAATAAAAAAAATTAGAAAATAATAAAAAAAAAAAAAAAAAAAAAAAAACAATACTAATAATAAAAAAAAATAATAGTAAAAATAAAAATAATAATAATACTAATAATAAGAAAAAAATTAAAATAAAAAAAAATAATACTAATAATAAAAAAAAAAAAAAATAAAATAAAAATAGCAATAATAATAAAAAAATAAAAATAATAAAAAGAAAATAATACTAATAATAATAATAATAATAATAATAAAAAGAAAATAATAATAAAAATAATAATAAAAATAATTAATAACGACTTAATAAGGATAATTAAAGTAATTATAATGACTTAGGATTGGAAATAAATTTAGGATTAGTTAGTGACTTAGGAGTGGGCATTAATTCAGATTATTTACTTACTTACTTAGAATTAATTACTAAATATTGGAATAATTGGATTAATTAATAATGATTTAGGATAATTGGATTAGGGTTAAAGACTTACGATTTAATATGGGTTTTCATTACTCACTTAACATTCGCCTTTGTGATTTAGGAAGTAATTGTTGATTTAGGAAATCGGATTGTTCATTTAGGATTACATGTAGGATTAGTGACTTAGGGTAATTAAGCAATGACTTAGGAATGGGCTGACTAATAATGACTTACAATTGCAATGGATTCAATACGATTAGAATAGCATAATTAAATTAGGATTACAATAATTGGATTAGTAACTAAGAATTACGATAATTGGATTAGGATTAATGACTTTACGAAAAGGGTAATTTAATTAGGAATAATGAGTTAGGATTAAAGTAATTAGATTAGGACTAATGACATCACTGGATTAGATTTAATTGTTTATTGTATTACAATTGGAGTGGCTAGATTTCGGATTAGTAGCTAGATGTCGAATTAAAGACTTAGGATCCATGACTTACTATTAGAATAATTGGATTAGAATAATTAGCTTGGAATTAATAGGATTAGGATAATTAGCATGGGATTAATGACTTGGGATAATTGAGTTAGGATTAGGATAAGAAATAACTTTATGTTTAATGATTTAGGATGAGGGTAATTTCATTACAATTTTGGAATAATTGGCTCAGGACGACTAGTATCAAATTTCGGATTAATGGCTTAGGACACACACACAGATAATTGCATTAGGATTAATGACTTAGGATTAGGATAATAGAGTTTAGATAAATGACTTAGGACTAGGGCATTTAGATTAGCACTAATGACTTAAGATTAGGATAATTAGATAGATTAATTAATAATGACTTAGAATAGTTACTTAGGATTAGGATAATTACATTTATTAAATACTTAGGATAATAGGGTTACGATTAATGACTTATGATTGGGGTAATTTCAATTTTTTATTAGCATAATTGAATTGGGATAATTGGATTAGGATTAATGACTTAGGATTAGGATAATTGCAGTAAGACTAATGACTTAGGACAGTGACTTAGGATTAGATTAGGGGCTAAGTGACTTAGGTTTAGTGACTTAGGATAATTGCAGTAAGACTAATGACTTAGGATAGTGACTTAGGATAAGATTTGGGGGGAAAGCTAAGTGACTTAGATTTATTGACTTAGAATGAATGGACTTGGGACAATTGACTGACTTGAGATTGACTAATTTTGACTTTTATTATGATTAAATTTTAGATTAATTGCTTAGGATTAGGACAATTCACTTAAAGATACGGATTATTGACTTAGGATTTTGGATAAGATAAGATTAATGACTTAGGATTGGAATTAATGACTGACTGACTGACTGACTGACTGACTGGATCAATGACTTAGCATTAGTAGGGTTGACGAACTTTCGGATTAATGACTTAGGATCATTGAGTTATGATACAATGATTGTATTAGGTTTACGGATTAAATGTAGGATTGAGATAATTGAATTATGTCCATTGGATTAGGATAAGGATAATTGAATTATGGTGAGGTTATTTGGATTAGTTTGGAGTAATTTTCCCAATAAAGCGAGGCGTTCGCCAGGGAGACCCATTATCCCCGACTCTTTAGATAACAGTGCTGGAGAACCTTTTTAAAAGCTTAGAATGAGATGATATTGGTAACTCCTTAACAAAAACTTACAGTTTAAAAAGTTAAGTGTAAGGGTTGATTAAACGCCAAAAGGTACACAAATCACGCAAGTACCCAACATTTCATCAATACTTCATTAATATTTAAGTAATTCTACTGCATTAATTTTCATTAATATTTTTTAGAATTTATTAGATGTCACAGACCCTTATGCTGGCCATTTTCGTCTACAAAATATATGTTCAAGTAGCACTGTAGATTGACTGTAATATCTAGTTATTTATAATAATCAAACTATTAATTACAGGTTAAAAAGAAAAAAAAATATGAGGCTAAAAAATTCAAAACTTTTTTTTATAAAAAACTTACATTAATGATTTTATTTTATTTATTTATTTATTTTTATTTTTAAATAAAAATCGTCGGTTTAAGTTCATTCTTCGATTAAAGTAATTGTTATTTTATGTAGTAGTCAAACGTTTATAATAATAGGTAATAATTATCTGGCTTTATCGCAAATAGTATAGTTTTCTTCAATTACATTAATTTAGGTGTTCTTCCCACAATGTTGTATATATGTAATTTAAAATAAATAAAAAATGCATATTTTTAGGGCAGCTAATTATTCCAGTATTTTACTATAAGTAAAATTAAATTACAATTGAGAAATGAGTAATTGTTGTTGAACAATCTACTTGTTATTAACTGTGTGTTATTTGTGCTCACGAATATTTCGGTAAGACGAATTCAAGTCTGAAATATTGTTTTAAATCCTCCGTGATGTGACATCTAATAAATTCTAAAAAATGTGAAGGAAAAGTTAATGCAGCAAAATTACTTAAATTATATCAAGTAAGCATGAATGAAATGTTGGGTACTTGCTGATTTGTGTACCTTTTGGCGTTTAATCAACCCTTATACTTAACTTTTTAAACTGTAAGTTTTTGTTAAGGAGATTTTAATAAAAATGTATTGAATATTCAGTAAATGGTGAGTTGTTAACATGTAAAGTGTAGTGCCAATTAATTCCGCTAGAATGCATTTGCATGTTCGATTGCTAGTAAAAGGAATGTAATTATTAATTTTTCCCTTTTTTCCTTATTCAAGTCAATCAATTATTGTATAAAAAATATTAGCAAGTCGCAATTACCAATTGAAATAAGGAAAACGTAAAACAGTTAAATTGATCAAGTAATACTATTGAATTGGCACAAAAATCAATCAAAGAGAAATAAAAGAAATTAATTGTAAAATAAAACTTGCAGAAAGTATTAAAATGAATAAAATGCAAAATTAAAAAAAGCCTCAATATCACTCAAAGTCAAGTGCTGCAATGATTAAAAAAATGAAAATTTAAACTACTAAAAGCATAATTGGCAATTATAATATATGTCAAAATTGTACTCATTATAAGAAACAAAAAAGGAATAACTATCTAAATAAATAATTAAATGTAAAACTTGTTTAAAGAGTGTGCATCTTAATGGCTACTAACTCAGACAGTTTTCTATGGAAATACAATTAACAAAAGTACCATTGTAGAAATAAATGCATTCATAAATTATAATTTAATGTTAAATAAATGAAAGAAGTAATAGAAATACATTAAAATAAAAATCTATTCATTGCTCCCATACACATCTCACAATTGCAGCAGTGCAGTACCAGCAAAATCCGATAGAAAGCATGACCTGGCCCTATGCCCGTACATTTACAAGTGAAGTTATAATTGATCATTTTTACTTTTTCTTTCAATTATTAATACTTTTTTTAAAATAAAGAATAAATAGATAATGCAACAAATAATAAATAATAATAACTTTGGTAAATCAAAATCAAGTAAAAAGTGAAATAGTTGAATAATTTTTTCAATTGAAAAGAACACTTATATTCATTATCAATGAGTGGTATTAAGTTAAAAATAATTAATAAACATAAAAATGAAGCATTAAAAAGTATCAAATCCATAAAATACAATAATGAAATACGTTTGATTCTCGTATGATCCGGTGTAAGAATGGCTTACTTAACGCCAGCTATGTGGGCAGGAGGTGGGGTTTCCCTTAGGAAATAAATAGAAAATTTCAAAAATGAGATGTACAAGTTTAAGAAAATACATTTCATCATAAAAATGTTCTACTTAAGCAAAATGATACAAATTATAACAATTACTATGAAATTCTCTTATTTTAGAAAACTTGAATAATAATCCAAAAATGCATCATAACGAGTCTTTAATGAAGGTAGCAAGCTAGTAAAAAATGAATAACTTATTTATTTTATATTACGTATGTACAACATTGTGGCAAGAAAACCTAGATTGAAAATGTAATTGAAGAAAACTATATTATTTGCGGATAAAGTCAGATTAATTATTATCTATAATTATCAACGTTTGACTACTACATAAAGTAACAATTAGTTTAATCGAAGAATGAACTTAAACCTACGATTTTTATTTAAAAAAAAAAATAAAAATAAATAAATAAAATAAACAAAATCATTGATGTATATTGGTGTAAGCATTTTTTGAATAAAGTTTTTGAATCCAGAAAAAAAAAATAAGATTAAGAGTCAATTAGAAAAATTATTCATTCTTGTCTGTCTGTACAACCTAGACTAATTAGACAATATACAAATTTGTTAGTTGAATTGTTCAAATAATGTGTCCAAAGGATAATTTTTCTACTTTTTTCGTAATGTTCTATTGGGTGTTCAAGTATGACTACGGATTTTCACTGCCAACAAATAAAGGTAGGTACATATCATAATTTTTTTCTAAAGAAAAGTGCAGCGGAAAGTGATCGTTTGCTTGTGGAAGCTTACAAAGAACATGCTGCATCAGTAAAAGTCAGACACGTAAAAAATTTGAAGGTGCACAATTGGAAGCCTTACTTGACAAAGATGCAGGTCCATCAAGGCCAAAGCGAGACATTCATGGCAGCTGTGTATCTGGTGGGATATGAGAGGTGTAGTGTATTGCATCCATGTGAAAATATCACTGGTGATATTTAATATTAATACGTTTTAACCGAGCTCTAAAGAATCAGCGTGGAATGGAATTATTGAGTGAAAGGTTCTCTAGCTTGCGATGGAGCATAGTTTGATAATGATTTTTATATTTGAAATCAATGCGTTTTTTAATTGAAATAATGCGTAAAGTCAGTCATACACCCAATATATTTCGTCAAGTCCCAACTCTCTTGTAAAATTTAGGTTGAAGCTAACTACAGTTATGTTCAATATCTTACCTAGGATTACATGTAGAATTAGGGATTCAATTCGAGAGAAAGAGAGAGAGAATTGATTGGATGAAAGGGAGTAAGAATCAAAATTATACTCTAAAATAATCGTATTTAAAGAAAACTACACCTTTTCATAACAAGCATATCGACAAAAACTTAGTTAAATTTAACAAATCATTCTTCATTATTCTAATTTCATGTGGGGGCTTCGCCCCCACACCCCCTTTCATTTCTTTGTGGGGGCTTCGCCCCCACACCCCCATGATCGTTAAAGTACAAAGCACCAAGTGTCAAAGTACATGATGCATTACCGTAACTGTTAAAAAGCATAAAAGAGAAATAACAAAGAAGCAAAGCTAAAACAAGTGTACATTGACAAATACAAAGCAACATTCCTCAAAAAAAAATACAGTTAAACGGAATTTCTGAAGAGGTTGCCAACTACAGATCCTGTAGCACTAGTGCAAATAGGTAATGTCATAAATTCCTATCATTTTTCTTCTTCATTTCACTGTAATAAAAATAAATAGTGAATGTAATAATAATAGAAAATTCAAGTTCAACTATAACAATCTAGAAATACTCTACTGACCATAATTTTAATAAAAATGTATTGAATATTCAGTAAATGGTGAGATGTTAACATGTAAAGTGTAGTGCCAATAAATTCCGCTAGAATGCATTTGCTGTTCGATTGCTAGTAAAAGGAATGTAATTATTAATTTTTCCCTTTTTTCCTTATTCAAGTCAACCAATTATTGTATACAAAATAACTAATAAATATGACCAAGTCGCAATTACCAATTGAAATAAGGAAAACGTAAAACAGTTAAATTGATCAAGTAATTACTATGGAATTAGCACAAAAATCAATCAAAGCAATAATTTTAAAGAGAAATAAAACTTGCAAAAAGTATTAAAATGAATAAAATGAATAAAATGCAACTTTAAAAAAGCCACAATATGAATCAAAGTCGAGTTCTGCAATGATTTCAAATATTGAAATTTAAACTACTCAAAAGCATAATTGGCAATAACTGTTCTTATTATAAGAAAGAAAAAAGAACTAACTATCAAAATAAATAATTAAATGTAAAACTTGTTTAAAGAGTATGCATCTTAATTTATATGGAAATACATACAATTAACAATTAACAAAAGTACAATTGCTGAAATAAATACATTCATAAATTATAATTTATTATTGAAAAATAAAAGAAGTAATAGAAATACATTAATGACCTTAATTTAAAATAAAAATCTATTCATTGCTCCATTCACATCTCACAATTGCAGCAGCTCAGTACCAGCAAAATCCGATAGAAAGCATGACCTGGCCCTATGTCCATACATGTACAACAAGTGAAGTTATAATTGATCTTTTTCTTTTTAATTATTCATCCTTTTCATTATTAAAGAATAAATAAATAATACAAAAAAGTATTAAATATTGACAATTTCAATAAAAGAGATAAAGTAAAAAGTGAAATAGTTGAATAATTTTTTTCAATTGAAAAGAACACTTAAATTCGTTATCAATGAGTGGTATTAAGTTAAAAATAATTAATAAACATAAAAATGAAGCATTAAAAAGTATCAAATCCATAAAATACAATAATTAAATACGTTTGATTCTCGTATGATCCGGTGTAAGAATAGCTTACTTAACAATGCGAGATATGTGGGCAGGAGGTGGGGTTTCCCTTAGCTGTTCATGTAAACTTTTTCGTATTCACAGCAAAAATGAAATAAATAGAAAATTTCAAAAATGAGATGTAGAACTCTGATACAAATCATAACAATTACTATTAAATTCTCTTAATTTATAAAACTTAAATAATATTCCAAAAATGCATCATAACGAGTCTTTAATTAATGCAGCAAGCTAGTAAAAATAGAAAGTACTAAAAAATTTCATTTGAAAGTATTATTTTTATTATGCAATTAATCAATTTCTTTAAGAATTTAGCCATAATATTCGCCATTACAAATAATAACAGTCAAATATTTAGCTTGAAAATAAGGAATAAATAAAAGGATAAATAAATAAGAAGAAAAGGTTAGGTTACATGTGAAGGTAAATAATAAATCGAAGATACATATCGATATTCTGGAAACTAGCCGAGTAGCCCTACTCACACAGACACACATAGCTTGAGCTCAAGCTCTTTGTGGAAAGTAAACAGGGGTAATACAATCGGAAGTGTATGGTTAACTAGTTTGGAAACTCCTAGGGGGAAATGACGTAATCACAAGTTACTAGTTTGGCGCGTTTCTCCACACATTCAAACACTTGTTGAACCTTTACTTGTTTAATAATGTATTAAAATGGTAGAAAAGCTAGTGTATTGATAATAGAAACACATTAAGCTTGAATATAATAATAAATAACAACATTTATTACTTGCAATAAGTACTAATTATTTAACAAACAAACAGGAGTAATATCACTTTTTGTAGATCTAAGTCTTTTAAATAGTATCATACAGATTGGTAGTTGATTCATTATTCATAAATAATCTTCATCTTTACTGAGTATCATAATTACTAATTTCACGTAAATAGCAAAATAAAAATATATTTCAATGATTATGTCGTCTAAAATCATTAAAGACATGAAAATTGATATTTCAAATAATGTGAAACTATTAAAATGCAGAAATAAGACCGTAATAATTAAAATCAACTCACTTGGTAAGACGCCAATTTTCTCCCGCGCTATTAAATGAAAGTGGAAATTTAGCGCGCTTCCTTTCTCTGCTAAGTGTGCTAAAAGAGACACCTGTGTTGATGATTCTACACTATCACTGCACAATACCAACAAAACGAAGGTGGCCCTGAAAAGACCACTTGTACATTAAACTAGGGAAGCTAGAAACACTGTACGCGGTAAATGAAGTAACAAGTAGCGCACGTAATAAAAGAACACTTCAAATTTAGGCAGATTTTCCAATGTATATTAGAAAACGGCCGGACCATAACGTAGACACACTTTCTATTGGCTGAGTTCGTAACTCATAGCTTGTCAATTTTACAAATATTGAAATAAGTAAATTTATGGCTTGAAATATTGTCAAATGTTGTTAAAATGTGAAATAGTAAAGAGAAAAAACATTTATTACAAAAGGAATAAGAAATTATTGAATAATAATTAAAATATGGAATTTTCAATAAATAGAGATTGCAGTTGTGGCCGCTGGAGTCGTCTGCGTCAAGTGGGGGTACTTTACTGCAGTACAAGTATTGTACGAACGTAGCCAATAGGAATTGAGATAGAGCCCTATATAAGACGGCCAGTTGAGCGCTCTGGTCAGTCACTCAAGAATTTTTAAACCATCAACATCTCAAGGAGAATAGCTGCCAACGTGGGACTTTACAGCTTAGCCAGCAGTATCAAGTGAGAAGAGGCTAGCTGGCCATTGTTCGCCTGGATGAAGGCGCAGCGTGGGACTATAAAATTCGCCTGGATGAAGGCGCAACGTGGGACTATAAAATTCGCCTGGATGTAGGCGCAGCGTGGGACTATAAAATTCGCCTGGATGTAGGCGCAGCGTGGGACTATAAAATTCGCCTGGATGTAGGCGCAGCGTGGAACTATAAAATTCGCCTGGATGTAGGCGCAGCGTGGGAATACCATCTCATCTGTAACACCCCAGTACTAGTTACTGGTGATATTTTTGAAATGTTCGCTGGGTCTTCGGACTCGGCGAACCCCACTCACAAAGCTGTGGTGACACAGCACGCCTTCGAGTTATGGGCTAGCCCGCTTGTTAGGTTTTGCATGTGGGCTTCTGTCTGTTTTATACAGATATGTTGCTTGTTGCTGACCAGACAAGTGAGAATAGCAGAGAGCAGTTCCCTGCTGGCCAGTAAACACGTCTTCCGTTCTTTATGAACAGAGACTTGTGTTGTTCGGTGTGGCACAGTTTCTAGAGGCTGTGGCAGACCAAATCAACTACAGGCAGTTTGGAACTTTGCCTTAGAGGTGGGGTAAACTCCCCGCTGGCCAGTGGCACACTTGTCTTCGGGCCCAAGACTCGTGTGCCTAAGTGGTGAGGAGTTCAGGCTAGCTAATGTGCTAGTAACATTAGCTGCCCTGGACTGTTGATCCAAAGCCACTTGGAGTTTTCCCATCTGTAGTTATTTTTTCCCTTGCCCGCGCAGCAGGATGCGCCTTTATAGGGCGCGTTGCGCACATTTTTTTATTAATTTATATGATAAATCTTGGCCGGCGGCTTTGCCGCCGGCCAAGAAAATTTTTTTTCGTCTTTCTGATTCAAACAGCTTTCCCGCGCTTTTTCAAATTCAAACTTTTTCCGCGGTTTCTTTTTTTAAAAGAACTAAACCTGCTAAATTAAGTGCGACTCTGACTTGACAAATTTGGAGAAGTATTGCAAGTAGGAAATCCACAGTTGGCAAATTTGAAGAGAAGTCTTGTAAGTTCGACTCTGACTTCACTTTACTAGGATGATTTGATCACCCCACCACTTCGCAGCAAGGATTCCTGGCCCTGAAAAGGACTCTTCGTTGTCCTAGCTGGTAGCACTGATCTTATCCGCTGGTGAACACGTAGCTGCTTGCTAGGATGACAATATCTCATCTTCAGCCGCTCAGCTTGCTTCTTATCCTTCTTCTTCTTCTTATTTGAGTCTGCTAGCTAGCAGTGCATCCTTTTTCTATCTGTTCCTGCTTTTCCTCCTTCTTCTTCTTCTTCCTCAGATGTTACTCCTTTGATTGTTCTCGAATGAATGAGCTGCTCCGCACAGTACACCGTCTTATAAAGAGGGGATTCGCGCATGCGCACTACGCAACCCCCACTCCATTCATCCCCACTCTCATCCCCTCCACCAACTCACACTTGTCTCGCTTAAAACTCCTACCCACCCCACGCATAACACAACAGCTCAAACCAATTAGTCATCGCCAGAACGAGTCGCGTTTGGAGTCGTTGGATTTGAATCAGTTCCAGGGTTCGAATCCATTCCAACAACTCGTTCACTAATTCCAGTCTGAGCTGAGCCCAGAGTTGGGCAAAACTTCAATCACGACTAACGACTAAAGGTTAGTCTTAGTCGTGGAATTTATCACGACTAAAGATTAATTCAGATTAGTCACCATATGATTGACAACTAATTGAGATTAGTCGTCCAAAAATTGGTGACTAATTCAGATTAGTCGTGACAAGAGCCACGACTAAATAACATTAGTCGTCCAAAAATAGGTGACTAATTTCATTAGTCGCGTCATTGAGCGACGACTAATTTAGTCGTTAATTGTTTCTTTTGGTTGTTTAAGTTAATCGTTAGCCTTAGTCGTGAATTATTCATTTATTTATTCTTGTTGACGACTCACTAGACTTATGTAGGACCACCTTACACTCATATTTAACCATGTTTACGACTCACAAGACTTATAAAGGACCACATTATTCTCACATTTAACCATGTTTACGACTCACAAGACTTATATAGGACCACCTTACACTCATATTTAACCATGTTTACGACTCACAAGACTTATATAGGACCACCTTATTCTTGCATTTAACCATGTTGGAAACTTTCTAGACTTATATAGGACCTCCTTCTTCTCACATTTAACCATGTTGGTGACTCACAAGACTTATATAGGACCTCCTTATACTCACATTTTCTCCCACAACATTACATTACACTACATTTTTTAAAATCTTCAATTATTATTATTTTTGTTCTTTGCGTTACAAATAAAAATTTTTGCCGTCAGAGAACCTTTCAAAACGTGTATTTCTGATGGAAAATTAATATTGAAAACCGATCATGAATAATGAATAGATAATTTTGTAACTTTCATCTTAAATAACTCGACAAATATTAAGGTTATCGATACGGGATTAACATCATTTTTCATAATTTTTTATGTAGTTATCATAATCTTTGTCAAAACCAGTGGACCTCATGAAACCCCGATCAATTTTTTGGCCGTAACTCCGCAAAAAATGAAGAAGATACAGCATCGGGGTGGAAAATTTGAAAACTTGACCAAAAAAACATAATTTATTTAATGGGTTTTCCGGATTTCCGCTTCCATAAAAAGTTATTAGCAATTGATGCGTTTTAAATGAATCACCCTGAATGTTTTTATGTAAATATACAAATATGTATACATAGTTAGTTCGTGTGTATGTGCTTGGAGTATATTAATTGAGCAAATATAATTATGCTATGTGCATAATTAATAACGCAATGTGTAGTCGATAGATCGACAAAAAAGAAAAAAAGTAAAAGATACATGTGACGCGGTGAAAAATAAGATTAACATAAATGTAAAGTGGTTCTACATGGTAGGTCTAGTGAGTCACCAACATGGTTAAATGTGAGTGTAAGGTGGTCCTATATAAGTCTTGTGAGTCGTAAACATGGTTAAATGTGAGAATAATGTGGTCCTTTATAAGTCTTGTGAGTCGTAAACATGGTGAAATGTGAGAATAATGTGGTCCTTTATAAGTCTTGTGAGTCGTAAACATGGTCAAGTGTGAGTGCAAAGTGGTCCCATATAGGTCTAGTGAATTGATGTGGTGGTTTAACTTTAAAGTGCTTGCATTCTCAAATTACAGATTAGTATACGATATGTATAAGTGCATAGATAATATGCTTTCAGCAAGGGTAATCATGTCGATGACTTGAGACTAATCATTTGTGATTGAAAAAATTAATCACCACTAATTCGCGACTAATATTAATCATGATTATTTTATTTAGTCGTGCTTGCGACTAATTTAATCATGATTAAATGTGACCACGATTGAATTAGTCATGACTAATTAGTCGCGACTAAATTTTTAATCACATTTTTAGTCACGACTAAAAATATTAGTCGCGACTAAAAATTTTCCCCAACTCTGGCTGAGCCTATGTTTTTTTAAAACAACTAAACCCCAAAATCAAAGAACAATATTTTTAGCTGTTAATAAAGTGCGACACTGACTTGACAAATTTGGACAAGTATTTTTTTTTTTTAAACTTTTGTTTCTGCATGCTCCATACAATGTATAATACATGCTGGTATACAACATTTACCATCAATAATCAAATAATAATTTAGAGTAGAATATAATAGTTGATATACTAACAAAATGATATTAAATTAAATGATATAAGAAGATAATACTTAATGATAATAAAATAAAGAATATTAAAATCATAATAATCAAAGATAAATAATGAAATTAGAAAACGCCACTTAAAATAATCAAATGATAAAAGTAGCTAAATTAAATTGAAATAATGCAAAAATATATAGAAACTTGAAACAATTACAGAATCAACCGAAATAGAATTGAAATTAATATAATTCAATAAAATAATTAAATTAGTAAAATTAATTAAATAATAAAATGAAAATGTTAATTTACTTTTGGGTCGATTCACTTAATTTACAATTTATCAAAATTCATGTTATTTACAAATTTTACAAATAACGGTAGAATTTCGCTATGCACCAGTGACAAGTGATTCAATTCAAAGTTATTTAACAGCATAGCCCCAACTAAAGGAAGGCGAAAATTTTCAAACAGCCTGCAATCAAAAATAATATGGGTGACCGTCTGACTCGATAAATCTCCACACTGGCAGCTGGCATCACTAATAATGCGCAAGCGATGAAGGTATTGTCGGAACTTGCCATCGCCACTCAGCACCTGCGTTAACTTAAAGCCGAGCGGAAGCTGGCTCACTTTCAGTCGGTCATAGATGGTAGGGAAGAAGAGTTTAGTGGTGCTTCCCTTCTCGCACCATTCATTCCACTCACTAATACTTTCACATCTTAAATTCCAGATTATAGTTGAGCGCGCAATTTTTATACATGTACAATCCAAATCCATGTTCCTGGAGGCAGCCTTCGCTAATTTGTCGGCCATCTCATTTCCAACTGTGCCTTTATCTGCAGCAACCCAGCAAAAGTGAATGGACAAGTATTGCAAGTACGAAATCCATCGTTGAATTTCGATTCGTTCAATGGATTCTTTGAGAAAATAATCAAGAGTTTAAAGAAGAATGTCTAAAAAAAGCTTTCCATTCAACCTTTCACTCTCTGTACAAACAACTTAAATTATGTTTGTTTGGATAAGCATTATAAATCTGATGACAATAATTTTTATCTAATGAGTAATATTTTTAAAGCAAGAGGGTAGCTTCTTAAATTAAATTACAACAAAACGCGTACAGAGGCACAGCATTACTCTTCCATGTGTAATTTGGGGGCTGTGGAGAATCTTTATCACTGTTGGATCCTCGCAAGGAGGTGCGGCCCCCTTGTGGGAAATTTAGGTTCATGCAGTGGAGGGTTGGCTGCATTGGAGGTCTGTAGGAAAAAAGGGACTGCGTACGTGACCTGGCTCAGGCAGTTGTCCTTGGACTTGACGAAAGTGTTTGGTCGTTTTTCATGTGTTTGGCTGTGTCTCTGTGCTTAGCATCAAAAAATACTATCGGGCTTCTTCCGGTTAGGTGTGAAATTTGTGCCTGTGATCAGATCACTATAGTCATCTTTTGGATCCATTGGATGTTTAATTTTTATATTTGGTCATGACCATTGCAGAAAATAATGTAATGTCTGCTCTTGTAAGTCTTAAAACTTTATAACACGCCATAGCCTAGTGTGTTCCTATTTCGTCAGGAAATGTTTTTCTTATTCTCAATTCTAACTTTAAGTATTCCCGATTGTCAAAATTAATAAATATTTGCTTCTTTGTAAAAGGTATTTTGAGTGGTGGTGTCCCCCACCTAGTTCCATCCCCTATTTAACGGTTAATTTCAAATATTATTTCTAATCGTCCCTCCTCCCTCTTCGAGGAATATTCAGAATTCGTTTTTCATGCTGTGGGCTTCAACAACGGAATATACTGTCGGCGTTCTTCCGGTTATGTGAAAAACCTCGTGTTTGTGATCCGCTCACTAAGATAGTTTTTTGTGTTCATTCCATGTTTAATTTCATATTTGGTCATGACCATAGTAATAAGCATGTAATGCCAGTTCATGTAAGTCCTCAACATTTATAATACGTTAATTTCCCTTTTATTGTCAGTCTTCAAATTATAGTTTACTCCTTTTGCTCTCCCAAAGATCGTCAGGGTCTTCGAAGGACCAATTAGTCCTTCCGAATCTTCTCCAATCACTTTATAGCGGTTTGCCCAATTATCAGGGAATTTAGAGTCAGATGTTCTGGCAAAGTAGAATTAAGCATGGCACAACTAATAGATCAATTAAATGGAAATGATTGGCTATTCTTAAATAAATTTATTCCTTCAGCTAGTAATTATAGAAAAATGTTAATCCAACAATTCAATTACTAATTCGGTATGTGTATGTAAAAAAGAGTATCTTTATTTTAATTCTCTTTCTTCACTATTTTTCTTCAAACAGAATTTATAATTTCTATTAATTTTACATTTTATTTTTTATTATGTATTTTGTGAAAGTCAATAGATTGTATGACTTATAATTAGTGCAACTCTGCAGATGGACTATTTATGTCCATGCACTTTGTCTCTTTAAGGGTTATTTTTTTTCATTATGTAAATTTTATAATTTAAAGATTAATAAACAATTTATTATTATTATTATTATTAATTCCAGTCTGTCAACACATCAAGTAGTTACCTAATTTCCAATTCATCTCATAAATATCAAATTAACAACCTAACCAAATATTAACAAAAATAGGCCAGTCAAATATAAAAATTAAACAAACTCCAGTTTTGTCCTTATTGTAACTTCATTTGCAAATGGCTAGCAAATTATTCCCATAAAACATCTTATTACATTTTACATTTATCAGTCGTTACAATGGAATTGTGTTTACAAACAAAAACTACTAATCATCAATACACTACTAAAATATAAATAAAATAAACTAAAATATAAGGTTAACAAATAGAAATAATAATAGAAATTCTCTTAATTTTAGCCAAAAATTCGTGTATTTCTACAACAGGAAAAGGCTTTCTTTCTTCTCATTCCTAACTACTCTCTCCATGCTAAGCTGGCCATCAAAATTGCACAGCTTACAAACATTTTCACCACTAATTTTAAAACTTACTTACATTGTCTATAGTCAATTTTCAAAAATGTTTCCCATTTAATCTTAGCTCAGCAAATAGGCCTTTATATTTTACAGCAATATCCAACAGGAGATAAGGTTGCCACAATATTTCTTTACCAATTATTCCATGCAAATCTTTACTATAATTACAATTTCTTGCTCTCGCAACATCTTCATTAAATAAATAAGCCCTATATCTATCAACGATAGAGTCTAGATCAGATTTACTCAAATTATTTCGCCACACAAAGGATGCAATCAATTTATTAATTAAACTTCGCAATTGTCAGTACCACTTCAATTTATCATTCATCCTTTCACTGTCAACCTTCACCAATGTTCAAAAACACATTTTCACACTACATTGGTTAACATTTAACCTTCTTTTAATAAATCTACATTCTACAGCATCCACACGGGAGCACCATACAGCACAGCATTTCTAATTATTCAATTAAAAAGATACATTCTTCATTCCCAACATTTTCAATTATTTTTCTAAAAAATATTAAACAATCAGCCCATTGCACAGTTCGCCTTCCTAACCGCTTCCTTCATCTTTAGCCTCTTTAAAAAGTCAACATCTACAAAATGTAATGCCCAAATAATTAAAATACCAAACCATCTCCAGCCTGGAACAACCAAAGTAAACATTTTCACAACTTTTAACTTTCCCTCTATTAACCTGCAATTTCTTTAAGCTTCAATAGCACTCTGTTGTATACTAATGCGGCCGAGGGATGAAGTCCAGTATACAAGCTCTTCTTCTCACCGCTCGCAGCCAAACGGTACGTAAGACGCCGTCCGACATCGCTGTACCCGCTTGGTTTTGCATTTGTCGCAACAGCTGTGAAGGAGTCATGTCGCCAAGCTGTGTTTGTTCCAGAAGCCTTAGTATCCTTCTCTCCTGGCTTTGACTGTAGATAGCGATCAGTTTTTCCTTCGTTGACGTGTAAGGCACTGGACCAGGTGACTGCACTGAGCCGGCTATTTGTGTAAGCACCTGATATGGTAGCTGACCAACCAGGGCTTGAAATCGTCCAGCCTCGCTCTTGATCTTGTAGGCCCCAAATAGAGCTTCGATTTGTAGAAACCATAATGCTGGATTTTCCTCCCAGAACTGGGGTAACTTCACGAGGCTTACAGCCTCTGTGTCCGGTGCAGGCTCGAGCGGTGCGTCCCTCGCTTCAGTCATCACGTCGGGGTCACCAATTGGTTAAGTGATCGATTTTTTGTTCTGGTCCGGACAGTGAGGTCCTTTGGCCGGTACAGAGATCCAGGTTGAGAGTAAGGCCCAGTCAGCAATCTTCCAGCTAAGGTAGCTATTGTGGATGTTTTCCCGTTGAAAAATTATCTTGGACTGATGCAGACACGGCCGATTCTGCCCTTTTTATAGCGAAGTCGACCGTGCTGCGCCCTGGCGTCGCGACTGCGTCGCTATCTCTGTACCGTCCAAAGAACCACACTGCCATTCCAGAGTCTTGAGAAAGACTTTTTAAAATGGGCTATTTGCCTCTTTTCCTTTTTTATTTTTCTTTGATAAGCAATCATATGTACATATAAAAATTATTTTTTTTCTATTTACAAAAATTATGTAGCTGTTCAATTATGCAGCAAAGTGAAGTTGGGGTTCCAACACACTCTAATACTTTTCATTTCTTTCTTAAATCGGAGGGGCTATCTCCAAAAACCCAATAGGATAATATCCTTTTTCTCATCAATTCCAATTCTCAAATAACCCTCCAAATCGGATACCAATAGGTTACAAAAAATGGCACTCAAAATTTCTCCCTCAATTACTCCTTCCTTCAGCTTCACCTTTATACAATATCCATTATTATCTCTAATACTCACAAAACCAGTCAAATGCTCTTTGCAAGTCTACCAAAAGACAATAAACATTTTTCTTTTTAATACCATAATTTATCTCAGCTATAGAGTTCACAAACTCTGCAACTACATTTTCCTACTTAAAATTATCTCAGTCAAAATCTTAACCACACCAATACCCCTGTAGTTATCTCTGCACATTTTATCCCCTTTTTTATCCAACATAAACATCACTATTTTACACCAATATCTTCACATTCCATTATTTTATTAAAAAACACTTCCAAATAAAGTAGCCAATTTTCAGGTCAATTTTTAAAAAAGTCATCATTTATTTCATCTTGCCCACCAGCTTTACCTAGTTTACATCTTTTTAAACAACCTGCCATTTCATAGCATTAATAGCATTGTCTAAGAGAGGCTCACTAACATCCAAGTTCAAGCAGTAATCGTATTCAATATTAGCAGCTATATCAACCCCAAACTGGCCGTATTCACACCCAATTCAAGATATTTAAGAGAATGCTCAAATGGTGGGTCTGTCTGCTTAATATGTCACATGATAGAACCCCTAAGATCTGCTACAACAGACTAGCTGCACTCTTCCATACTTTTCACTTGCCCTTTAACTCCACCCATGACTTGAGAAACTGTTTAACCTCTATTGCCAGATCTGATGATCAAGATGTCAAGTTAATTGAAAGTGAATTTCATAATATGGTATTTGCGTACAGTAACAATTTGTTAAGTCAAGATATTGACAAAGTTATCAGTTCTAGTTATAATAATTATTATACAAGTTTCTGTTATTTCAATTTTCATTACTCATATATATTATTTAACACTCATTTTAACAAAATTAGAGCTGTCTGTCTGTCAGTTACGTTTAGCCTCCAAGCACCATACCAGACTATACATTAAAGGTGAAAAGTTTATTTTCCACAAAGAACAATGCCGTTGTTGCTCACTTCCACATAGAGAGGATATTCTTCACTTTCTGCTAAACTGTCCTTTATATTCTACAGCTAGAACTAAATATTTAAGTAAATATATAAAGAATGTGGACGACTGTAGTAATGTCATCACCATACTGGATATTGTTTCTATTCATCATATTTACTTCTATATTCATAGCAGCCTTAACTTAAGCAAATTAAAGTTACAAATTTAACTGATTATAAAAAAAAAAAAAAATTATAAACCTAAATGTGTGATTTTATAATATTCAAAAATTCATTTAGTATCCTGTGCTGGTTCATTTAGATTATTTTCTTGTAATATTATTATTATTATTATTATTACTAAGTATTGGTTTTATTTTATCTAAGTTATTATACTGATAAAGATCTTACTTTCTGTTTCTTTTTTAGGTAATTTCATTTTTTGTTTTGTTTTATGTTCTTCAATTTTCTAAATACTTATGTAAATACTTTACCCAACTCCCTACAATAAGCCTCAGGCTTTAATGTAGTATAAATAAATAAATAAATATTAGGAGGGTATCAATTTAATAGATAGGTATTCCAAGCTTCCATAGCAATGGGAGAAGGCATTTTAACCTCGTATCTTCTAGTATATTTTATTCTTTTCCAAAAGTCTCAACTCTTCCTACAATCTCAAACTTTGTTACAAATATCTTCCTACAACTCAAGTTTTTTAAACTTTATAACATTCATATAGTTTTTTTTACAAATAATATACGCTTGCAAGTTATTTATTACATTTCCAGCTTCTATCACTTTTTTCAACTAAAGTTTTACACTTATAGCATTCCGGGTCAAACCATGCTTTTTTCAAATTATTTTCACCATATTTCACATGTTTAAACATACCAACCTCACAGGCATGATTCTCAATCGATTTTATTCACTTTTTATTTAAGCAATCTGCTGTTTCCCAAGCAAAATCTACTTGCACATGTTTACTACAATTCACTTAATTTTCAATTCCATACAAATTTTCAGCAAGTCAAATAGTTTTTACCTAGTTTTATATTACCACGTAACTTTAAGGACAAAACAACAGGGAAATGCTCTCAGTTAATTACCTTATCATTAACATAAAAATCATCAATAAAATTAATACACTTTTCATTTGCCCAAACCAAATCTATCACGGAACACCCAACACAACTTGAAAAAGTAAACTGTCAGGGACTGTCTCAATTAGATCGCCCATTAATTCAAACTAAACACTTTTCTTCCATAATTTTAACCAAGTTAATACCCAACCTTATTGATTTTAGTGTAAACCACTACAGTATTCATTATTTTCATTTTAATTTCCCTCAATTTTTTCGGGCGGGCGGGCGGGGCGGAATCACTTTTTTTAAAAATACCCATTTCAATCAACTCGTTCCACCATCGGACTCGTTCCACTGGAAAATCAACAATAAAATAAAATAAACAACCTGTACATATTAATGGCAGTCACTGTACATTTTACTACAATCATATTTCCTTCATTTCCTCCTCTTCTTGTCTACATTCAATAATGCATTTTCTTTTCCAATCCATCTTACTTCCTTTCCATTATTTCAACCCTTCCTCATATACAGTCACTCCCATTAATATTCAGACAGACAGTACATACACAAGTTAAAAATTGACCAAAATTAAAAGTGCCACCGAATTTATTCAAATTTTTATAAAAAGGTGGGTGGGTCAGTTATGGTTTCGGGCTGGATGTCCGCATCAGGATTTCCACAATTAGTCTTTATTGATGGAATGATGGACAAAATGGTTTATAGTAATATATTAAAAAATAATTTCAAAAAAAGTGACAAAAAATTGCGTATTTTAGGCTCTTTTAAATTCTACCAAGATAACCACCCCAAATATATAGTTGCCCAAAAGTTTTACAAACCTCTCCGCAGTCTCCACATCTTAATACCATTCAACATTTATGCCAATATTTAGCTAGTGCTTTAAGCAAACGAGTAATATCTAACAAAAATTCATTAAAACCATGTTTCCTGCAAGAATGGGAAAAAACACCACCTCAATTAACCAAAAACTTCTTTCATCCATGCCTCATCCTTTCACGGCTGTTGTAAGTCAAAATAGTAGCAGATTTTAAATATTCAACATTTAAACTCTACCACTTCTGGTGTCCCAATATTTTTCACAGCCTTATTTTACACTTTTTCAAAAAGTCCTACCCAACAGTTTGCAATTTCATCCATTTATACTTATATATAATTTCTACACATGTTCCTAATGTTATTTAAAACAAAAAAAATACAAACTTTTCTATGTAGTATTAATGCCAGTCACTGTACATTTTACTACAATCATATTTCCTTCATTTCCTCCTCTTCTTGTCTACATTCAATAATGCATTTTCTTTTCCAATCTAAAACTATCCATCTTACTTCCTTTCCATTTTTTACAACCAATTTTCATCCTCCAAAAGAAATTCTCTTTAAAAAAATAAAAAATATAAAATCTAAACATCAGGTAAATGCCATATACAATTATTCTAAACAGTCTCTTACAATTACAACTTTTCTTTTACTTTATCTTCATTTCTCTCCTCATAACTTTTTTTCTTATTTTCAACTTTATATTTTATTTCCAACCATCTCTCTTTTACAAATCTTATTTCAACTTATAATTATTATTATTATTTCTTTTCATTTTATTTCATTTTTTTTTTAAAACTTTTATTACTCTTATTTTATTTTACTTTTGTATTTCTATTTTATTCTTATTTTTATATTTTCTCCTTAATATTATTATTATTACTTATCTACTTTTATGCTTCACTCACTTCCTCAAAAGCGTATGTAACCCTAATAGCAATAAATTAACCTCTATCAAATAAACTAAACACATAAATTGTCTATATCAAATTCTATTCAATTCTATTTTTCATTCTTAACAATAAATCAACTGATGATCCACACTAGCGCCACCAGCAGGACTGTAGTTGCTCCAGTCACTGCCTTCATCTTATTTCCAAACAAAACATCTCTTTTCAAGTGTCCCTACCTACGTAGCTAGCTACCATTTCCGCTATTACTATTCCAATACTTACCTATCTCCTTCATACAAAAAACACTTCTTTTCCCAATTAAATAAATAATAATCATAAAATTCAACAAAATCATTCAAAATTCTCCATTTCTCTTCCTTTCTTTAAATCTATTATATTTTATTTCCATTTTCCCAAAATTTCATTACAAGTACCCTTTAATTTACACATAACCTTTACCTATGCATTTCTTCATTTTTTTAATCAAGCAATTTTCAAACTTATACTGCTCTTACATAAAAACCATTATTTCATTTATCTCAACCTTCAACCACAATCCTCCTAGCCAATCACATAGCTAGTCTCCCTACCTCACTCTCCCTCTCACTCTACTGGCTGGCTGGTGTGCCTCGCTTTACAACTAGCTAGCTACATATACATATGCCTGCCCGCACCGGCTAACTGCCTGTTCTGCCTACTTCACTGCCTCACGATTTTTCGCTGCTCCGCCAATACATCTCCCCACACATTCCCATATTTCTGTCCGTCTCTCTCTACGCCTGCCTCCCTTCATTCATTGCCTTCCCTTCTACATACCTACATCAACTCACCCAACACTATTTATTTTATTTATTTATTTTTACATCCGTTTACATAGTTGTACAATACAGATGGGGTGGGTTTGACAAACAAAAACAAACTAATCAATAACAAGAAATAGAAAAATTGAAAATGAAAAGTATTACTTTTACAGACGAGAAAAAAAGAAAAAGCGATTAATGTAATAAAAATAATGATAATAATAGTACAATGCAATATAAAATAAAATGAATTTAACCAAAATAATACTAAATAAGGGCAATGGATTTAAAAAGATAACAATAATATTTTGAACATAAATGTTTCCAGTAAGTGATTTACAAATCCAAATATACAATAATTATGAATTAGTCTACAACACTGTATTATTCATTCAATAAAAATGACCTCAGTTTTAAAAAGTTGCAAACAAAATAGAATATATCATAAATTTGCTCCACTTTAGAGATATATAATAACTCATTCACATTTCTGAAGACGTATTTATTAATATATTTAATTCTAAAGTGCCCGTAGAAGGGACACGACCAAAAAAGATGATGTAGATTTTCTACACATTGATGACACAATTTACAACTTTCATCAAGGTTCATCGTATACTTGGTCTTATCTATATATACTCTTAAATTTTTTCCTGAGGCTAATCGCAGCTGGCTAATGACTCTCTTAATTGCATAGGGAGCATTAGCAGATAAATAAAAATTGTGACAATCAATATATCTAATGCTGTTAAAAAAGAGTGCACTAAAAGAGGAGTTAGCAGCCCGGTTACAATCATAATTATACAGAACGGCACGATAATCATTTAATATTTTATGTTTGTTGCTCTTCAAGTGAGTCACATCTAGGTTATTCCAAACATGGCCGTGACCTGCCTCAATAAATAGACATTTCAGTTGCGAGACCCAGTTGTGTTTGACAAAATTACTAGAGGATTTATCTAAAGAGAGAAGCTTGTCGAAACCTACTTTAGGAAACCTATTATTAGGCATGTTTAATAGTTTGATTAGCCAGCTGATAGCAGACTTAAAAACAATAAGTTTCAACCTGATTTGCCCTGTCTCTAAACGAATCATATAACTTGGAGTGTTAATAGGCCAAAAAAATAAAGACCTAAAAAATTTAGATTGTATAATTTCAATTTGGTCACAGTATCGTAACGCCCAAAGTTCACAACCATAAAGCAAAACAGAACAGACTGTACTTTCAAATAATCTGAGTAGGGAGGGCCATGAATTTAATTTTGATTTAGTACAAGCTCCTTTTAACATATTCATTGCAACGACAGACTTCGAAATCATATCTTTGCTTGCTGCAAGGAAAACACCTGAGTTTGAAAATGTTATACCCAAATACTTCTGAGTGGCGACTATCTCCAGAGGAGCACCATTATAATAGAATGCTTCTTTACTCTTCTTATTACGACCTTTCTTAAATATTAACATTTTAGATTTACTAACATTGACTTGTAGGTCGTTCAAACTGCAATAACGCTCCAAAGCCGTTAACTTTCTTTGCGCTTCCACTGCCGTGTCCGAAAGTAGAATGACATCATCTGCATAAAGCAGTGCTGCCACTCCCGTTCTGTGATCTAAACTGACGGGGCTGCAGTTATTATTCAAAAGAAACTGATCCAAATCGTTTATAAAGATAGCAAAAAGCAATGGGGAGATAGTATCTCCCTGAAGCACCCCTCTACAGACAGACACCTCCTCAGTATAGGAATTACCAACTTTAACCCTCAAACTAGACAAACCGTACAGACCTTCCAATATCCTGATCCATTTTGCACTGATGCCGTAAGAGAACAATATATTCCATAACAAGCTCACCCAACACTAATACCCATGTAAATCCTACAATCTTACAAGTAAATTAACCCTATTCCTTCCACTAAACAAAACTTTCAACATATAAAACTCTTATCTCTCTTAACTAACCCAAACAAAATTATAAAACATTATTTTTCCACCCAACTTCCAAAACCTTTCACTACTTCCTTCATTTCCCAACCACACACAGCCGCCACACTTCCTCTTATTTCTTTCTACACCTAAACTTTCTTATAAACAATGTCATTATTTTTACACAATCAAAAAATTAATATTTTCCTTTAATATATTCATTTAATTTTTCAAAAATTTACATAGTATCATCCACAAAAATATACATTTCTTTTTTTATATCAATCAAATAACAAACATAGTATATTCTCAATATTCATAATCAATACAAACAACTAATCATAACAGTACTATTCTTTAAACACTAATATTAATCAAAATACCCAATTTCACTACATTCAAAAACATTAAACAACCAAAACACACTCACTCAAACCTTCCATCTGGTTACAATTTCACCAAACTCGCGCCATAATCACGCATCAAATAAACTACTCCAACCAACAAACAAACAAACTTTCCTCAAATTATACACACATTAATCAACAACCAAATTTATTTTTTTCAAACAATATTTCAATCAAACTTCACACACTACACAACCACTTCTACTTCCCTCACAAAACATACCACTCACTACACACATCATACTTTAATTCTTTCTTCATCATATTTCATCAATGTACAATCAATTTTATACATTCATACAAATTCTCAACTATATTTCTATATTCACAAATTTCTATAATATACATACAGTGTCTACATACCCCACAATATTTCACAAATTTTCAAAATAAACACTTATTACAGTCAAAATCTCAAACTATTCTTACTAAATATATGTATCTCCTCAACAAAAACTTACACTTTCAAAACTCAACTATAAGGGTTGATTAAACGCCAAAAGATACACAAAATTAAACTCCCATTTCACTACTTCCTTTTAAAAGCAGTAACAAAAATAAACTCCAATTACACTACTGCTCCCTAAAAGGCAATCATTTTCAATCCAACCACAATTCATTCATGTAAATCCCTTCACTCATTCACTACTTCCTCTTAGTACCTGTAACAGCATCATGGCACTTCACAGCCTCCTACAGCACCTTTAATCACTACTTCCTGCTAAATTTTATCAAAATCCCACAAACCCTTTTACAAATATTCCTAATCATAGTTTTACAAACGGTCGGCCAAACTCCCCTCCTCCACACTTTAAAAGTGCAAATCTCCACAATATTTACATTCCAATTCATTCAAATCTCTTCACTTGTCCATAATTTAAAACCATTCCTATACTTCCCCTTAAAAACTGTATCAGCACAACGTCGCTCTCATCTTACGTAGGGGAGCCCTAACCCTACCAAATTTTATCATAATCGGCCCAACATTTACACACTAATTTCATCACTAAGTAATCATCATTTTCCATCGGGCCTTACATAAACGGGGCTAACTCCTCTACCATTCCATGTGTCACAACGCACATTAATACTTAAATTAAATAATCAACCATTTTCATATCCTAACATTCCAAACATTAATCAAACAACCCACTTCACATATCCTTTCCCACCGAGATAAAACAAAAATATGTAAACTTTTCTTACGCTCTCTATCTACATATATCAAAATTCAATTCATTCATTTACTTTTTTCATAATAAAAACATTCATCAAACAATCCCATCGACTTTAACTAAATTATTAAACAAAACAAAAATTATCACAAATTTATTTCTATTCAAAAATTACAATTAAATCTACGGTCCGCTTGTATTCTCCCTTACTAGTCAAATGCCTCTTCACCGGGCTGGGGTCGGGCTTTATACTCGCTCCTTCTTACTTCACCACCCTTCTTTCCTAAAACAATTCAACATTATTTATTTCTTCAAATACTCACTTAATCATTTATTCTCATATTCAAAAATCATACTTAAAACAAAATTCATAACAACTATTTCTCTTACAATAATAATAACAACATTTCCATTATATTCAATCTACATAAATACAATATCAACTTTCTTCTTTAACTACATCAACTCAATTATCTTTTATTCTCCAACAAAAATCATCACAATACAACAAAACACAAATTATGGTGAATATAAATAAATAAAAAATACATTCAAAAAACACATCAAATGCATGCAGAGTAAACTAAATCAGGCAATGTACCGAGTTAGATTTACTCGCTGGTGTTCCATCATTGTCCTTACGTCTCGGCTTAATTCACATAATATGTGCAAAATCTTTTCAATATATTAGTAACTTTGCCAAAATTATCTTTTTCATGAGGTGTCATTGGTAAAAAGGCTTGTCTGCAAATGTGGAAACAGTCAAAAATGGACAGAGTTATTCCTTCATTTTAAACACAATAATATTCCTTATCAAAATATTTTGAAAATTCTAGAATTCCTGCTCTCCCTTCCACCAACAAATGCAGCAAGAGAACATCTTTTTTTCTAGTCAAATATTTCAACACATTTTAATAAATGATCCCAATCTATTGCAAAGTATTCACTCCAATCAAAAATATCACCGTCAAAGAAAATCACAATTTTTTTTAAATCAAAAATTTTATTTCATTAAAAATCATCATGTTAAAATATTATTTTTTACAAATATTTTTATACGTAGTTACTGTTGGAACCCCAACTTTACTTTCCTATATAATTGAACAGCTACATAATTTTTTTAAATATAAGCAATGTATTTTTATATGTATATATGTTTTTTTTAATAAATAAAAATAAAATAGATAAAGAGGCAAATAGCCCATTTTAAAAGTCTTTCTCAACACTCTGGAATGGCAGTTTGCTTCTTTCCACGGTACATATATATTGAAGAAAGAAGAAAGTGCAGTAGAAAGAGCCGCATTAGTACACCAGCTACAGAGGCAAGCAGAATCACCAGCGCTACCACAGAGTGAGATACGAGCGAGGACCAGGCCAATTGGTACCGGGGTTTATCGGGGTGCTGGCCACACTGCCGGGGCTCCCAAAGCCGGTTCACTGGTATTACCTTACGGCCCTTTTCAGGGCCTCTCACTTCACTTCAGGGCCACTCAACTATGTGGTTTCCCCGCTGGGGAGCGCCATAAGCGATTCGTGGGCCGATATATTTTTGTAACTGGTCCTTGTCAGGACCACCAAATTACGTGTACCTTCGAGCGGTGAAAAAAAATACCTTCTATACTGGACTACATCCCTCGGCCACATAAGTATACAACAGTTACCAACAATTAATAATAAATACATTTTTCTGCAGGTATACAATAAAATATATATAACTAAATTCTAATTCTCATTTGTCCCGCTTTGTCTCAATGAAAATATGCTCACTTCATTCTTCACCATAAATTATTCATTTCTCAATTCTAATTTCATCTACTCACTCCCTCTCTATAATTCACTCCTACTTCAACAAAACTACTTCCTTCCATAAAACTTATTACAAATGTATACTTTACTTTACTATACATCATATCCTTCTCCTTATTATTATTACATATTTTTAATGCTTCACTAACACATCCAACAACCAATTTAACTTCCAACTAACGAGAAAAACATCAAATTTCAATAAACAAACTCATTAACATTTCCTTTTTCCTACTTTTCACAATTTTCACCTTCCATCATCACTTTTTTGTAATGTGGTGAAACAAACAAGGAAATAACACACAGCTCGATAGAACACTATATTTTTGTAATAATAATACAAATAAACTTATATTGCTCACCCCAGCTAGGTTACTCTATAACCTTTTTTTGCACGTTGCTATGTCCATATCGACCCGTCATTACATATCGATCATTTGTCACTACAACTTCTTCTCTTCCACTTTCTTCTAAATTATTACATCCATTTCCTACATACTTTTTTCACTTCAACAAAATACATAAAATAACCATCTAATACAAATATAACAAATTATCAACAATTTACCATCCAACATTTCCCATCAATCGCTCAAATAAAACAACTCCTCTTTTTCCCAACCTTTCCACAAATATATTGTCCTCTTCAGTGCCTCCATATTACAAATACAAAACAATTTTCAGTCACTAACATAGAAAAAAAAAACAGTAATACAAAAATAAACAGTAAAATACAATAAATTCTTTATAATTATTCAAACTTACGTCGCTAGGCGGCTTGCTTGAGTTACACAAACTAACAGCCACAAATATTAGTGCTAATATGCCATTTTACAAACACATTACTCTCCAATTTGCTCTTGAATCTTATTGAAATCGTGGGCCAGTCATGTACACAAATTTACGCAATCTATCATTAAGTCCACACACAACTTTCAAAAAAGCTTCTTAAATATTCAAATTAAAATCTGCTATTGCAACCTTTAACAAATCAACAAACCGATTCACTTACACAAATCTCCTGCACATCAACTTATTCCAGCCAATATCATAAAACATTTTCAACCAACACAACTATCACCCCACAATCAAATTTTTAATCACAACAAAACAAATCTCATCAAAAAGTTAAGTCTGCTATAGCAAAAGAAACAATCTCTGCTAACAAAAGAAAATTCCTTAGTCAATTTAACTCACACAGCAATTCCTCAAAATCTTAGTCAATTTCTGTCCTAAATTTGCCATGGATCACAATGTCAAAAACGTTACAACTTTTCATTTCATTAGTAGCCTTCAATATACCTTATTATTTATTCATAATACACAGTGATAGGCATCTTATCCCATCGCAATCAATTAACGCCATTACTAACTGTGTACATGCACCACAAACAACAACATACACAAACACACCACTTACTTCACAAACTATCCAACCAAACACACACTTACTTAACCAATAACCCGGACATATTAATCCTACCCTCTCACAAAACTAATCAAACGGTAGCAATTAAAAAAACTTATTATCAAAGTAAAATCCTACAACTCATTTCCCACAAACATACATAATATGTACAAAACTCAAAAACCATCCTACCAATACAATCAATAAAATCACTATCCAACTTATTAACTGCATTTTCAATCACGGCTTTATTAACACATTAGAACCAAAATCCTTAATCAACAACTCCCCATTAGCTCCAATAATCTATCGCTTGCTTAAAACACATAAACATAACTTCCCTCTTAGGCCCATCATCTCTTTCATATGTTCACCCACCTATCAACTTACCAAATATTTACCCAACATTCTACAGCCCTTATCCAACAACCAGTATAATCTTCAAAATTCCTTACGACTTAAAGGCAAATTCATAATACCACACAAACATTTACTCATCTCCTTCCATCTTTCATCCCTCTGCAACCAACATAGATTAAAACTGTCCGGTAGGACAGTTGTATAAGGGTTGATCGTCAAAAACTGCACAAAAAAGCGTAACGTTGAAAAACACCCAACTTTGACAATTTTTTTCTCTTTTTCTATTAAAGATAAAATTCTCAAATTTCTTTTAAAATTTAGGGCAATTCCTCCTTTATAACTGTAATTTTTTTGGCAAAACCCAGATTTAATATATTACGAGAAAAAAGTTGCTGAAAATGAGCAAAAACGGCATTTTCAAAAATTGCTCTTGTTCTTGTTGTTGATGTTGTCCTAAAATGTTGATGTTTCCTTTTTTCTAAACAACGTAGCGCCTAAACGCGCGAACCGATTTTCATGAATCAGGTCATTCGATTCGGAATTTTATGTACATTTGCCTTTTGGGGGTCTCGACGCTGTACATCGAATGGGAGAGGAGTTAGCCCCATTTATGTAAGGCCCCCTCCAAAATTATTATTACTAATTACTCTGTAAATCTTGGCCCGATTATGATAAAATTTGGTAGGATGATAGGGTTAGGGCTACCCTACGTAACATCAGAGCGACTTTCAGCTCTTACACTTTTTTAGGGGGAGTATAGCAATCGTTTAAAATTATCGACTTTCATGACCGATTTTAATCAATCAAGTGTCATTCCAATCGAAATATTCTACAGATTTGCACTTTTAAAGTCTCGACGCTATGCCTCATAAGGAGGGGAGTTTCCCCCTCACAAGTAAGGCCCTTTCTAAAACGATTATTACCAATATTTCTGAAACGCTTAGTCCGATTTTGATAAAATTTAGCACGAAGAAGTGGTTAAAGCTCCTCTACGTGGCTGTTAAGTGCCATCATGCTCTTACACCTACTAAGAGAAAGTATTGCAATCGTTAATATTATCAATGAGTGAACCGATTTTCATCAATAAATTGTCGTTCGATTCAAAATCTTTAATGAGTAATTAGTAATAATAATTTTGGAGGGGGCCTTACATAAAGAGGGCTAACTCCTCTCCCATTCGATGTACAGGGTCGAGACCCCCAAAAGGCACATCTACATAAATTCCGAATCGAATGACACCTCATTCATGAAAATCGGTTCACGCGATTAGGCGCTACGTTGATTACAAAAAAGGTAACAACAACAACAACAACAACAAGAACAACAACTATTTCTATAAATGTCATTTTTGCTCATTTTCGCCAACTTTTTTCTCGAAACCTATTAGATCTGGATTGTTGCAAAAAATTACAGTCATAAAGGAGGGTTTGCCCTTTATTTTAAAGAAAATTTGGGAATTTTATCTTTTATAGAAAAAGAGAAAAAAATTGTCAAATTTGGGTGTTTTTCAACGTTACGCTTTTTCGTGCAGTTTTTGACGATCGGACAGTTTTAATACAATTAACAAAAGTAAAATTGTAGAAATAAATGCATTCATAAATTATAATTTAATCTTAAATAAATGAAAGAAGTAATAGAAATATGTATATTATTGACCATAATTTAAAATAAAAATCTATTCATTGCTCCCATACACATCTCACAATTGCAGCAGTGCAGTACCACCAAAATCCGATAGAAAGCATGACCTGGCCCTATGCCCGTACATTTACAAGTGAAGTTATAATTGATCATTTTTACTTTTTCTTTCAATTATTAATACTTTTTTTAAAATAAAGAATAATAATGCAACAAATAATAAATAATAATAAGTTCCGTAAATCAAAATCAAGTAAAAAGTGAAATAGTTGAATAATTTTTACCATTGAAAACAACACTTACATTCATTATCAATGAGTGGTATTAAGTTAAAGAGAATGAATAGACCCAAAAATGAACAATTAAAAACTATAAAATTCATAAAATACAATAATGAAATACGTTTGATTCTCGTATGATCCGGCGTAAGAATGGCTTACTTAACCATGACAGCTATGTGGGCAGGAGGTGGGGTTTCCCTTAGCCGTTAATGTACACTTCTTCATACTAACAGCAAAAATGAAATAAATAGAAAATTTCAAAAATGAGATGTACAAGTTTAAGAAAATACATTTCATAAAAATGTTCTACTGAAGCAAAATGATACAAATTATAACAATTACTATTAAATTCTCTTATTTTAGAAAACTTGAATAATAATCCAAAAATGCATCATAACGAGTCTTTGATGAAGGCAGCAAGCTAGTAAAAAATGAATAACTTATTTATTTTATATTACGTATGTACAACATTGTGGGAAGAAAACCTAGATTGAAAATGTAATTGAAGAAAACTATATTATTTATGATAAAGTCAGATTAATTATTATCTATAATTATCAACGTTTGACTACTACATAAAGTAACAATTAGTTTAATCGAAGAATGAACTTAAACCTACGATTTTTATTTAAAAATAAAAATAAAAATAAATAAATAAAATAAACAAAATCATTGATGTATATTGGTGTAAGCATTTTTTGAATAAAGTTTTTGAATTTTTTAGCCTAATAATTTTTTTTATTTTTTATCACGTTTTTCTTTTTAACCTGTTATTATTAGTTTGATTATTATAGATAAATAGATATTACAATCAATCTACAGTGCTACTTGGAACAAATATTTTGTAGATGAAAATGGCCAGCATAAGCGTCTGTGACATCTAATAAATTCTAAAAAATATTAATGAAAATTAATGCAGTAAAATTACTTAAATAATATCAATGAAGTGTTAATGAAATGTTGGGTACTTGCTGATTTGTGTACCTTTTGGCGATCAATCAACCCTTATGCTTAACATTTTAAACTGTAAGTTTTTGTTAAAGAGTACACAATTAGTACTCAACATAATTCCCAAAAAATGCAACACCATACACAGATACCGCTTCACAACTTTCTACAACTTTTCAAACATTCTTGTCACCGAGGCTATTTTTCCTACAAACAAAATTTCCGCGTAGCCATCGCAACTTGTCTCAGCCCAATATTAACGGACATCATAATCACACAATACTTCACACTTGCCTTAAACAACTTTCCTTTCAAATACCATTTATGTACAAATATGTCCATCATCTCTTAACTGCAGTCCCTAACGAAAACATTAACCAAATAATCACTGTTGGAACCCCAACTTTACTTTGCTATATAATTGAACAGCTACATAATTTTTGTAAATATAAGCAATGTATTTTTATATGTATTTATGTTTTTTTTAATAAATAAAAAAAAATAGAAAAAGAGGCAAATAGCCCATTTTAAAAGTCTTTCTCAACACTCTGGAATGGCAGTTTGGTTCTTTGGACGGTTCAGAGGTAGCGAAACAGTCGCGTCGCCAGCGCACGGCACGGTCGGCTTTGCTATATAAAGGGCAGAATCGGCCGTGTCTGCATCAGTCAAAGAAAATTTTTAAACATGGAAACATCAACAATGGCTACACTAGCTTGAAGGTTGCTGACTGGGCCTTACTTTAAAAACCACCTGGATCTCTGTACCGGACCAGAGAAAAAATATCTATCACTTATTGCATATATATTGAAGAAAGAAGAAAGTGCAGTATTCAGAGCCGCATTAGTACACCAGCTACAGAGGCAAGCAGAATCACCAGCGCTACCACAGAGTGAGATACGAGCGAGGACCAGGCCAATTGGTACCGGGGTTTATCGGGGTGCTGGCCACACTGCCGGGGCTCCCAAAGCCGGTTGACTGGTATTAGCTTACGGCCCTTTTCAGGGCCTCTCACTTCACTTATTCTGTGGGCTCGCGCTGTCTTCAAGCTATTCTCGGAGCGGCCTTACCCAACATCGAGATCGCCCTTTTTCAGGGCCACTCAACTGTGTGGTTTCCCCGCTGGCGATTCGTGGGCCGATGTATTTTTGTAACTGGTCCTTGTCAGGACCACCAAGTTACGTGTACTGTTGGATCCTCGCAAGGAGTTGCGGCCCCCCTTGACCAGAATTTTCTTTGAGCGACAATTGTCCGTTGACAGCATTGGTTGTTTGGACGTGGTGGGGATGGTGACCAGTGCAAGGCAGAAGTTCAGTTGCAGTTGCCCTTGGGCACCTCAACAGAGACGGAATTGCTGGCTGACCTTGTGTGCTGTGCGTCGCTCCGCCAAATTGATGGCGTCCTTCCGCCGGAGGAACATGTGCCAGTGCTAATGAGGAGAGTTTGTCTGTTAAGAATTGGACTTTAATGGCCATATTGTTATTATTTATTGTACCTTCTGTATCTGTCATGTATGTAAGTCTTGTACATTCATTATTAAAAGAAAATTACTTACCACCCCCGTCTGGGGTTCTGATGATTCCAATAATAATTTATGCCAGGATACCTGTATGGTATTTGTAACTAGAGAATTCCCTGTACATTTAATACATTGTCAAAACTGTATCCTTTCCAATACCGTGCCTGGTATTAGCGCTAAAAGAGAGTCAGAACTCTGTCGTTATATAAAATTGTTCCTTCAATAATTATCCCCAATACCGTGTCTAGTAATTAAGAAAGAATTAAATATAGAATTTATTCATTTTGCCAAGTGCATTGTAAGTTGTCATTTATTCTTTAATTGTAATATAGACTTTATTCCTTTTGTTAAGTGCATTGTAAACGTTGTCATTTATACCTTAATTGTAAAATAAACATTAATTATATTTTTTCTAAGGGTATTTCAAGTGTTGGTGGTGTCTCCCACCCCTCATCCTTCTTCAACTAAATTAAAATTGGAATGGTCCAACACTTTCTTTTATATTAATTGACCCCACACTTCATCTATTTCACAAACATTCATCGATTGGAAATATTTTTTACTTAAATATTCCTTTCATTTCAATACAAAAAACATTATAACGCTTTCTTAACATCATTTTCATTTTTCAAATTTCTTTCTTTTTCTCCATTACTCTTATAAAATACCAACAATTTCAAATAAAATATAAACACACAAAGATCTAGTATGCAGGAGGAGTCAGTCCTCGTTACCTCGTTATTTTATCAACAGTTGCAATTTCTATCCAATACTTCCCTTTCTCTATCTTCAATTCAAGCAAGTTAACTCCAGTCAAGCTAGATAATCACAAAACTGCATTGCTTTAATTTATATTTGAGTAGCCTATTTTTCTCTTACCTTCTTCATTTTATATTTATCACAGCAATTGCAAATTAGGGATAGTAATTAATGTGTCTTCAGCAAATATACTTTTCTTATTAAATGGCAAACCTAACTTTTAATCATATATTTTACTAAATTCCCTCACATTTCTTCTTATCTTTAATCCTTCCTGCCTCATTTTCATTTTAATTTACCTCAATTTTTTCCAGCCGGACGGAATCACTTTTTTTTAAAATAGGCATTTCAATCAACTCGTACCACTGCAACGAGTCCGCTCAAATAGCCCGTCACTACTGGCCAACACCCAAACTCCTCTCAAATCATTTCATTAATATTAATACTCTTCCCAATTCTTTCAAATAATCAGAGTTGGGCAAAATTTTTAGTCGTGACTAAAAATGTGATTAAAAATTTAGTCGCGACTAATTAGTCATGACTAATTCAATCGTGGTCACATTTAATCATGATTAATATTAGTCGTAAGCGCGACTAAATAAAATAATCATGATTAATATTAGTCGTGACTAATTTTTTCAATCACAAATCATTAGTCTTAGTCATCGCCAAGATTACTCTTGCTGAAAGCATGTTATCTATACTAATCTGAAATTTGTGTAATTTGAGAATGCAAGCACTTTAAAGTTAAACCACCACAGCAACTCACTAGACCTATATGGGACCACCTTATTCTCACATTTAACCATGTTTACGACTCACAAGACTTATGGAGGACCTCCTTACACTCACATTTAACCAAGTTGACAACTCTCTAGACTTAAATAGGACCACCTTATTCTCACATTTAACCATGTTTACGACTCACAAGACTTATGAAGGACCTCCTTACACTCACATTCAACCATGTTGACAACTCTCTAGACTTAAATAGGACCACCTTATTCTCACATTTAACCAAGTTTACGACTCACAAGACTTATGTAGGACCTCCTTACACTCACATTTAACCAAGTTGACAACTCTCTAGACTTAAATAGGACCATCTTATTCTCACATTTAACCATGTTTACGACTCACAAGACTTATGTAGGACCTCCTTGCACTCACATTTAACCATATTGCTGACTCACTAGACCTACTATGTAGAACCACTTTACATTTATGTTAATCTTATTTTTCACCGCGTCACATGTATCTTTTACTTTTTTTCTTTTTTCTCCATCTATCGACTACACATTGCATTATTAATTATGCACATAGCTTACTTTTTATATTTGCCCAATTAATATACTCCAAGCACATACACACCAACTAACTATGTATACATATTTGTATATTTACATAAAAACATTCAGGGTGATCCATTTAAAACGCATCAATCGCTAATAACTTTTTACGAAAGCGGAAATTCGGAAAACCCATTAAATAAATTATATGTTTTTTCGGTCGTTTTCAAATTTTCCACCCCGATGCTGTATCTTCATTTTTTGCGGACTTACGGACAAAAAGTTTAACGCGGTTTCATGAGCACCACTGGTTTTGACAAAGATTATAAAAACTACATAAAAAATTAGGAAAAATCATGTTAATCCCGTATCGATATCCTTAATATTTGTCCAGTTATTTAAGATCAAAGTTACAAAATTATCAATTCATGATCGGTTTTCAATATTAATTTTCCATCATAAATACACGTTTTGAGAGGTTCTCTGACTGCAAAAATGCTTATTTGTGAAGCAAATAACAAATATAATAATAATTGAAGATTTAAAAAAATGTGTAATGTAATGTTGTGGGAGAAAATGTGAGTATAAGTTGGTCCTTTATAAGTCTTGTGAGTCGTAAAAATGGTCAAAGATGAGTGTAAGGTGATCCTACAAAAGTCTTGTGAGTCGTAAACATGGTCAAAGGTGAGCGTAAACAGGACCAATATAAGTCATGTGAGTCGTAAACATGATTAAATGTGAGAATAAGATGCTTCTATGTAAGTCTAGAGAGTTGTCAACATGATTAAATGTGAGTGTAAGGAGGTCCTACATAAGTCTTGTGAGTCGTAAAAATGGTCAAAGGTGAGCGTAAGGAGGACCAATATAAGTCATGTGAGTCGTAAACATTGTTAAATGTGAGTGTAAGTTGGTCCTACATAAGTCTTGTGAGTCGTAAACATGGTCAAAGGTGAGTGTAAAGAGGACCAATATAAGTCTTGTGAGTCGTAAACATTGTTAAATGTGAGTGTAAGTTGGTCCTACATAAGTCATGTGAGTCGTAAACATGGTCAAAGGTGAGTGTAAAGAGAACCAATATAAGTCTTGTGAGGCGTAAACATTGTTAAATGTGAGTGTAAGTTGGTCCCCTACATAAGTCTTGTGAGTCGTAAACATGATTAAATGTGAGAATAAGATGCTTCTATGTAAGTCTAGAGAGTTGTCAACATGATTAAATGTGAGTGTAAGGAAGTCCTACATAAGTCTTGTGAGTCGTAAAAATGGTCAAAGGTGAGCGTAAGGAGGACCAATATAAGTCATGTGAGTCGTAAACATTGTTAAATGTGAGTGTAAGTTGGTCCTACATAAGTCTTGTGAGTCGTAAACATGGTCAAAGGTGAGTGTAAAGAGGACCAATATAAGTCTTGTGAGTCGTAAACATTGTTAAATGTGAGTGTAAGTTGGTCCTACATAAGTCTTGTGAGTCGTAAACATGGTCAAAGGTGAGTGTAAAGAGAACCAATATAAGTCTTGTGAGGCGTAAACATTGTTAAATGTGAGTGTAAGTTGGTCCCCTACATAAGTCTTGTGAGTCGTAAACATGGTCAAAGGTGAGTGTAAAGAGGACCAATATAAGTCTAGTGAGTCGTAAACATGGTCAAAGGTGAGCGTAAAGAGGACCAATATAAGTCATGTGAGTCGTAAACATTGTTAAATGTGAGTGTAAGTTGGTCCTACATAAGTCTAGTGAGTCGTCATCAAGAATAAATAAATGAATAATTCACGACTAAGGCTAACGATTAACTTAAACAACTAAAAGAAACAATTAACCACTAAATTAGTCGTCGCTCAATGACGCCACTAATGAAATTAGTCACCTATTTTTGGACGACTAATGTTATTTAGTCGTGGCTCTTGTCACGACTAATCTCAATTAGTCACCAATTTTTGGACGACTAATCTCAATTAGTCGTCAATCATATAGTGACTAATCTCAATTAATCTTTAGTCGTGATATATTCCACGACTAAGACTAACCTTTAGTCGTTAGTCGTAATCGGTCTGTGACTAATTTAGTCATGAGATTAGTCGTTAGTCGTCATTGAAGTTTTGCCCAACTCTGCAAATAATCCTTTAATTTATCTAATACAAACTCTAAATCAAAACTTATTTCTATCTCCTCTTCCCTTTAATCTATTTACTTCCGATATAATACAATTTTACTAGTCTAAACGCGCTACCTCTCTTCAATATACCGCAACAATCACATCATCTTAATACCTTACGCACATCACATACTTCTTTTTCCAAATTCTCTTATTCACTTGCTCATACTCCAAAAGTACTCTTGTTTAAAACACCTCACTCTTAATGCAAGTCAAACTAAAATCATACATTTTTCAAACAGTACTCGTAAAAAGAAATTCCCTAATATTACCTTTTCACCAAAGCCTATTCAAATTCTTCATCTCATTCATTACCTATTACTTCTAATGGTAAATATTTACACGCCTCAAAGTACTCGTACTTCGCCAACTCACACAAACTGCCATTCAATAAAGTAAAGTCTATTTTCTTCAATTCTGCGGCAACACTTCACCAAACTAGAAAGAAACTACATACTCAATTCTATCCTCAAACCAACAATACTCTATTGTAAAGTGACCACATTTTCATTGAGAAAAAGCCGCACAAATAGAATCAAATGACAATTACAATTTAGTTATATATATTTTATCCTATACATTCATATATTTTAACAAAAATCTATTTATTATTAATTATTGGTAACCAGAGTTGGGCAAACATTCAATCAATTAAAAAACAATTCAATTAAACCGAAATTTAATTTTAATCACGATTAAAAGTAAAAAATTTAATCGCCCAAAATTAGTTGATTAAAATTAAATTCACTTTTAATTTAATCGCAATTTAATCAATTAAAATTTTTAATCATAACTAGAAATTAAGATTAAAATTAAAATTAAATAATCAGAATTTTAATTGATTGAATTAAATTCCAAATTTAGTTTTAATCACATTGAACGATTAAATTTTTTAATTTAATTAAAATATGACAGATTAAATTATTAAAACCAAACATTGCCAACGGTTAAACCAGAATCGGACCAATGCATATTTATTCCGCCTAGCTGGTGCATCTTCTCTATCAATATTATTACCTTTCCCAAACTTGGCACCTTCATTCTACCAGTCTGGTGTCTCATCTATACCATGTTGGTGACTCTCAAGACTTACAGAGGACCACCTTACACTCACATTTAACCATGTTTACCACTCACTAGACTTAGATAGGACCACCTTACACTCACATTTAACCATCTTTACCACTCACTAGACTTAGATAGGACCATCTTACACTCACATTTAACCATGTTTACCGCATTTAAATTATTTAGGTCATGAAATTCTGTAAAATTGTTGCCATTCTATATCTCCCACTGTGAACCACGTATTCGTATGAAATTTTGTTCTCTTGTACACTTTGTTTTTCTCAATTATAAACAATAGTTATTTTGTGCACAGATCTATAAAGGTAGGAGATATAAAGGGTTGAAAATTTTTTGGGTCATGAAATTCTGTAAAATTATGGCCGTTCTATATCTCCCACTGTGAATCACGTATTGATATGGAATTTAGCTCTCTTGTACACTTTGTTTTTCTCAATTATAAACTATAGTTATTTTCTGCACAGACCTATAATTTTAGAATATATACAGGGTTGAAAATTTTTTGGGTCATGAAATTCTGTAAAATTATGGCCGTTCTATATCTCCCACCATGAACCACGTATTCGTATGGAATTTTGTTCTCTTATACACTTTGTTTTTCTCAATTATAAACAATAGTTATTTTGTGAACTGATCTAAAAAGGTAGGAGATATAAAGGGTTGAAAATTTTTTGGGTCATGAAATTCTGTAAAATTATGGCCGTTCTATATCTCCCACTGTGAACCACGTATTCGTATGAAATTTTGCTCTCTTGTACACTTTGTTTTTCTCAATTATAAACTATAGTTATTTTCTGCACAGATCTAAAAAGATAGAAGATATATAGGGTTGAAAATTTTTTGGGTCATGAAATTCTGTAAATATGTTGCCATTCTATATCTCTTACCGTGAACCACGTATTCGTATGAAATTTTGTTCTCTTCTACACTTTGTTTTTTTCAATTATAATCTATACTTATTTTGTGCACAGATCTATAATTTTAGAACATATAAAGGGTTGAAAATTTTTTGGGTCATGAAATTCTGTAAAATTATGGCCGTTCTATATCTCTTACCGTGAACCACCTATTCGTATGAAATTTTGTTCTCTTGTACACTTTGTTTTTCTTAATTATAAACTATTGTTTTTTGTGCACAGATCTAAAAAGGTAGATGATATAAAGGGTTGAAAATTTTTTGGGTCATGAAATTCTGTAAAATTATGGCCGTTCTATATCTCTTACCGTGAACAACGTATTCGTATGAAATTTTGTTCTCAAATACACTTCGTTTTTCTCAATTATAATCTATAGTTATTTTGTGCACAGATCTATAATTTTAGAAGATATAAAGGGTTGAAAATTTTTTGGGTCATGAAATTCTGTAAAATTATGGCCGTTCTATAACTCCCACTGTGAATCACGTATTGATATGGAATTTTGCTCTCTTGTACACATTGTTTTTCTCAATTATAAACTATAGTTATTTTGTGCACAGATTTATAATTTTAGAATATATACAGGGTTGAAAATTTTTTGGGTCATGAAATTCTGTAAAATTATGGCCGTTCTATATCTCTTACCGTGAACAACGTATTCGTATGAAATTTTGTTCTCTTGTACACTTCGTTTTTCTCAATTATAAACTATAGTTATTTTCTGCACAGATCTAAAAAGGTAGAAGATATAAAGGATTGAAAATATTTTGGGTCATGCAATTCTGTAAAATTATGGCCGTTCTATATCTCTTACCGTGAACAACGTATTCGTATGAAATTTTGCTCTCTTGTACACTTTGTTTTTCTCAATTATAAACTATAGTTATTTTCTGCACAGATCTAAAAAGGTAGAAGATATAACGGGTTGAAAATTTTTTGGGTCATGAAATTCTGTAAAATTATGGCCGTTCTATATCTCCCACTGTGAATCACGTATTGATATGGAATTTTGCTCTCTTGTACACATTGTTTTTCTCAATTATAAACTATAGTTAATTTGTGCACAGATCTATAATTTTAGAATATATACAGGGTTGAAAATTTTTTGGGTCATGAAATTCTGTAAAATTATGGCCGTTCTATATCTCTTACCGTGAACAACGTATTCGTATGAAATTTTGTTCTCTTGTACACTTTGTTTTTCTCAATTATAAACTATAGTTATTTTGTGCACAGATCTAAAAAGGTAGAAGATATAACGGGTTGAAAATTTTTTGGGTCATGAAATTCTGTAATTATGTGGCCGTTTTATATCTCCCACTGTGAAACACGTATTCGTATGAAATTTGGTTCTCTTGTACACTTTGTTTTTCTCAATTATAAACTATAGTTATTTTCTGCACAGATCTATAATTTTAGAATATATACAGGGTTGAAAATTTTTTGGGTCATGAAATTCTGTAAAATTATGGCCGTTCTATATCTCCCACTGTGAATCACGTATTGATATGGAATTTAGCTCTCTTGTACACTTTGTTTTTCTCAATTATAAACTATAGTTATTTTCTGCACAGATCTATAATTTTAGAATATATACAGGGTTGAAAATTTTTTGGGTCATGAAATTCTGTAAAATTATGGCCGTTCTATATCTCCCACCATGAACCACGTATTCGTATGGAATTTTGTTCTCTTATACACTTTGTTTTTCTCAATTATAAACAATAGTTATTTTGTGCACTGATCTAAAAAGGTAGGAGATATAAAGGGTTGAAAATTTTTTGGGTCATGAAATTCTGTAAAATTATGGCCGTTCTATATCTCTTACCGTGAACAACGTATTCGTATGAAATTTTGCTCTCTTGTACACTTTGTTTTTCTCAATTATAAACTATAGTTATTTTCTGCACAGATCTAAAAAGGTAGAAGATATAACGGGTTGAAAATTTTTTGGGTCATGAAATTCTGTAAAATTATGGCCGTTCTATATCTCCCACTGTGAATCACGTATTGATATGGAATTTTGCTCTCTTGTACACATTGTTTTTCTCAATTATAAACTATAGTTAATTTGTGCACAGATCTATAATTTTAGAATATATACAGGGTTGAAAATTTTTTGGGTCATGAAATTCTGTAAAATTATGGCCGTTCTATATCTCTTACCGTGAACAACGTATTCGTATGAAATTTTGTTCTCTTGTACACTTTGTTTTTCTCAATTATAAACTATAGTTATTTTGTGCACAGATCTAAAAAGGTAGAAGATATAACGGGTTGAAAATTTTTTGGGTCATGAAATTCTGTAATTATGTGGCCGTTTTATATCTCCCACTGTGAAACACGTATTCGTATGAAATTTGGTTCTCTTGTACACTTTGTTTTTCTCAATTATAAACTATAGTTATTTTCTGCACAGATCTATAATTTTAGAATATATACAGGGTTGAAAATTTTTTGGGTCATGAAATTCTGTAAAATTATGGCCGTTCTATATCTCCCACCATGAACCACGTATTCGTATGGAATTTTGTTCTCTTATACACTTTGTTTTTCTCAATTATAAACAATAGTTATTTTGTGCACTGATCTAAAAAGGTAGGAGATATAAAGGGTTGAAAATTTTTTGGGTCATGAAATTCTGTAAAATTATGGCCGTTCTATATCTCTTACCGTGAACAACGTATTCGTATGAAATTTTGTTCTCTTGTACACTTCGTTTTTCTCAATTATAAACTATAGTTATTTTCTGCACAGATCTAAAAAGGTAGAAGATATAAAGGATTGAAAATATTTTGGGTCATGCAATTCTGTAAAATTATGGCCGTTCTATATCTCTTACCGTGAACAACGTATTCGTATGAAATTTTGCTCTCTTGTACACTTTGTTTTTCTCAATTATAAACTATAGTTATTTTCTGCACAGATCTAAAAAGGTAGAAGATATAACGGGTTGAAAATTTTTTGGGTCATGAAATTCTGTAAAATTATGGCCGTTCTATATCTCCCACTGTGAATCACGTATTGATATGGAATTTTGCTCTCTTGTACACATTGTTTTTCTCAATTATAAACTATAGTTAATTTGTGCACAGATCTATAATTTTAGAATATATACAGGGTTGAAAATTTTTTGGGTCATGAAATTCTGTAAAATTATGGCCGTTCTATATCTCTTACCGTGAACAACGTATTCGTATGAAATTTTGTTCTCTTGTACACTTTGTTTTTCTCAATTATAAACTATAGTTATTTTGTGCACAGATCTAAAAAGGTAGAAGATATAACGGGTTGAAAATTTTTTGGGTCATGAAATTCTGTAATTATGTGGCCGTTTTATATCTCCCACTGTGAAACACGTATTCGTATGAAATTTGGTTCTCTTGTACACTTTGTTTTTCTCAATTATAAACTATAGTTATTTTCTGCACAGATCTATAATTTTAGAATATATACAGGGTTGAAAATTTTTTGGGTCATGAAATTCTGTAAAATTATGGCCGTTCTATATCTCCCACTGTGAATCACGTATTGATATGGAATTTAGCTCTCTTGTACACTTTGTTTTTCTCAATTATAAACTATAGTTATTTTCTGCACAGATCTATAATTTTAGAATATATACAGGGTTGAAAATTTTTTGGGTCATGAAATTCTGTAAAATTATGGCCGTTCTATATCTCCCACCATGAACCACGTATTCGTATGGAATTTTGTTCTCTTATACACTTTGTTTTTCTCAATTATAAACAATAGTTATTTTGTGCACTGATCTAAAAAGGTAGGAGATATAAAGGGTTGAAAATTTTTTGGGTCATGAAATTCTGTAAAATTATGGCCGTTCTATATCTCTTACCGTGAACAACGTATTCGTATGAAATTTTGCTCTCTTGTACACTTTGTTTTTCTCAATTATAAACTATAGTTATTTTCTGCACAGATCTAAAAAGGTAGAAGATATAACGGGTTGAAAATTTTTTGGGTCATGAAATTCTGTAAAATTATGGCCGTTCTATATCTCCCACTGTGAATCACGTATTGATATGGAATTTTGCTCTCTTGTACACATTGTTTTTCTCAATTATAAACTATAGTTAATTTGTGCACAGATCTATAATTTTAGAATATATACAGGGTTGAAAATTTTTTGGGTCATGAAATTCTGTAAAATTATGGCCGTTCTATATCTCTTACCGTGAACAACGTATTCGTATGAAATTTTGTTCTCTTGTACACTTTGTTTTTCTCAATTATAAACTATAGTTATTTTGTGCACAGATCTAAAAAGGTAGAAGATATAACGGGTTGAAAATTTTTTGGGTCATGAAATTCTGTAATTATGTGGCCGTTTTATATCTCCCACTGTGAAACACGTATTCGTATGAAATTTGGTTCTCTTGTACACTTTGTTTTTCTCAATTATAAACTATAGTTATTTTCTGCACAGATCTATAATTTTAGAATATATACAGGGTTGAAAATTTTTTGGGTCATGAAATTCTGTAAAATTATGGCCGTTCTATATCTCCCACCATGAACCACGTATTCGTATGGAATTTTGTTCTCTTATACACTTTGTTTTTCTCAATTATAAACAATAGTTATTTTGTGCACTGATCTAAAAAGGTAGGAGATATAAAGGGTTGAAAATTTTTTGGGTCATGAAATTCTGTAAAATTATGGCCGTTCTATATCTCCCACTGTGAACCACGTATTCGTATGAAATTTTGCTCTCTTGTACACTTTGTTTTTCTCAATTATAAACTATAGTTATTTTCTGCACAGATCTAAAAAGATAGAAGATATATAGGGTTGAAAATTTTTTGGGTCATGAAATTCTGTAAATATGTTGCCATTCTATATCTCTTACCGTGAACCACGTATTCGTATGAAATTTTGTTCTCTTCTACACTTTGTTTTTTTCAATTATAATCTATACTTATTTTGTGCACAGATCTATAATTTTAGAACATATAAAGGGTTGAAAATTTTTTGGGTCATGAAATTCTGTAAAATTATGGCCGTTCTATATCTCTTACCGTGAACCACCTATTCGTATGAAATTTTGTTCTCTTGTACACTTTGTTTTTCTTAATTATAAACTATTGTTATTTTGTGCACAGATCTAAAAAGGTAGATGATATAAAGGGTTGAAAATTTTTTGGGTCATGAAATTCTGTAAAATTATGGCCGTTCTATATCTCTTACCGTGAACAACGTATTCGTATGAAATTTTGTTCTCAAATACACTTCGTTTTTCTCAATTATAAACTATAGTTATTTTCTGCACAGATCTAAAAAGGTAGAAGATATAAAGGGTTGAAAATTATTTGGGTCATGAAATTCTGTAAAATTGTTGCCATTCTATATCTCTCACTGTGAACCACGTATTCGTATGGAATTTTGTTCTCTTGTACACTTCGTTTTTCTCAATTATAAACTATAGTTATTTTGTGCACAGATCTATAATTTTTGAAGATATAAAGGGTTGAAAATTTTTTGGGTCATGAAATTCTGTAAATATGTGGCCGTTTTATATCTCCCACTGTGAACCACGTATTCGTATGAAATTTTGTTCTCTTGTACACTTTGTTTTTCTCAATTATAAACTATAGTTATTTTGAGTACAGATCTAAAAAGGTAGAAGATATAAAGGGTTGAAAATTTTTTGGGTCATGAAATTCTGTAAAATTGTGGCCGTTTTATATCTCCCACTGTGAACCACGTATTCGTATGAAATTTTGTTCTCTTGTACACTTTGTTTTTCTCAATTATAAACAATAGTTATTTTGTGCACAGATCTATAAAGGTAGGAGATATAAAGGGTTGAAAATTTTTTGGGTCATGAAATTCTGTAAAATTATGGCCGTTCTATATCTCCCACTGTGAATCACGTATTGATATGGAATTTAGCTCTCTTGTACACTTTGTTTTTCTCAATTATAAACTATAGTTATTTTCTGCACAGATCTATAATTTTAGAATATATACAGGGTTGAAAATTTTTTGGGTCATGAAATTCTGTAAAATTATGGCCGTTCTATATCTCCCACCATGAACCACGTATTTGTATGGAATTTTGTTCTCTTATACACTTTGTTTTTCTCAATTATAAACAATAGTTATTTTGTGCACTGATCTAAAAAGGTAGGAGATATAAAGGGTTGAAAATTTTTTGGGTCATGAAATTCTGTAAAATTATGGCCGTTCTATATCTCTTACCGTGAACAACGTATTCGTATGAAATTTTGCTCTTTTGTACACTTTGTTTTTCTCAATTATAAACTATAGTTATTTTCTGCACAGATCTAAAAAGGTAGAAGATATAACGGGTTGAAAATTTTTTGGGTCATGAAATTCTGTAAAATTATGGCCGTTCTATATCTCCCACTGTGAATCACGTATTGATATGGAATTTTGCTCTCTTGTACACATTGTTTTTCTCAATTATAAACTATAGTTAATTTGTGCACAGATCTATAATTTTAGAATATATACAGGGTTGAAAATTTTTTGGGTCATGAAATTCTGTAAAATTATGGCCGTTCTATATCTCTTACCGTGAACAACGTATTCGTATGAAATTTTGTTCTCTTGTACTCTTTGTTTTTCTCAATTATAAACTATAGTTATTTTGTGCACAGATCTAAAAAGGTAGAAGATATAACGGGTTGAAAATTTTTTGGGTCATGAAATTCTGTAATTATGTGGCCGTTTTATATCTCCCACTGTGAAACACGTATTCGTATGAAATTTGGTTCTCTTGTACACTTTGTTTTTCTCAATTATAAACTATAGTTATTTTGTGCACAGATCTATAATTTTAGAAGATATAAAGGGTTGTAAATTTTTTGGGTCATGAAATTCTGTAAAATTATGGCCGTTCTATATTTCCCACTGTGAATCACGTATTGATATGGAATTTTGCTCTCTTGTACACATTGTTTTTCTCAATTATTAACTATAGTTATTTTGTGCACAGATCTATAATTTTAGAATATATACAGGGTTGAAAATTTTTTGGGTCATGAAATTCTGTAAAATTATGGCCGTTTTATATCTCCCACTGTGAAACACGTATTCGTATGAAATTTTGTTCTCTTGTACACTTTGTTTTTCTCAATTATAAACTATAGTTATTTTCTGCACAGATCTAAAAAGGTAGAAGATATAAAGGTTTGAAAATATTTTGGGTCATGAAATTCTGTAAAATTATGGCCGTTCTATATCTCCCACTGTGAACCACGTATTGCTATGGAATTTTGTTCTCTTGTACACTTCGTTTTTCTCTTATTATAAACTATAGTTATTTTCTGCACAGATCTAAAAAGGTAGAAGATATAACGGGTTGAAAATTATTTGGGTCATGAAATTCTGTAAAATTGTGCCATTCTATATCTCTCTCTGTGAACCACGTATTTGTATGGAATTTTGTTCTCTTGTACACTTCGTTTTTCTCAATTATAATCTATAGTTATTTTGTGCACAGATCTATAATTTTAGAATATATACAGGGTTGAAAATTTTTTGGGTCATGAAATTCTGTAAAATTATGGCCGTTCTTTATCCCCACCATGAACCACGTATTCGTATGGAATTTTGTTCTCTTATACACTTTGTTTTTCTCAATTATAAACAATGGTTATTTTGTGCACTGATCTAAAAAGGTAGGAGATATAAAGGGTTGAAAATTTTTTGGGTCATGAAATTCTGTAAAATTATGGCCGTTCTATATCTCTTACCGTGAACAACGTATTCGTATGAAATTTTGCTCTCTTGTACACTTTGTTTTTCTCAATTATAAACTATAGTTATTTTCTGCACAGATCTAAAAAGGTAGAAGATATAACGGGTTGAAAATTTTTTGGGTCATGAAATTCTGTAAAATTATGGCCGTTCTATATCTCCCACTGTGAATCACGTATTGATATGGAATTTTGCTCTCTTGTACACATTGTTTTTCTCAATTATAAACTATAGTTAATTTGTGCACAGATCTATAATTTTAGAATATATACAGGGTTGAAAATTTTTTGGGTCATGAAATTCTGTAAAATTATGGCCGTTCTATATCTCTTACCGTGAACAACGTATTCGTATGAAATTTTGTTCTCTTGTACACTTTGTTTTTCTCAATTATAAACTATAGTTATTTTGTGCACAGATCTAAAAAGGTAGAAGATATAACGGGTTGAAAATTTTTTGGGTCATGAAATTCTGTAATTATGTGGCCGTTTTATATCTCCCACTGTGAAACACGTATTCGTATGAAATTTTGTTCTCTTGTACACTTTGTTTTTCTCAATTATAAACTATAGTTATTTTGTGCACAGAGCTATAATTTTAGAAGATATAAAGGGTTGAAAATTTTTTGGGTCATGAAATTCTGTAAAATTATGGCCGTTCTATATTTCCCACTGTGAATCACGTATTGATATGGAATTTTGCTCTCTTGTACACATTGTTTTTCTCAATTATAAACTATAGTTATTTTGTGCACAGATCTATAATTTTAGAATATATACAGGGTTGAAAATTTTTTGGGTCATGAAATTCTGTAAAATTATGGCCGTTTTATATCTCCCACTGTGAAACACGTATTCGTATGAAATTTTGTTCTCTTGTACACTTTGTTTTTCTCAATTATAAACTATAGTTATTTTGTGCACAGATCTAAAAAGGTAGAAGATATAAAGGTTTGAAAATATTGTGGGTCATGAAATTCTGTAAAATTATGGCCGTTCTATATCTCCCACTGTGAACCACGTATTGCTATGGAATTTTGTTCTCTTGTACACTTCGTTTTTCTCAATTATAAACTATAGTTATTTTCTGCACAGATCTAAAAAGGTAGAAGATATATAGGGTTGAAAATTATTTGGGTCATGAAATTCTGTAAAATTATGGCCGTTCTATATCTCCCACTGTGAATCACGTATTGATATGGAATTTTGCTCTCTTGTACACTTTGTTTTTCTCAATTATAAACTATAGTTATTTTGTGCACAGATCTATAATTTTAGAATATATACAGGGTTGAAAATTTTTTGGGTCATGAAATTCTGTAAAATTATGGCCGTTCTATATTTCCCACTGTGAATCACGTATTGATATGGAATTTTGCTCTCTTATACACTTTGTTTTTCTCAATTATAAACTATAGTTATTTTGTGCACAGATCTATAATTTTAGAATATATACAGGGTTGAAAATTTTTTGGGTCATGAAATTCTGTAAAATTATGGCCGTTTTATATCTCCCACTGTGAAACACGTATTCGTATGAAATTTTGTTCTCTTGTACACTTTGTTTTTCTCAATTATAAACTATAGTTATTTTGTGCACAGATCTAAAAAGGTAGAAGATATAAAGGTTTGAAAATATTTTGGGTCATGAAATTCTGTAAAATTATGGCCGTTCTATATCTCCCACTGTGAACCACGTATTGCTATGGAATTTTGTTCTCTTGTACACTTCGTTTTTCTCAATTATAAACTATAGTTATTTTCTGCACAGATCTAAAAAGGTAGAAGATATATAGGGTTGAAAATTTTTTGGGTCATGAAATTCTGTAAAATTATGGCCGTTCTATATCTCTTACCGTGAACAACGTATTCGTATGAAATTTTGTTCTCTTGTACACTTTGTTTTTCTCAATTATAAACTATAGTTATTTTGTGCACAGATCTAAAAAGGTAGAAGATATAACGGGTTGAAAATTTTTTGGGTCATGAAATTCTGTAAAATTATGGCCGTTCTATATCTCCCACTGTGAACCACGTATTCGTATGAAATTTTGCTCTCTTGTACACTTTGTTTTTCTCAATTATAAACTATAGTTATTTTGTGCACAGATCTAAAAAGGTAGAAGATATAACGGGTTGAAAATTTTTTGGGTCATGAAATTCTGTAATTATGTGGCCGTTTTATATCTCCCATTGTGAAACACCAATTCGTATGAAATTTTGTTCTCTTGTACACTTTGTTTTTCTCAATTATAAACTATAGTTATTTTGTGCACAGATCTAAAAAGGTAGAAGATATAAAGGGTTGAAAATTTTTTGGGTCATGAAATTCTGTAAAATTATGGCCGTTCTATATCTCCCACTGTGAACCACGTATTGATATGGAATTTTTTTCTTTTGTACACTTTGTTTTTCTCAATTATAAACTATAGTTATTTTGTGCACAGATTTAAAAAGGTAGAAGATATAAAGGGTTGAACATTTTTTGGGTCATGAAATTCTGTAAAATTATGGCCGTTCTATATCTCCCATTGTGAACCACGTATTGATATGGAAGTTTGTTCTCTTGTACACTTTGTTTTTCTCAATTATAAACTATAGTTATTTTATGCACAGATCTAAAAAGGTAGAAGATATAAAGGGTTGAAAATTTTTTGGGTCATGAAATTCTGTAAATTGTTGCTGTTCTATATCTCCTATTGTGAACCACGTATTGGTATGGAATTTTGTTCTCTTATACACTTTGTTTTTCTCAATTATAAACTATTGTTATTTTGTGCACAGATCTAAAAAGGTAGAAGATATAAAGCAGTGGTTCTTAACCGGTGTTCCGCGAATATGGTCCAAGTGTTCCGCGAAATTTCAATTTTAAATGTATTGAAATTTAGAAACTTAGGAAAGATACGAAAACAAAAAATTGTTCCTTTTTTTTTAATTTTAAGTTTTTGCTATATACCGAATTTCAAATTATTTAATGTTAGGATTCCGCGAGAAAAATATATACATATAATTGTGTTCCGCGTCTATGAAACGGTTAAGAACCACTGGTCTAGAGACTCTTGAAGAAGTCCAATTCTACAAAAATTAACCCAAAAGTTTTTATTGAAGACGCTTAGAAAAAGGGCTTCGCCAAAACGTGGTTCGAACCATTGGTTGAAAAGCCATAAAAGTGGATGATTAAATTAGTTTGATTAACGATTGAAATTGAACTAATTTGGTGATTAAAATTAAAGTTCAATTTAATTCTCAGATTTAATCATATTTTTTTAGTTTGATTAAATTAGTTTGATTAACGATTAAATCTGAAATTTAATTGGTTAAATAATTGTCATATGATTAAAATTACGATTAAATTCTGATTAAAATTAAAAATAAATTCAATCAATTAAAAAATTTAATCAATTAAATTTAGAATTTAATTTTTTTTTTAATCAGTGCCCAACTCTGTTGGTAACTATAAAATATTTGTAAAAAATAATAATTTCAACATCATGATTTTTAATCAAATTAAATTTTTTATTTAAAAAAAATTACCATTTTCTTTCACCGTCATATTTTTCATCCGTGTCAATATTTTCCAATAGATTCGCATCATTTATTAAAATGTCGTCAATTATTTCACATGAATTGGTCAAATTATATTTTACACTTAATATACATTTTAAAGTTGCACTGTTCAACTGGGTTTTTTCACTTGTCCATATTTTATTGATACTAGAAAAAACACGTTCTGTTGCTGCATTTGTTCCTGGAAGGGAGAGCGCGAATTCCATAATTTTCAAAATATTTTCATAAGCAATATTATTCTGTTTAAAATCAAGGAATAACTCCGTCCATTTTTTCTCTCTTTCCACATTTGCAGACAGCAACATTTCATTTTTTCATCTGTAGCATATCTTTTTACCAATCACACCTCACCATAAACATCATTTTCGCAAATATTATTTTTCGCAAAATGGTTACTAATATATTCAAAACATTTTTACACATATTCCCATAAAATCTCCTTTTTTAATGTCACCCAATTAGACGATCCCAATGTACGAGACGTAACGACAATGATCGAACACCACCGAGTAAATCTTACTCGCTACATTGCCTAATTTAGTTTACTCTGTATGCATTTTATGTGCTTTTTTTTATGTATTTTTTATTTCTTTATATTCACCATAATACTTAATAAATTTCTACACTACATTTAAAATAAGAAATCCAGATATTTTCTAAAAAGCGGGACATGTTTAAAAATCGGCGGGACGCGGGACAGTCCACCAAAAAGCGGGACTGTCCCGCCAAAATCAGGACGTGTGGTCACTTTACTCTATTACTCACAAACCTGGGCTCACAGTTATCTCCACTTGCTTCAAACTGTACAATTGCAATCTCTAAACAGACTCTACTACCTTCCAAAAACTACTCCCAATTCCTTTCTTCCATTACAATTTCCATTTTCGCCCATTATAATTTCCCTTTAAAAGTCAATTTATAATTTCTTCATTAAAATACTCACAATGAATAGTACACGTCTGCCTTATGTTTCTTATAATATTTTATATTCAATAGTACGGTATGAGCTTTTGACCGAGTAACATCTTGTCTATACGAGTGTATTTAGTTCTGTTTTTTTTTCGGTAATTTGTGCTTGGATTTTGATGAAACTTGGTGTGTGGCTAGTTTTTCTATTATTTACTCGTTTCTCAAATTTTCATAAAATTTCATCGATCCATTTTTGAGAAATTCTATGATGAAATAGTTAATTTTTTCCTTCTTATTTGAACTTAATTTCTTAGTGTGTCTGTGTTAGTGAAGTACATGCTGTTGGTCTGTATTGGACTGCGTGCGCATTGATTTGTTTACTAATTTACTGGAGCTTTGTTATTCAGTTGAAGGTATGGAGAAATCTGCAAATTTAAGTAAAGACGATTTATTACAAGCTCAAAGTCAAGTTATTGATGCAAAACAATTAGCTCAAAAGGCTGATATTATTCAGTTGATGACTCATTTAGCTGAATTAAATGAACAATGTACAAAATTAAAGCAAACGATTGAAGTTCTAGAAAATAAGAATAAATATTACGAAAAACGTTTAGATATACTAGATAATTTTAATCGTAGAAACAATTTGATTTTTCGAGGGTTAGATGCTCGTAATGATAAAAATGAAGAAACAGTTGTTAAATTTTGTAACGATATTTTAGGAGTGGGATTTGCTAAATCCTATATAGATGAAGTGATTCAGATTAAAAATTTAAAAAATGAGAATTGTATGCTTAAAGTTACATTTAATACGAGAAATGTGGTTTTAAATATTATTAAACTAACACTACAGAACAAGCGTCGACTGTACACTTCCCTTCTTGCTCCAATATGGACTTACGGACTTGAACTTTACGGGACAGCTAAACGATCTAACATCAACAGATTACAAACACTCCAATCTAAAATACTCCGCCGCATTGTAAACGCTCCCTTTTATGTCAGTAACCACTCCATACACACAGACCTCAACATTCCATTTATACCAGAACTTGCCAAAACCCGCTACAACACATTCCACCAAAAACTATCATTTCACCCTAATCCTTTAGCTGCAAACCTATTCTCAACCACACTTCCCTCCAACCTCCAAAGACGGCTGAGGCGCCGTTGGCCCCGTGACCAACTGGTAAACTAATGATGGTCATCACTGGATGATCATCATTCATGATTGCCACGCCATTTTTATTGTTCGCCCAGCATATTTACTTATTGTACTGTATGAGTGCAGGTGTAAATTTCAAATAAGAGATAAAAAAAAAAAAAAAAAAAAATATTATTAAAAATTCAAAAAAATTGAAAGGCACGATGTACTCTGTGAGTAGAGATTATTCTTTAGCTGTCAGAAATAGACGAAAGATGCTTCACGAGTTTAAAAGAAGTATTCTTCAAAGAAACAGCAATAAAATGGTATTGATTAGGGATGATGTTCTGATCATGGACAAGAAATTCTACTACTGGGATGAAGAGACGAGAAGTGTGAAGGAAAGAGAGAGACGAGGAACCATATGTGAGGGGAAGAATTCCACCGAAATACACTTGCCGGTCGTTAACAAAAAGCCTGAAATTATATCTATTCCTGACAACTTTGTGGCTCCTGTGACTTTATCTGGAGAATCCGATTTGAGTGCGTCTTTAGCTGGTACCACGGGTTGTGCTCACCACTCCACCATTTCATCCGAGCTTGGAGTAGGCAAGGGTGTCCCTGAGATAGTTTCTTACCAGCAAGTTCACTCTTCACTACATTCAGATAGAGGTCAGTCTTCGGCCTCATACATCAAATCCCCGCCAACAAAAAGAAGAAACTCTAAAAAGAAGAAGAATGTAGCTAATTGTGGTGCGAAGAATGCACACCCATCCGATGGAACTTCTTATCGTTCTGGCGGTTCCCCTGGATTGAGTGTTCAATGTGATGCTGCTGGCTCTGTATAGCAGTTACTCAGGCCTTCTATCTTCCCAAGCTGGCGTTAACGATTTCTGCTCTTCTCACGGTTATCAAGTTATTTTTGTGAAACACTGGTGGTATTAAAAATTTATTTGATGCTGATTCCATTAATCAACATTTCTTAATTAATTGTGATATTTTGTGTTTTGTGAATAATGGTCTTCCTCTGCTGGCATAGCCTTGGCTTCTTCTTTGATCCATTTAGTGTTTTCTTAAACGAGGGAATTCGAGAGAAAACTAAGGGTAGGGCTAGCGGTGGACTGGCCATTTCAGTTAAGTGGGAAACTTATTTTCAAATTAAGCTGATTACTAAGCCAAATTTGTGGTTCGCTGTTAGAATTAGATTGTTCGATATGGAATATATTATTGTTTAGTGAATTTTAAGCTTACTTGTAGTCTAGTTTTTTGTACTGAATATCTTGAATAATTTATAGCAGAGATGCAATTTCACTGTTATTTTGATACAAGAATAATTGTTTTGGGGGATTCTAACTGTAGGGTGGGTGAATTGAATCAATAAGATTGTGATGATTTTGAATTTACGATAGTAATCTAACAGGTAATAGGAAATCTTTTGACAGGATCTGCAATGGGCAGTCCTTCTGACTCGCCCGCTAATTTTACTTTTATGTCTTTCAATAGCAGATAAAGATCAATTAGATAATTTATTTCTAAGTACTGTAAACATGCTCAAATTGAGGTTCTTCATTTTGTATGAATAGTTAATGTATAGTTAGTGTTTTTCATTTTTTTAAATTATTTTTGACAGTAGTTATACTGACTTAATATTCATCTTTATTTTAAGAAGTGGGTTTATTCCTTTCATTTTATAATACTCATTTATTTTAATTTGAATAGTATCTAATTTATGTTCTTTCTATTTCTTTTTTCAACATAAGAGTTAAGTAATTCCTTTTGTTGTTTATTATAAGATTATTATTATTATTGCTTTTAATTTTTTGGGTATAAATACTGTACTCATTTGAATGGCTGAGGCTTCACAAATAAACAATAAATAAAAAAATAAATAAATAATTATATTCAATAAATTCTCACAAAAGAAATGATAATAAAACTTGCATATCTTTCATTCAGAGCACAATGTCATCTATTGGTGCACTGCATCTTTTACTTACCCACTATCCTTTCATTTTAACAAAAGAAAAGAAAAACATCATCAGCAAACTCATAAATAACTTCCTATCAGAGGTTTTCAATAGCAGATATAATCTATTTTACACACATGTCTCTAATTTAGCTATCAATCAAATGTATTTCCATTTAGGTTGCAATCTTATAAAACTCACCTTCATTACTCAAATACGTCTTTGCACAATAAAATGCACAAAACTTTATTTTAACCGATCCACATATACATTTTACTGTAATGATATTCCTTAATTTCCTCCTCTTCTTGTCAACATTCAATCATGTTTTTTCTTTTCCAATCTAAAACTCTCCATCACCTTAGATCTTACTTCCTCTATTTCTAATTCTCTTTGAAAAATTAAAAACTATAAAATCTAAACATCAGGTAAATGCCATATACAATTATTGTAAACAGTCTCTTAGAATTACAAGTTTTCTTTTGGGAGAATACTTTCTTTTAGTTTATCTTCATTTCTCTCCTCATAACTTTTTATCTTATTTTCAACTTTATATTTTATTTCCAACCATGTCTTTTTTACTTATCCTATTTGAAGTTATAATAATTGTTAAGGAAATAAAGTATTTAGAATTAGCAAGTCTTGGTTGTACTATTAGAAGAGTGGAGCAAAGGGAGAAGCTGCGCGCTTCCTATATCTAACTCCTTAACAAAAACTTACAGTTTAAAATATTAAAACTGTCCGGTAGGACAGTTGTATAAGGGTTGACCATCAAAAACTGCACGAAAAAGCGTAACGTTGAAAAACACCCAACTTTGACAATTTTTTTCTCTTTTTCTATAAAAGATAAAATTCCCAAATTTTCTTTAAATCTTACTCCAAACCCTCCTTCATAACTGTAATTTTTTTGCAACCACCCAGATCTAATAGGTTTCGAGAAAAAAGTTGCCGAAAATGAGCAAAAACCGCTTTTTCAAAAAATGTTCTTGTTCTTGTTCTTCTTCTTGTTCTTGTTCTTGTTCTTGTTCTTGTTGTTACCTTTTTTGTAAACAACGTAGCGCCTAAACGCGTGAACCGATTTTCATGAATGAGGTGTCATTCGATTCGGAATTTTATGTAGATGTGCCTTTTGGGGGTCTCGACCCTGTACATCGTATGGGAGAGGAGTTAGCCCCCTTTATGTAAGGCCCCCTCCAAAATTATTATTACTAATTACTCTGTAAATCTTGGCCCGATTTTGATAAAATTTGGTAGGATGATAGGGTTAGGGCTCCCCTACGTAACATTAAAGCGGCGATCAGCTCTTACACTTGTTAAGGGGATGTATAGGAATCGTTTCAAATTATCGACACGTGAACCGATTTTCATGAATGAAATGTCATTCGAATCGAAATTTTGTACAGATTTGCACTTTAAAAGTCTCGACGCCGTGCCTCATAAGGAGGGGAGTTTGCCCCACCCAAATAAGGCCCTTTCTAAAACTATTATTACCAATATTTCTATAACGCTTAGTTTGATTTTGATAAAATTCAGCTCGAATAAGTGGTTAAAGCTCCTCTACATTGCTGATGCTCTTGCACCTACTAAGAGGAAGTACTGCAATCGTTTAAATTATCAATGAGTGAACCGATTTAAATCAATGAATTGTCGTTCGATTAAAAAATCTTTGCCTCTTTGCCTAGAAGTTCTGCAATCGCAGTTTATTTTTCTTACTCCTCTTAAAAGGAAGTAATGAAATCGCAGTTTAATTTTGCTATTCACGCACAAATACCTTCCTATGTTATTCAAAACGCTTTTTCAAGAAAAGTTGTTACTGAGGATGGTTTGGGGGACCTTAACGATAATCATTCTTTAAAAAGATCTCTCTAGTGGTAGTTACGGTTCCGACTTACCATCTTATCAGGTTATAATGATAGAATTGCTTATTCCAAATTTAAAAAAATCTGTAAAGCAGATATGTAACTTTGTAAAATAGACAAAAAGGAAAATCTATCCAAAAGGTGCAAAAATCTCTTTAACAAAAACTTACAGTTTAAAATGTTAAGTATAAGGGTTGATTAAACGCCAAAAGGTACACAAATCAGCAAGCACCCAAAATTTCATTAATTCTTCATTAATATTTAAGTAATTTTACTGCATTAATATTCATTAATATTTTTTAGAATTTATTAGATGTCACAGACCCTTATGCTGGCCATTTTCGTCTACAAAATATTTGTTCAAGTAGCACTGTAGATTGACTGTAATATCTAGTTATTTATAATAATCAAACTATTAAATACAGGTTAAAAAGAAAAACGTTATAAAAAATAAAAAAAAATTATGAGGCTAAAAAATTCAAAACTTTTTTTTATAAAAAAAAATGTAATATGTAAAATAAAGTAAATAAGATATGTTATTTTTAGGACAGCTAATTATTCCAGTATTTTACTATAAGTAAAATTAAATTAAAATAGAGAAATCAATAATTGTTGTTGAATAATCTACTTGTTATAACTGTGTGTTATTTGTGCTCTCGAATATTTCGGTAAGACGAATTCAAGACAGTAGCCTACTCTAACTTTGTCTTTTTCTACTTTAACATGCATGTACATATGTGTGATTTATCATAATTATAACAAAAAAATATTATAAATGAAGTGGCCAGCATAAGGGTCTGTGACATCTAATAAATTCTAAAAAATATTAATGAATATTAATGCAGTAAAATTACTTAAATATTAATGAAGAATTAATGAAATTTTGGGTGCTTGCTGATTTGTGTACCTTTTGGCGTTTAATCAACCCTTATACTTAACATTTTAAACTGTAAGTTTTTGTTAAAGAGATTAAGTATAAGGGTTGATTAAACGCCAAAAGGTACACAAATCACAGTACCCAACATTTCATTAATAGTTAAGTAATTCTACTGCATTAATTTTCATTAATAAGTTATTTTTTAGAATTTATTAGATGTCACAGACCCTTATTTAAAAAGAAAATTTGGGAATTTTATCTTTTATAGAAAAAGAGAAAAAAATTGTCAAAGTTGGGTGTTTTTCAACGTTACGCTTTTTCGTGCATTTTTTGACGATCAACCCTTATACAACTGTCCTACCGGACAGTTTTAATCCATTATGTTCTTGTGTTGTACTCTGTTTAGTATGTACATGTCTTTGTGATTAAGTTTGATTATAATTATTATTATAATATAACTGTTATTATTTATTGTGTTGTTGTTTGCTGAATATACTTTCTTATTTCCCCCTTTAACCCTAACAATAATAATTATTTTTTATTTTTTTAACAACTTTTATTACTCTTATTTTATTTTACTTATGTACTTTTATGCTTCACTCACTTGCTCAAAAGCGTATGTAACTTTAATAGCAATAAATAAATCAATCAAAAGTCATTTCAACTTTCATTTACATCTCTTTTCCTCCTCTATCAAATAAACTTAACACATAAATTGTGTACATATATCAAATTCTATTAAATTGTATGTATTTTCATTCTTAAGAATAAATCAAGTGATAATCCACACTAGCGCTCTTCATGTTATTTGCAAAGAAAACATCTCTTTTCAAGTGTCCCTACCTACGTAGCTAGCTACCATTTCCGCTAAGCCAAAATCCCTACTATTCCAATACTTACCTATCTCCCTAATACAAAAAACACTTCTTTTCCTCATTAAATAAATGTTAATCATAAAATTCAACAAAATCAAACTCCAACAATTCTTACCAACAAACCTACCTTTAATATTTACGTATGCTGCTCTGTCTCCCTTATTCTCCATTTCTCTTCCTATTGTCTTTATTTATCTAAATCTATTATATTTTTTTTTATTTCCATTTTCCCAAAATTTCATTATTCATCCCCATTAATTTACACATAACCTTTACCTATGCATTACTTTATTTCAATCAATCAATTTTCAAACTTATACTGCTCTTACATAAAAACCATTATTTCATTTAACTCAAGCTTCCAGGCAATCCTCCTAGCCAACCACACAGCTAGTCTCCCTACCTCACTCTCACTGTACTGGCTGGCTGGTGTGCCTCGCTTTACAACTAGCTAGCTATATGCCTGTTCTGCCTCCTTCACTGCCTCACACGATTTTTCGCTGCTCCGCCAATACATCTCCCCACACATTCTCATATTTCTCTCCGTCTCTCTCTACGCCTGCCTCCCTTCATTCATTGCCTTCCCTTCTACATACCTATACCAACAGACCCATCACTAACAATACCCATGTAAATGCTACAGTCCTCTAAATAAATTAACCCTATTCCTTCCACTAAAGAAAACTTTTAACATATAAAACTCTTAACTTAACTAACCCAAACAAAATTCTAAAACATTATTTCCCACCTAACTTCCAAAACCTTTTATTACTTCCTTCATTTCCCAACCACACACAGCCAGGCTTCCTCTTATTTCTTTCTCTATACCTAAACTTTCTTATAAACAATGTCATTATTTTTACACAATCAAAAAATTGCAATTTTCCTTTACTATATTCATTTAATTCTTCAAAAATTTACATACTATCATCCATAAAACTATACATTTCTTTTTTTATATCAATCAAATAACAAACATATATGTATGTACATTAAAATTATTATGAAAACATATAATCCTTAACAAAGTACTTTACAAGTATCAATCCTTTCTCAAACCATAATCAACACAAACAACTAATCATAACAGTATTTACCATTCTATTCTTTAAACACTAATATTTTTCAAAATACCCACTTTCACTACATAAAAAACATTAAACAACCAAAACAGACTCACTCAAACCTTCCATCTGGTTACAATTTCACCAAACGCGCGCTATAATAACGCATAAAATAAACTACTCCAACCAACAAACAAACTTCCTTTCGTCAAATAATACTACACACATTAATCAACACCCAAATTCATTTCTTTTAAACAATATTTCAATCAAAGTTCACACACTACACAACCACTTCTAATTCTCTCACAAAACATAGTTTTACTACTCAATGCACTCACTAAACACATATTACCAACAAATACATTCTACTTTAATTCTTTATTCCTTCTTTCTTTCTTCATCATATTTCATCAATGTACAATCAGTTTTATTCATTCATACAAATTCTTAACTATAAATCACCAATTTCTATACAGTGTCCAACAAAAGTCTACATACCCCACAATATTTCCGGAATTTCCAAAATAAAAAATTATTACAGTAAAAATGTTATTTCTAACATTTCTAACTATTCTTACTAAATATATATATGAGAGATGAAAATATCTCTGCCATCTCCCATTGCATATAAATAAAAAGATGGCAGTTCATGCCTCAACAAAAGTCCATATACACAATTCATAAATTCAATATTATAACTCTTTAACAAAAACTTACAGTTTAAAAAGTTAAGTATAAGGGTTGATTAAACGCCAAAAGGTACACAAATCAGCAGGTAACCAACATTTCATTAAACTTTATTGATATCGTTGACGTAATTTTACTGTATTAACTTTTCATTAATATTTTTTAGAATTTATTACGTGTCCCAGACCCTTATGCTGGCCATTTTATTCATAATAATTTTTGTGCTGCGAGAAGGCTCGCTTCATCTAATTTAGATTGATTTTAAAAGGAGGTATCTATCTATTAATGCACAGGTTTTTTAATGAAACGCAATTAAAAAAAAATTATTAAATTAAATTAAATTATTAAAATACTTTTTAAAAAATGCATTCACCGAATTTTTTCCTTGACGTCAGATTTATTTATTAAAAAATTTATTACATCAGTATGAACCTAAAAATCATTGATTTAAGTTCATCCTTTGAATAAATTAGTTGGATACAATTTGCCAAGTACACTTCTTTAAAAATAACAGATAATTAATACTTAACATGGTTTATTAATATTAAATATTATTATAGTTATCTTTAATTACACTTTTAATTTGATTACTTATATTTGTATATATATTATACTTATATTATAGATATAGATATAAATATTGATATACTAGGGGCGGGCGTTGGTCTTGTAGTCAAGAGCGTGGCTTTGTAAGTGGTAGAACTCCAGTAAGACTACTTTTTATTTGTCAGAAAAAATTGTTTTTAGTAAAGTACGAGCTTTCGCCCCTGTCCACGTCGCCTAATTGGTAGATGGACGTTAAATCCCGCCTGAAAAAATAGGCGATTACATTACTTTCCTTATTATACAGTATATACTAACTAAATAAATACAATGTAATTAAGGATATTTTTAAATTAATTTATCCCTAGATGGATTACTCTGAAGGTTATATACATATATGTAAAACAAAATAAAGATATTTATATTTTTCAAATGGCAATTATTATTTAAATAAATAAATAAATAAATAAAAATTATTATTAAAGTGCTTTACTAATTATTTGATAACAAAACGTCTTTGATAAGTACTCAATTAAAGACTACAATCAATTAAAGTTTGCAAATGAATTATAATTACAAGTATTGTTTATTTGTTATTAACTGCATAATTTGTGCTCATATATTCTGCAGTAAGACTAATTCAAGATTCAATTTATTTTAAATCCGTGATTCAGATTTCAGCAGCAATAGACCAACTCCTACTTTCCCTTTTCCATTTGAATGTGAGAGTGTGATGATTATTCAGAATAAAGCGCCTAAAAAAAAAAAATCACAATAATAATTTAGATTACAGTTAAAGTAAAGTGCCTTTTTATAACTAATGATGATATTACTCACCTTTTATTATTAATCAAAAAAATTATTATGAATAAAATGGCCAGCATAAGGGTCTGGGACACGTAATAAATTCTAAAAAATATTAATGAAAAGTTAATACAGTAAAATTACGTCAACGATATCAATAAAGTTTAATGAAATGTTGGTTACCTGCTGATTTGTGTACCTTTTGGCGTTTAATCAACCCTTATACTTAACTTTTTAAACTGTAAGTTTTTGTTAAAGAGATTTTTGTACCTTTTGGATAGATTAAAACTGTCCGGTAGGACAGTTGTATAAGGGTTGATCGTCAAAAACTGCACGAAAAAGCGTAACGTTGAAAAACACCCAACTTTGACAATTTTTTTCTCTTTTTCTATAAAAGATAAAATTCCCAAATTTTCTTTAAATTATAGGGCAAACCCACCTTTATAACTGTAATTTTTTTGCAACCACCCAGACCTAATAGATTTCGAGAAAAAAGTTGCCGAAAATGAGCAAAAACGGCATTTTCAGAAATTGTTGTTGTTCTTGTTCTTCTTGTTGTTGTTGTTACCTTTTTTGTAAACTACGTAGCGCCTAAACGCGTGAACCGATTTTCATGAATGAGGTGTCATTCGATTCGGAATGTTATGTAGATGTGCCTTTTGGGGGTCTCGACGCTGTACACCGAATGGGAGAGGTGTTAGCCCCCTTTATGTAAGGCCCCCTTCAAAATTATTATTACTAATTACTCTGTAAATCTTAGCCCGATTTTGATAAAATTTGGTAGGATGATGGGGTTAGGGCTTCCCTACGTAACATTAAAGCGACGATCTGCTCTTACACTAGTTAAGGGGAAGTATAGCAATCGTTTCAAATTATCGACAAGTGAACCGATTTTCATGAATGAAGTGTCATTCGAATCGAAATTTTGTACAGATTTGCACTTTAAAAGTCTCGACGCTATGCCTCATATGGAGGGGAGTTTGCCCCACCCAAGTAAGGCCGTTTCTAAAACTATTATTACCAATATTTCTATAACGCTTTGTCCGATTTTGATAAAATTTAGCACGAAGAAGTGATTAAAGCTACTCTATATGGCTGTGAAGTGCCATCATGCTCTTACACCTACTAAGAGGAAGTACTGCAATCGTTAAAATTATCAATGGGTGAACCTATTTACATTAAGTAATGAATTGTCGTTCGATTCAAAATCTTTGCCTCTTTGCCTTTTAGGGAGAAGTACTGTAATCGCAGTTTATTTTTCTTGCTCCTCTTAAAAGGAAGGTCTGAAATCGCAGTTTAAATTTGCTTTTTACGTACAAATACCTTCCTATTTTATATAAAAAGGCTTTCTCAAAAAAATTGTTATTGAGGATGGTTTGGGGACCGCAACTATAATCATTCTTTAAAAAGATCTCTCCAGTGGTAGTTACGGTTCCTACTTAACACCTTATCAGGTTATAATGATAGAATTGCTTATTCCAAATTTAAAAAAAAACAGTAAAGCAGATATGTAACTTAGCAAAATAGACAAAAATGAAAATCTATCCAAAAGGTACAAAAATCTCCTTAACAAAAACTTACAGTTTAAAATGTTAAGTATAAGGGTTGATTAAACGCCAAAAGGTACACAAATCAGCAAGTACCCAACATTTCATTCAAGCTTAGTTGATATAATTTAAGTAATTTTGCTGCATTAACTTTTCCTTCACATTTTTTAGAATTTATTAGATGTCACAGACCCTTATGCTGGCCATTTTCATCTACAAAATATTTGTTCAAGTAGCACTGTAGACTGACTTTAATATCTATTAATCTATAATAATCAAACTATTAATAACAGGTTAAAAAGAAAACGTTATAAAAAATTAAAAAAATTACGAGGCTACAAAATTCAAAAACTTTTTTAAAAAAATGCTTACACCAACATACATCAATGATTTCGATTATTTTATTTTTAATAAAAATCGTCTGTTTAAGTTCATTCTTCGATTAAAGTAATTGTTATTTTATGTAGTAGTCAAACGTTTATAATAATAGGTAATAATTATCTGGCTTTATCGCAAATAATATAGTTTTCTTCAATCACACTCTCAATGTAGCTGTTCTTCTCACAATGTTAAATATATGTTATGTAATATAAAATAAATGAGATATGCATACGTTTAGGACATCTAATTATTCCAGTATTTTACTATAAGTAAAATTAGGGGGTCTAAATTAAATTACAATTGAGAAATGAATCATTATTGTTGAATAATCTACTGTGTGTTATTTGTGCTCACGAATATTTCGGTAAAACGAATTCAACACTGAAATATTCTTTTAAATCCGTGATTTAAATTTAAACAGTAGCCGACTCTAACTTTGTCTTTTTCTACTTTTGCATATATATGTGACATCTCAGAATAAAAAGCAAATTAAAGCTAAATCCGAAGAATAATTCGGAATAGAGTTAAAATAAAGTACCTATTTAAAAACGGATATAATATACATTTTATCATAATTATAACAAAATAATATTATGAATGAACTGGCCAGCTTAAGGGTCTGTGACATCTAATAAATTCTAAAAAATGTGAAGGAAAAGTTAATGCAGCAAAATTACTTAAATTATATCAACTAAGCTTGAATGAAATGTTGGGTACTTGCTGATTTGTGTACCTTTTGGCGTTTAATCAACCCTTATACTTAACATTTTAAACTGTAAGTTTTTGTTAAGGAGTTTATTTATAGTTTTATAGAGGGTTGCAAACAATACCATATTTACACAGCATAAACATTCATGAATATATCCTCCCTCTCCTGGCTCCGCGTATAGTTAGCCTTTAGATCCTGAAGCATAAGTAACTCCGACGGACCCCTCATCCTTTCTCACCTGGGCTTGGGACCGGCTTGGCGGACTTAGTCCGTCAGTTAGTTTAGTCACACATTTAAAATAAAAGTACCATATATATGTAAATAAATAATAAAATAATTATTTTTAAACAAATCTTTCACAGTGTGGACAATTTTTTTTATTTAATATTATAAATTGTTTCTTTTGAATTAGTTGTGCAAATCTTACAACTACATCAAACATAAAATTAAATTCAGTTCATTAATAAAAGTTTCCTTCATAATTTAGAAGAAACAACGATCGTAATATTTAAAAAGTTACAAGAAGTGGAGTGCAATTCAATTCCATTATGTAATTAAATTAACTGCTTATAAGGCTAGAACTGTGAAAGGTTCATTTAAAGATAAGTAAAACATCAAAACCATATAATTAAGAATATTGAATTATTAAGTGATGACCTTTAGGCCATTCGGTATAAGAAAACTAATTAAAATGATACGTATATACAAATTTAAAGCATGAAATTAAATAAAATACAGAAATTAACTTATAAATATCGTACGATTTGACATAGAATTTGTTTTATTCGCAAATATAAATGTAAATTACAATTGAATAAATTGCGTCATCTTCTTTTTATATTATTGTTATTTGAATGATATTTGGCCTGATTAAATACAATAAATTACAAAATGGGAAATGACATCGAAAATAAAGCAATGATTTATTTCAAGGCGAGTGGTTGACTTGAGACATGGAAACTAAGGTATAGAATCATACCATCAACTATTCAAGTTATTAAAAACTAAAAACAAAAAATGAACACAGTTATTAGATCTTAAGTGAAACAGTATAAAAACTTAGGTGGGCATAATAAATTTGTAGTCACTTATTAAAACTGTCCGGTAGGACAGTTGTATAAGGATTGATCGTCAAAAAGTGCACGAAAAAGCGTAACGTTAAAAAACACCCAACTTTGACAATTTTTTTCTCTTTTTCTATAAAAGATAAAATTCCCAAATTTTCTTTAAAATATAGGGCAAACCCTCCTTTATAACTGTAATTTTTTTGCAACCCCCCAGACCTAATAGATTTTGAGAAAAAAGTTGCCGAAAATGAGCAAAAACGGCATTTTCAGAAATTGTTGTTGTTCTTCTTCTTCTTCTTCTTGTTGTTGTTGTTACCTTTTTTGTAAACTACGTAGCGCCTAAACGCGAGAACCGATTTTCATGAATGAGGTGACATTCAATTCGGAATTTTATGTAGATGTGCCTTTTGGGGGTCTCGACGCTGTACACCGAATTAGAGAGGAGTTAGCCCCCTTAATGTAAGGCCCCCTTCAAAATTATTATTACTAATTACTCTGTAAATCATAGCCCGATTTTGATAAAATTTGGTAGGATGATAGAGTTAGGGCTCCCCTACGTAACATTAAAGCGGCGATCTGCTCTTACACTAGTTAAGGGGAAGTATAGCAATCGTTTCAAATTATCGACAAGTGAACTGATTTTCATGAATGAAGTGTCATTCGAATCGAAATTTTGTACAGATTTGCACTTTAAAAGTCTCGTCGCTACGCCTCATATGGAGGGGAGTTTGCCCCACCCAAGTAAGGCCGTTTCTAAAACTATTATTACCAATATTTCTATAACGCTTTGTCCGATTTTGATAAAATTTAGCACGAAGAAGTGATTAAAGCTCCTCTACATGGCTGTGAAGTGCCATCATGCTCTTACACCTACTAAGAGGAAGTACTGAAATCGTTAAAATTATCATTGGGTGAACCTATTTACATTAATGAATTGTCGTTCGATTCAAAATCTTTGCCTCTTTGCCTTTTAGGGAGAAGTACTGTAATCGCCCGTTTATTTTTCTTACTCCTCTTAAAAGGAAGGTCTGAAATCGCAGTTTAAATTTGCTTTTTACGTACAAATACCTTCCTATTTTATATAAAAAGGCTTTCTCAAAAAAATTGTTATTGAGGATGGTTTGGGGACCGCAACTATAATCATTCTTTAAAAAGATCTCTCCAGTGGTAGTTACGGTTCCTACTTAACACCTTATCAGGTTATAATGTTAGAATTGCTTATTCCAAATTTAAAAAAAACAGTAAAGCAGATATGTAACTTAGCAAAATAGACAAAAATGAAAATCTATCCAAAAGGTACAAAAATCTCCTTAACAAAAACTTACAGTTTAAAAAGTTAAGTATAAGGGTTGATTAAACGCCAAAAGGTACACAAATCAGCAAGTACCCAACATTTCATTCAAGCTTAGTTGATATAATTTAAGTAATTTTGCTGCATTAACTTTTCCTTCACATTTTTTAGAATTTATTAGATGTCACAGAACCTTATGCTGGCCATTTTCATCTACAAAAAATTTGTTGAAGTAGCACTGTAGATTGACTGTAATATCTATTAATCTATAATAATCAAACTATTAATTACAGGTTAAAAAGAAAACGTTATAAAAAATAAAAAAAATTACGAGGCTACAAAATTTAAAAACTTTTTTAAAAAAATGCTTACACCAACATACATCAATGATTTCCATTATTTTATTTTTAATAAAAATCGTCTGTTTAAGTTCATTCTTCGATTAAAGTAATTGTTACTTTATGTAGTAGTCAAACGTTTATAATAATAGGTAATAATTATCTGGCTTTATAGAAAATAATATAGTTTTCTTCAATCACACTCTCAATGTAGCTGTTCTTCTCACAATGTTATAATATGTTATGTAATATAAAATAAATAAGTATTGCATACTTTTAGGACAGATAATTATTCCAGTATTTTACTGTAAGTAAAATTAAATTACAATTGAGAAATGAATAATTGTTGAATAATCTACTTGTTATTAACTGTGTGTTATTTGTGCTCACGAATATTTCGGTTAGACGAATTCAAGTCTGAAATATTGTTTTAAATCCTCCGTGATTCAAATTTAAACAGTAGCCGACTCTAACTTTGTCTTTTTCTACTTTAACATGCATGTATAAGATGTGACAACTTCAGAATAAAGGGCATATTAAAGATAAATCAGAAGAATAATAATTATTTGGAATAGAGTTAAAATAAAGTACCTATTTAAAAACGAAGATATAATATACATTTTATCACAATTATAACCAAATAATATTATGAACGAACTGGCCAGCATAAGGGTCTGTGACATCTAATAAATTCTAAAAAATGTGAAGGAAAAGTTAATGCAGCAAAATTACTTAAATTATATCAACTAAGCTTGAATGAAATGTTGGGTACTTGCTGATTTGTGTACCTTTTGGCGTTTAATCAACCCTTATACTTAACTTTTTAAACTGTAAGTTTTTGTTAAGGAGATTATCGTGATAGTATGTGAGGACCAAACAGAGGAATTCATTGCGAAAAACATATTCAATGTAAACAATTTTATTAATTTCAAAAAACAGAAACATGCACAAACAAATTAATAATATCAAATAAAATTTTTTCAGTCAGTCCAAATGTCAGTTATCTGCTGGCTCTCTAACGGCTAAAATTCGATATAAAATTATTTTAAGTTTTACTAAAAATATAGATTTTTTTTTTTTAAGCACGTTACGTTATTGATTTTAAGGGAGCACATTTTGTCACAATGTGTAACAATGTGTTAGTTCTTCTAACTTTTTTATAACTCTTATTTTTCTTTTAATTTTATTGCACGATAGATTAAGCTTCCCTTAAAATGACATGAAAGTATATAGAGCGGCCTGTAAAAATTCCGTTGTTTTTTAAGATCAATTTTGTCTTACTCAATTTACTTAGTAGAAGAATCATTGTGTTCATGCTGTTTTTTGAATTTGAGTTTTACTGGAATTATCCGTTTGAGGTTCCTTCAGTCTGTAAAAGTAGTTTTACCAGAAATCGCAGAGCGTTAAATTTTTTAGCTTAGATATACAATGATGGTTAGATGATCCAATTAGGTTTTAGTCAAAATCGGTCAGCCGGAAGTATCACTTTCATGAGTAAATTTTTGTTTGTTAGAAATTTCTGTGAAACTTGTACAGGAAATTCGAATTAATTCTAAACTTATTAGAATTAAATAGAACAAACATCCCAAGTTTGTGGAATATTTGTGAGTTTAATTTAAAGAATAATATTAAGAGGAAGTCGTGAGAGTGTTGCTACCAGATTTTGTTCATAGAAATTATAATTTCTGAGAAAGTCTTATTCCAAAAGTTGCGATAAGAGAACTTCATCAGTTAAAAGTGTTTGTATTATTAATTTGTATTTGTTGCGATAAGAAAGAGTCAATAATAATAAAGTTTCCTATAATTGAATAAACCATGAAGAAATGTGTACATAGAAACATTCAGACATAATATCCATAACTAATCCCTTACTTGATAATATAAGTGCTATTAGACTTTACTCTTTCACCTGAATTGTAAACAATAAACATGGTATGGTTTTAATTTAATAAACCTTAAACTTATAGTGGCGTGATTTCCCCCTCCTTTATCTTTTGTATGCACTATAAAGTCGAAATAATTATTTAATCTAATTCAAACGTCTTTTGACATTCGTAGAAGAAGTGCTAGTTATTTTTTCTATTTTATTAGCTATTAAACTATTTGTTGAAGACTTCATACATCCTACTCAATTTGGTAAGTAGATTTTTTGTAATTATTTAGTTAAATAAATTTTAATTCAGTTTCCCTTATTTGGCGGTTGTTTTTAGTTCGATTAATTGTGCTTAACTGCTGATGTCTGTCTAGATGAAAAGTGATCCTAGTTCTGACTGATTGTTAAAATTCACTTCCTTTATCAAAAAGTTAATAATATTGCTTAGAGTACTTTCGTTGCTCAATCGGAGAAATAAAGTGATTACCTTCTTGTTGTGATGTAGATACTCTAATTTATTTTTCTTTTTATCCATTTTTTGGACGTAAACTCCCCGCTTTTATGACCAACTTGCTTTATTACTTTTGTCTGACACTTTGTCTGATAATAAACTTGTAACAAATAATCATGTTAATGGACAGATTTCACTTCTTCAAGATTTTCTTAAAAACAATTTTCTGCAGCAAATTTTCTTGGCATACAGTTTCATATATTTATGTCTATCACTTTTACTATTTGAGTTTTCTGAGAAAATTCGCTCTAAAACGAATCTGGTGGAGGAAGAAAAGTAGGCAGGCTTAAGTATCATTTCGTTCTAGTGGTCGGAGGTACCACTTAACTGCTAACTATTAGGATGGATTCAGTATTCCGGTAAAATTCTTAGTTTGATGAAAATGCCTCTTTAGAAAATAAATAAAACATTTTTTTACTTTTTCACTTCCTCTTAGACAAGTATCGCGCCCTTGTAAAAATTTTCCGTTTCGCCTTTCCACCGGAAATGTAATATGCGCACATACTGTATATGTAGTGTTGTGTGTGTTGTCAAAATATCTCAAAACGAATATCATACGAAGCTGATACCCGACATTTCAATCAGGTTCGACAAAGCCCACAGACAACACAATCCCTAAACCAGAAGTCTCAGTACGCTGCCTTAGTGAAGGATTTCTTCGTTTTTCATTGATTTTATTTTTATTCTTCTCTAAGCTTCTTTTTATTTATTTTGGTAAATTGCAAATCTATCTTACCCCATGGCACATCGTTGAATCCGGATAACTACAAACTAAATTTCCATCCTTGCTGTTTGTTTTTATAATCAATTATTGTTCTGAAAGTTCCTTTTTTGTTATTACATCTAATTAAAATATTTCCAATTTAAAAAAATTACTCTTTAAAGTTTTATGTTTCATTGCAAAAAACAAAAATTTACTTCGTTTTTCGAACCTATTTTTTTTTTTTTCCAGAGTCGAAGAAAACATTACTTTAAGTATTTATATTAAGAGTTAGTTATTTATTTCTTAAAATACTAAAGATTTTAAATTATATTATAGATATGCCTTCTAAACACCGGAAAAAAAGCAAACAATTAAAAAATTAGTATCGGGTATTAGACAGACAATTGACAGCACTGCTGAGCTCGAAAACTACACTATTGTGACTCCCGCCGCAACTAAGCAACAACGGTACTACGTTAAAAATCGCAAGGGAATAGTAACAAAACAGCGAAAATATAACTTAAGAAAAAAAATAGAAATAAAAGAAAAACAGAAAGTGTACAATTTAGAATACAAAGAAGCAATAGCAAGGAAACAGAGAGAGTATGATTTCGCTCATACAGAAGATAAAAAAAAGAAACAGAGAGAGTACAATTTAGAACACAAAGAAGCAATAGCAAGGAAACAGAGAGAGTATGATTTTGCTCATACAGAAGATAAAAAAAAGAAACAGAGAGAGTATAATTTGGAACACAAAGAAACAATAGCAAGGAAACAGAGAGAGTATGATTTTGCTCATACAGAAGATAAAAAAAAGAAACAGAGAGAGTATAATTTAACTAATAGAGAGAAAATACAGAAGAAACAGAGAAAATTTGATAATGAGCACATAGATAGAAAAAGAAAACAGCAAAGAGTGTATAATGTTGCCCATAAAGTGGGCATAGCAAGGAAACAGAAACAAAAAGACAGAATAAATAGCGAACAAAAGATTAAAAAACAAAGAAATTACAATGAAAAGAAAAGAAGCGAAATTAACATCAGACAAAAAAGGTATGATGAAAAGAATCGCGCTGTAATAAATTTAAAAAGAAATATTCGGTACTTTTTGACTCGCCAAAACGTAAATAAACCCTCGGCGTCATTCGCATCTTTATTAAAGAAACAGATTCAAACTCGAAAAAAAATTAGTACATTTAAAGATGAAAGCGCGCTAATAAACAAATTGTGTTTAACTTTAAAACGGAATCGTCAGTTCAATAAACACCGCCGCGTAAGGAATAAAATTAATCGCACAATGTCTTATTACCTCATTAAACATTCTAAACATTTAACCGGAATTGCTCGATCCTACTTTAGGTATCTAAATAATAAATTAAAAGCCGTTGTCGATGAGGCCGTTAATAAGTTCGAAGTAAATAAAATTAAAACACTAACACCTAAAAATATCGTTAGAGTTTTCGGAGGTAAACAAAAACACACGACACATTCTGAACCTTACTTCTACGAAAGTTCCTACAGCGTGGTTCCTCCCGGACATATATTGCTCGCAGATAATCTCGCCGTTTTCCTCAATAGGCACAATTTTAAAAAGTACATAACTAAAGATAATCTCCTTAACAAAAACTTACAGTTTAAAAAGTTAAGTATAAGGGTTGATTAAACGCCAAAAGGTACACAAATCAGCAAGTACCCAACATTTCATTCAAGCTTAGTTGATATAATTTAAGTAATTTTGCTGCATTAACTTTTCCTTCACATTTTTTAGAATTTATTAGATGTCACAGACCCTTATGCTGGCCAGTTCGTTCATAATATTATTTGGTTATAATTATGATAAAATGTATATTATATCTTCGTTTTTAAATAGGTACTTTATTTTAACTCTATTCCAAATAATTATTATTCTTCTGATTTATCTTTAATATGCCCTTTATTCTGAAGTTGTCACATCTTATACATGCATGTTAAAGTAGAAAAAGACAAAGTTAGAGTCGGCTACTGTTTAAATTTGAATCACGGAGGATTTAAAACAATATTTCAGACTTGAATTCGTCTAACCGAAATATTCGTGAGCACAAATAACACACAGTTAATAACAAGTAGATTATTCAACAATTATTCATTTCTCAATTGTAATTTAATTTTACTTACAGTAAAATACTGGAATAATTATCTGTCCTAAAAGTATGCAATACTTATTTATTTTATATTACATAACATATTATAACATTGTGAGAAGAACAGCTACATTGAGAGTGTGATTGAAGAAAACTATATTATTTTCTATAAAGCCAGATAATTATTACCTATTATTATAAACGTTTGACTACTACATAAAGTAACAATTACTTTAATCGAAGAATGAACTTAAACAGACGATTTTTATTAAAAATAAAATAATGGAAATCATTGATGTATGTTGGTGTAAGCATTTTTTTAAAAAAGTTTTTAAATTTTGTAGCCTCGTAATTTTTTTTATTTTTTATAACGTTTTCTTTTTAACCTGTAATTAATAGTTTGATTATTATAGATTAATAGATATTACAGTCAATCTACAGTGCTACTTCAACAAATTTTTTGTAGATGAAAATGGCCAGCATAAGGTTCTGTGACATCTAATAAATTCTAAAAAATGTGAAGGAAAAGTTAATGCAGCAAAATTACTTAAATTATATCAACTAAGCTTGAATGAAATGTTGGGTACTTGCTGATTTGTGTACCTTTTGGCGTTTAATCAACCCTTATACTTAACTTTTTAAACTGTAAGTTTTTGTTAAGGAGATTTTTGTACCTTTTGGATAGATTTTCATTTTTGTCTATTTTGCTAAGTTACATATCTGCTTTACTGTTTTTTTTAAATTTGGAATAAGCAATTCTAACATTATAACCTGATAAGGTGTTAAGTAGGAACCGTAACTACCACTGGAGAGATCTTTTTAAAGAATGATTATAGTTGCGGTCCCCAAACCATCCTCAATAACAATTTTTTTGAGAAAGCCTTTTTATATAAAATAGGAAGGTATTTGTACGTAAAAAGCAAATTTAAACTGCGATTTCAGACCTTCCTTTTAAGAGGAGTAAGAAAAATAAACGGGCGATTACAGTACTTCTCCCTAAAAGGCAAAGAGGCAAAGATTTTGAATCGAACGACAATTCATTAATGTAAATAGGTTCACCCAATGATAATTTTAACGATTTCAGTACTTCCTCTTAGTAGGTGTAAGAGCATGATGGCACTTCACAGCCATGTAGAGGAGCTTTAATCACTTCTTCGTGCTAAATTTTATCAAAATCGGACAAAGCGTTATAGAAATATTGGTAATAATAGTTTTAGAAACGGCCTTACTTGGGTGGGGCAAACTCCCCTCCATATGAGGCGTAGCGACGAGACTTTTAAAGTGCAAATCTGTACAAAATTTCGATTCGAATGACACTTCATTCATGAAAATCAGTTCACTTGTCGATAATTTGAAACGATTGCTATACTTCCCCTTAACTAGTGTAAGAGCAGATCGCCGCTTTAATGTTACGTAGGGGAGCCCTAACTCTATCATCCTACCAAATTTTATCAAAATCGGGCTATGATTTACAGAGTAATTAGTAATAATAATTTTGAAGGGGGCCTTACATTAAGGGGGCTAACTCCTCTCTAATTCGGTGTACAGCGTCGAGACCCCCAAAAGGCACATCTACATAAAATTCCGAATTGAATGTCACCTCATTCATGAAAATCGGTTCTCGCGTTTAGGCGCTACGTAGTTTACAAAAAAGGTAACAACAACAACAAGAAGAAGAAGAAGAAGAACAACAACAATTTCTGAAAATGCCGTTTTTGCTCATTTTCGGCAACTTTTTTCTCAAAATCTATTAGGTCTGGGGGGTTGCAAAAAAATTACAGTTATAAAGGAGGGTTTGCCCTATATTTTAAAGAAAATTTGGGAATTTTATCTTTTATAGAAAAAGAGAAAAAAATTGTCAAAGTTGGGTGTTTTTTAACGTTACGCTTTTTCGTGCACTTTTTGACGATCAATCCTTATACAACTGTCCTACCGGACAGTTTTAATACAACTGTCCTACCGGACAGTTTTAAAAATATAGTAAAATGGCCTTGTGGTATTACGTGTAAATTTTCGAAACAAAGTATGCGTTCTATTTTAAATAAATTAGTTGAATTAGTGAAAAGCAATATGAATGAAATGTCAATCAAAAAGCTTGCGAACACATGTAGGTACAGACATCTCAATAAAAAAGGACACACCATACACTGCGCTTCACACGACAGCATATTCAAATGCAGTACACTTCTGCAAATTCTTTCAGAGTTATCGGTACATTACACCGCGTTCAGGAACATAAAAAGACAGATTTACACTATGCGTAATCTATGTTTTCAAATTAATCGTGTAACTTCCTGTATAAATAAAACGAATAATGTCGAGTCTATTTTACGGTCGGTTAATGATTTAAAAAAGTTCCTCGGGAATCTTAAAATCGACACCAACAAATTTAAAAAATATGTAACTTCCACCAGCTGCGACACTAACGAAATGAACATTTTGAATAAATATAAGAAAAACTTGTCTGCGTTAAAAAGTAAAGTAACTTCTTTTCCGGAAAACTTTTGCGCGTGTTGTAATATCTTATTTTATGACGAGGATTTAAAAGATTTTATTAAATTTCAAAATAAAGATAATAAATCGTGGCGAACTGTAATTATTTATATTAATAAAAATTATGATAAAGGTCATTTGGATAATATTAAAATTTGTACATACTGTGCACAAAAATTAAATCAAAATTGTATTCCCGGACGCGCCGCGTATAACTGTTTAGAAGTAGATCCCTTGCCTGAAGAAGTTGGTAAGCTGAATATTTTCGAAACTATGCTGACCCAATTAGTTAAATCGTTCCAATGTGTTATTCGTCTCCAGCCGAAAAAAGGGAAAATTGCGGTCAGTGAAAAACTTAAAGGGTTAAAGGGTCGCGTCACTTATTTACCCCTCCCTTTGCAGAAAAACGTGGACTTGCTACCGAACGAACTGCCCCAAAATCATGAAGTGGTTGTACTTGTTAATGGCGTACCTACACAAAACCGAGTCATATGGCGAGATTTAGTGAGCGCGAATAAAATTTACAATGCGATTGCCGCGTTAAAAGAAATTAACCCGTTATACGCGAATGTAAATCTAAATGTAAAATTGTTACCGAATATTAACGAAAATTTAGGTAATAAATATACTTTTAAGGATGTATCCGGGGCATCCATAAAAAAAGTAGATAGTACAACTTTTTATAAAACCGGATTTTATACTTTTCACTCCCTTCATCCGATAAATATGAGCGCAGTTGAATCGAGCGAAATCGAATCGTATCAAATGCAGCAAATGAAGGGAGATTATGTGTCGGTTTTTGATAAATACTTAGATTATTTGACATTTCCGCATCTATTTCCTAAAGGCAGGTTCAGAAAATTTGACGTAAATAGAAATATTCCTCTGTCGGACGCTGAGTATCGTAAAACGCGAATATTAAACAAAGACGGGCGATTTCGGCGGGATCCTTGTTATTTATTTCATTTGTTAAATGACAGTGAATTTAAATACCTAGGCGGGGCGATTGCACATTTGCTAAACGTTCGCGCGTACAAACCGTACACGGTCAATGATATTTTAACTAAAGTTACCGTAAACGATGAACAGTTGGAACAACATTTAATCAATTTATTTAGTTCGTTACGGGGTACTAAAGAGTATTGGCAACGTCGTCGCCAAGAACTCAATGCCATGACACGCGATTTTGGGGCGCCAACTTTTTTTGTAACTTTGTCATGTGCAGAATATGATCATTCCGAATTATTGCAGTATATTGTCAAAATTAATAATGATGTTCCTAACGTGGAGAAAATGTCCGCCGGAGAGTTATGTGCGTTAGATCCGACTAGCGTATGCAGATATTATCACCGTCTTATCCGAAATATGTTCAAGTTTCTAATAAACGATAAAATAAATCCGGTGTTAGGTTTCGTGGAACACTATTTTTGGCGCGTAGAATATCAAGAAAGGGGGGCGCCGCATTACCACATGTTATTGTGGATTCGGGATAGTCCGGGAATTAATAACGATTGCTTTAAAAAGGTTGCCGATTTTATTAACACATATATTTGTGCTCGGTTACCGGATCCTTTAGAGTCACCTGTCTTACACTCGTTTGTCCGGAAATATCAATTGCATAAGTGTAACTCGTACTGTCAACGTAAATATCGCGTTAATCAAAAAATGTATACTAAATGTCGGTTTGGATTTCCGCGTAAAGTTACCGACGAATTGATAATTAATGACATAATTTCCACAATCGCGTCTAGAGTTAAAGGTTTCGGTCCGAAACGTGTTTATGACTTGCCCAGACAGAGAAGTGAGGTACGCATTAACGACTACAACCCTGTCCTTTTATTAGCTTCCGGCGGGTTTAACGTTGACGTGCAATTTGTTAAAGACGGAGATTTGAGATTAGTTATTTACGTAACTAGTTATATATCGAAAAATGAAAAAACGGAATTAGAAGATTTGTGGGCTGATATATGTAAAGAATCGAATAAAAAAGCGTTTAGGATTAAAAAAATTAACGCATCGTCAGATCGGGCTATACGAAACAGTGGATCGGTTACTCGGGCATCATTTGTACGGTAAATCGGAAGATATGCGATATATCAGCACCACGTTTCGCGAGAATAGAAAACTATGTGTAAAACCGTTTAGTGTTCCGGACGAGATGTCATATGCTGGGTCTAAACTATAGACCATGGTCCACTGAAGCCAACTGGGATTGTACCATGTGCAACTTAAAAGCTAAAGAGGATACTCTCCATTTTCTGGCCGTCTGTCCAATTCTTGCCGAATATAGAATGAGGTATTTTGGGAAGGTTCAACTGTCCAAAGAAGACCTAATAGAATACTTAAACGGGAAGGATTGGGATAGACTTTGTGGGTATGTGAGGGCTGCATCCACATACAGAGATTTTCTGGTTGCCCAGTACAATGGATAAAAATATGTATATATATAGTGTAAATATGTTATTATTATTAATATTGATTTATTATTATTCTCCCTAGGTCTCATTTTATGTTTGAATTGTTATAAGATAATTTGAGTTGTTTTTATTTATTTATTTATTTTTTTTATTATTTATATTCTGTAAGTTAAAGACTAACTAGGCAGACGGACGTATGTCCAATGTCGAAAAGTGTATTTTTTATTTTATTTTAGTATGGATTGTATAATGTTCTGTTCCAATAAACACTTATTATTATTATTATTATTATTATTATATATCGAAAAATGAAAAAACGGAATTAGAAGATTTGTGGGCTGATATATGTAAAGAATCGAATAAAAAAGCGTTATGGAGTTTAGGTTTAAAAAAATTAACGCATCGTCAGATCGGGCTATACGAAACAGTGGATCGGTTACTCGGGCATCATTTGTACGGTAAATCGGAAGATATGCGATATATCAGCACCACGTTTCGCGAGAATAGAAAACTATGTTTAAAACCGTTTAACCAATTACAAAATATGCCGGCTAATTCCACGGATATATATTTGAAGTCATGGCTAAACGATTACTATCCGAATCGACCCGACCATCTAGAAAATTTAAACTTATACGACTTCTGTCGTTATTACGATCTTTCCCGCGATCAATTAGAAGCCGTAAACCGAATAAAATTAAAAAATAATGTTATTTTAAGAAAGCGTGGAAAACCTTACGTTATTCAACATCCGATGTACAAAACGTTAAATACAGAACAAGACCGAAATAAATATTATCATTCCCTTTTACTTCTTTTTAAACCGTGGCGAAATGAATCGGATATTTTAAAAGGTTTTCGGACGTACCAAGAAGCGTTTGACCATTATTCCGCGGAATTAAAACAGGCCATGACTTATCACGATAAATTAATTATGATTGAAGAAGGAATCAAAGAACTTCAGAGTAAAATTGCGGAATTCAAAGAAGAGAATTTCATTAATTTAGAAGAGGATAATATTATCCGAGAAGTGCAGGATGCAGACGTGGCGATGTTGGAAGTTTGCGCGGCGATGTATACCAGTATTGACGATCGCGATAGTAAATTTAATTTAAACGAAGATCAAAGCCGGATTTTTAATAAAATAACTAAAACACTTATCGACCAAAGTCAAAAAAAATGCAATAATCAAATAAAATTATTCGTCTCTGGTGTAGGCGGTACGGGTAAATCGTATCTCTTAAAAGCGTTAAAAGTTTGGATTAACAATACATTTCCGCCTAAGAAAGACACTGTTTCAGTGGCTATAACGGCTCCGACCGGCCTGGCTGCATACATTGTAAATGGCGTCACCATTTACCGGCTTTTGTCGCTCCCGGTTGAGCACCAACAAACCGCCGAATATAATAAATTAAACGTCGAAAGTTGTCGGGCGATTAGACACGTACTTAAAGATATGAAATTATTGGTAATAGATGAAATTAGTTTAGTTTCGAGTCTCGTTTTCGCTTATATTCATCTTCGGTTGACGGAAATTGCTAAAAATAATGAACCTTTCGGTAATTTTAATATTTTACTTTTCGGGGATTTGTTACAATTGCAGCCCGTTAAAGGTAATCAAGTTTTTAAAAAGTTAACTCGCATCGAATGCAAATCCAAACTCGGATCTATCGGTTCTGTTGATCTTTGGTCGATGTTCGAATACGACGAATTAAAAATTAACGTAAGACAGAAAAATGATAAAAGCGGTTTCATAAACACTTTGCTCAATATTCGGTCGGGTAATGTCTGCGCAGAAGACATCGCACTATTAAACTCACGTGTTTTGCCTAATAATGATTTAAATAATGTAATTGAAAATTATAAAGTATTACTCGATTCCGGTAAAAATCCGTTATGTCTCTTCGCGACTAAAGCTCAATGTATAACTTTTAATAAACTTTATTCAGATAAATTCGCGAAAGAAATAGTTACAATAGATAGTATCGATGAAATTGATTATAACTCTAAATTATCGAATAAAAAAATAAAAGATTTGAACTTTTTAAATAATAAAATTTCGGAAGACGTCTCCCGTACGGCTAATTTATCTAAAACTATAAATGTATTTGTTGGCGCGAAAATAATGGTTAAACGAAATATCGATATTGCTAACGGAATTGTAAACGGAACAATTGGTGTGTTGGAACGGTTTGTTTATAAAGGAAACGTAGTAGATACTTTAATCATTATCGTGAATAACAAACCCTTTACTTTAGAAAGGGTAAAAGCGCGATTTCTGTTGTTAAAAAATATTTACGTGCATAGGAAACAATTTCCGGTGACTCTTTCGTACGCGGTAACCATCCACAAATCTCAAGGCTTAACCTTGGATTGTTTATTCACGAGTTTGGGTAAAGAAGTGTTTGCACCGGGCATGCACTATGTAGCTCTCTCGAGGGTCACTAATTTAAACGGTTTGTATTTAATTGATTTCGATTCGGCAAAAAATAAAAGTAGATATGGACGCGATAAGTGAATACCGTCGTTTAAATAAAATGATCCAATCACCACGTTTGCAAACTGCGAATAATAATATTTGCGTTTCCCCCACCATCAATTTAACAAAAGAAGAATCCCTTCTCCAATCAAATGTTAATCGCAAACTTTGTTCTAAAACGGAAATATTTGGCTTACCAAATTCTGACGGCGTTTCATGTTACGCGAATGTCGTTGCACAGTGTTTGATTAATATAGATACCGTTAAATTTAACCTAACGAATAACCTCGTCAATAATATAAACATAACTTTTCCGGATCCAAAAACTCGTGATAACTACCAAAAAGTGAGTGTAACTTTCGAATTATTTAATATTTTAACATCCGGAATAACTCGTGGTGCCAAAAAACCTAATACCAAAAGACTCCGCGAATTAATTGCTCACGGTAGTGACGTAAATTTTAACGCGAATGTTCAACAAGACGCGCAAGAATTTCTAATATTTCTAATATCCGCTTTAAAAACAGAAAATAACATTCCTTGCAGGTTATTTGATTGTACAGTAAAATTCGTTCGAAAGTGTTTCAATTGCAATAGTTATTGGGATGACGTTCCCATTAATCTTGAGGTAATGTACTTTTTAGAATTCGGGGTTCTCCAAAATAACGAGCCGGTTACCTTTCACTCGTTATTCGACTATAAATTATCGGATATAACTTGTTCAGAATGCGGAGAAAATAAAATTTATATTCGTAGTAAACTAAATTCGGTATCGGATTATCTAATAGTTATATTAAAGCGTTATCAAGGAAATCGTGTTTTAAATGAAATTCACTCTTTCGATGAAAATAAAATTAATATTGACGGCTTTAATTCACACTTTCGTCACTACGGTTCGGACCTTAATTCTGGCCACTACGTTTGCGCGATAAAAAGTCCAAATAATTCGTGGAAATTGTTACTAATTATTGTGTAAATGTTGGCCCGATTTTGATAAAATTTGGTAGGATGATAGGGTTAGGGCTCCCCTACGTAACTATAAGGCGACGATCTGCTGTTACACTTGTTAAGGGGAAGTCTAAGAATCTTTTCAAATTATCGACAAGTGAACTGATTTTCATGAATGAAGTATCATTCGGATGGAAATTTTGTAGAGATTTGCCGTTTAAAAGTCTGGACGCTATGCCTCATCAGGAGGGGTGTTTGCCCCACCCAAATAAGGCCCATTCTAAAACTAATATTACCAATATTTCTATGACGGTTCGTCCGATTTTGATAAAATTTAGCAGGAAGAAGTGATTAAAGCTCCTTTACGTGGCAGTGAAGTGCCAACATGCTCTTACACCTGCTAAGAGGAAGTGCTGCAATCGGTAAAATTATGAATGAGTGAACCGATTTACATTAATGAATTGTGGTTCGATTGAAAATCTTTGCCTGTTTGCCTTTTCGGTAGAAGTACTGTAATTTATACTGCAGTTTATTTTTCTTGCTCCTCTTGAAAGGAAGTAGTGAAATGGCAGTTTAATTTTGCTATTTACGTACAAATACCTTGCTATTTTATTCAAGACGCTTTCTCAAAAAATTGTTATTGAGGATGTTTTAGGGACCGCAAGTATAACCATTGTTTAAAAAGATCTCTGCAGTGGTAGTTACGGTTGCGACTTAACACCTTATCAGGTTATAATGATAGAATTGCTTGTTCCAAAGTTTAAAAAATTGTGTAAGGCAGATATGTAACTTTGGAAAATAGACAAAAAGGAAAATCTATGCAAAAGGTAGAAAAATCTCTTTAACAAATGCTTACAGTTTAAAAAGTTAAGTATAAGGGTTGATTAAACGCCAAAAGGTACACAAATCAGCAAGTACCTAATATTTCATGAATACTTGATTGATATTATTTAAGTAATTTTACTGCATTAATTTTCATTAATTGTAACATAGTGTGTTGAGTGGTGGGAGTCTAAGGGACCCACCGCCAAAAGGGAAGGAGAGGGAGTTAGTTGTAGAAAAGTAAGGAGTGGACACGCACCTACCGTCCGCCAGGGCCCGAAGACCAATTGGTAAAATATTTTTTTGAGCTCATTATTTTTAAATCTTAATTAACTTGATTATTTAAATTTTGTATTTTAAAGGAAACTTTAACTGTTTTATTATTTTAGTTTATTTATGGTTTATATAACTTGTTACCCAGCTGGCGTCATTATTTAATTTAAAGAAATATACTTTGGTTTGTTCAGTTTTGATATGCGTTTTTTATTTTTTTTTATTTGATATATCACCACCTCTGAGGACAACTATAACGTTGCATTTTGGCACCCGCTCCAGGGACTCGAGAAAATTCCTTGTACGAACCAACAGGAGACCCTCTGCGTTATTAATTAACGATTTCGTATAAAATAAATTGATTGGCGCCCGAATAGTAAAAATGTCAAATAAAGGAGAAAAAAAGGATGGAAGTAACGAAATGGAATCAGCGGAAAAGTTTTCGAGTTTAGAATCTCTGATAAAACAAATGGCAACTGACCAAGCAAAACAAATGAATATATTAAACCAGAATTTTGAAAGGGTGAATTATGAGGTATTGAATATGAAAGATACTGAAATTAATGACATGGTGCGGGGTAATACGGATCAGATAATAAAAGTGACAAAAGTGGTAGAAGATCTAGAAAAAGAGTTAGCAGTTGAAAGGTAGAAGAGGGAGAAAGGTTTCGATATGTTATACATGAATATTAAAACATCAGTAGAAGAACAGAAACATTACAACAAGAACCAGACTGAAGAGTTAAGCAACAACATTTTATGGAGCTAATGGCCACAGACGTCGATGCGCCGAAAAAAAAAAAGAAAAAAAAAAACATTTTAACAAAAATTCAAAACCACATTGCCGTGATTGAAGATAGCCGAAATGAATGGACGAAAGAATGTGATGGGAAGTTAGAAGACATCGAACAGAGAATCAACAGAATAGAAATGCGAGAACTGCCGAGTGTGCAAGGTGGTGGAGCAATGGACCTGTGTAACATAAAATGCCGAGTTAGGTTTGTGGATACACAGAATCAAAACCCGATAGAATTCTTGAAGGAGTTTGAGCGAAAATATAAATCACTAAGTGATAAGATTAAGATTGAAATTTTTGAACAACATCTAGACGGAAGAGGTATGGTTTAGTTTCAGTTGGTAGTCGATAAAATAAAAACCTTCGACGAATTAAAGCAAAAATTTATCAACTATTTTTGGGACGATGTTGAACAGGGCAAGGCAGTCGAATTGCTTCAAACTGGAAGATTCGATGTTTCTGATGCTCGTAAAGCAGATGAATACGCAATGATTGTTTATCAAATGTGCAAGAATGTGGATAAATTTCCAATCTCAGAGACTAAAATGTTACAATTAATAGCTAAACATTTTGGAAATACTTTCGCACAAGCAGTGGTTGTACAAGGTATACAGGATTTCGAAATTTTTCTAAAAGTTTTGAATGGATTTCCGCTTGAAACTATACATCGAGAGTGCAGGAGGTCAGAGTTTAAACCATTTAATGAACGAACATCAAATCCAAGATATCAGCAAAACAGCAATCAACAGTATTCAAGACACAACCCACAATGGCTACCATCAGATAACGCCGAAGGAACTAAAGGTTCAAAAAACGAGTAAATTCTGTCGAATACCACCAAAATTGTCACTTACGGAAGAATAATTGCGATAAAAGGTATTCGACACAAATGAAAAGAAAATTTAGGCCAAATAGTAATTACAAAGTTTGGATGGAAAATCAGAAACAACTTTGTTTTCAGCAAACAAATAAATTCGTAAAAGGATATAATTATAGAAATATCAATTTTGAAAGAAAATCACAAAATAAGAATAAGATACAAACTGAGTTTTTTAAAAAGGATAACGGCAAATATCAAAGAGTTTTTTATAACACTAACTGGCTTAAAAATAGAAAAGAGCAGAATTCAAGGATTAGTGAACAGAATTCTTATAGAGAAAGAAGTTCAAACGTTATCGACACTGCCGACAACAATATTCAATATTCAAGTAATGGTCATTCAATAGAAGATAATGTTTATGATATTCGTATTTTAACAAAAAGTTGGGGAGATTTACTATTAGATGAAGGCGAAATTAATGAAAAGGAAGTGAATAATTTTGACGGATGTCCTTTTATTAAGTTGTTTATTGGTAATAAAGGTTTTATCGGACTAATAGACAGCGGATCGGAAGTCAATGCTGTGTCAGAAAAATTTGTTAAAGAATTACAGTGCCTTAATATTTCCTATCAACAACTGCCTGTTTCTAATGTAGTTGTGACGTCAGCGTTAAACAAAAATTCAAAGAAAATTAAATCCCAAATTATATTAGATGTATTTTTTGACTCTCTTTATTACTTAGGAGTTTTTTATGTGATACCAAATCTCTCTCAGGATATAATTATTGGAGCCGAAGCTTTGTATAAACTTAATGCAAAATTTGATTTTTCAGAAAAAATTGTACAATTTACCAATTTAGATTCAGGTGGAAAAGCTTATTTACCGTTCAATACCAGTTCTGATCAAACATTTAAATTGCAGTTAATACAGACACCTTCCCCAGAAATAACTAACGCTATTAGAGCAACTGTTGAGACTATCAGCAAGAATAATAACACAGATTTGGAATCGTTACAGAAGTTTGAAAGTTTAGTAAATCGAAATCGAGTTATTTTTAGTTCGAAACCAGGATTAATTAAGAACTTTAAGTATTAAAACTGTCCGGTAGGACAGTTGTATATTAAAACTGTCCGGTAGGACAGTTGTATAAGGGTTGATCGTCAAAAAGTGCACGAAAAAGCGTAACGTTAAAAAACACCCAACTTTGAAATTTTTTTTCTCTTTTTCTACTAAAGATAAAATTCCCAAATTTTCTTTAAAATAAAGGGCAAACCCTCCTTTATGACTGTAATTTTTTTGCAACAACCCAGATCTTATAGGTTTCGAGAAAAAAGTTGCTGAAAATGAGCAAAAACGGCTTTTTCAGAAATTGTTGTTCTTCTTCTTCTTCTTCTTCTTCTTCTTCTTGTTGTTGTTGTTGTTGTTGTTGTTACCTTTTTTGTAAACTGCGTAGCGCCTAAACGCGCGAACCGATTTTCATGAATGAGGTGTCATTCGATTCGGAATTTTATGTAGATGTGCCTTTTGGGGGTCTCGACGCTGTACATTAAACAAGAGAGGAGTTAGCCCCCTTTATGTAAGGCACCCTTAAAAATTATTATTACTAATTACTCTGTAAATCTTAGCCCGATTTTGATAAAATTTGGTAGGATGATAGAGTTAGGGCTCCCCTACGTAACATTAAAGCGGCGATCTGCTCTTACACTAGTTAAGGGGAAGTATAGCAATCGTTTCAAATTATCGACAAGTGAACTGATTTTCATGAATGAAGTGTCATTCGAATCGAAATTTTGTACAGATTTACACTTTAAAAGTCTCGTCGCTACGCCTTATATGGAGGGGAGTTTGCCCCACCCAAGTAAGGCCGTTTCTAAAACTATTATTACCAATATTTCTATAACGCTTTGTCCGATTTTGATAAAATTTAGCACGAAGAAGTGATTAAAGCTCCTCTACATGGCTGTGAAGTGCCATCATGCTCTTACACCTACTAAGAGGAAGTACTGAAATCGTTAAAATTATCAATGAGTGAAACTATTTATACATTAATGAATTGTCGTTCGATTCAAAATCTTTGCCTCTTTGCCTTTTAGGAAGAAGTACTGTAATCGCCCGTTTATTTTTCTTACTCCTCTTAAAAGGAAGGTCTGAAATCGCAGTTTAAATTTGCTTTTTACGTACAAATACCTTCCTATTTTATATAAAAAGGCTTTCTCAAAAAAATTGTTATTGAGGATGGTTTGGAGACCGCAACTATAATCATTCTTTAAAAAGATCTCTCCAGTGGTAGTTACGGTTCCTACTTAACACCTTATCAGGTTATAATGATAGAATTGCTTATTCCAAATTTAAAAAAAACAGTAAAGCAGATATGTAACTTAGCAAAATAGACAAAAAATGAAAATCTATCCAAAAGGTACAAAAATCTCCTTAACAAAAACTTACAGTTTAAAAAGTTAAGTATAAGGGTTGATTAAACGCCAAAAGGTACACAAATCAGCAAGTACCCAACATTTCATTCAAGCTTAGTTGATATAATTTAAGTAATTTTGCTGCATTAACTTTTCCTTCACATTTTTTAGAATTTATTAGATGTCACAGACCCTTATGCTGGCCATTTTCATCTACAAAAAATTTGTTCAAGTAGCACTGTAGATTGACTGTAATATCTATTAATCTATAATAATCAAACTATTAATTACAGGTTAAAAAGAAAACGTTATAAAAAATAAAAAAAAATACGAGGCTACAAAATTTAAAAACTTTTTTAAAAAAATGCTTACACCAACATACATCAATGATTTCGATTATTTTATTTTTAATAAAAATCGTCTGTTTAAGTTTATTCTTCGATTAAAGTAATTGTTATTTTATGTAGAAGTCAAACGTTTATAATAATAGGTAATAATTATCTGGCTTTATCGCAAATAATATAGTTTTCTTCAATCACACTCTCAATGTAGCTGTTCTTCTCACAATGTTATATATATGTTATGTAATATAAAATAAATAAGTATTGCATACTTTTAGGACAGCTAATTATTCCAGTATTTTACTGTAAGTAAAATTAAATTACAATTGAGAAATGAATAATTGTTGTTGAATAATCTACTTGTTATTAACTGTGTGTTATTTGTGCTCACGAATATTTCGGTAAGACGAATTCAAGTCTGAAATATTGTTTTAAATCCTCCGTGATTCAAATTTAAACAGTAGCCGACTCTAACTTTGTCTTTTTCTACTTTAACATGCATGTATAAGATGTGACAACTTCAGAATAAAGGGCATATTAAAGATAAATCAGAAGAATAATTTGGAATAGAATTAAAATAAAGTACCTATTTAAAAACGAAGATATAAATGCATTTTATCATAATTATAACCAAATAATATTATGAACGAACTGGCCAGCATAAGGGTCTGTGACATCTAATAAATTCTAAAAAATGTGAAGGAAAAGTTAATGCAGCAAAATTACTTAAATTATATCAACTAAGCTTGAATGAAATGTTGGGTACTTGCTGATTTGTGTACCTTTTGGCGTTTAATCAACCCTTATACTTAACTTTTTAAACTGTAAGTTTTTGTTAAGGAGATTATTATAAACGTTTGACTACTTCATACAATAACAATTACTTTAATCGAAGAATGAACTTAAACCGACGATTTTTATTTAAGAAATAATAATAAATAAATAAAATAAACAAAATCATTGATGTAAGTTTGTGTAAGCATTTTTTTAAACAAGGTTTTGAATTTTTTAGCCTCATATTTTTATTTTATTTTTTATAACGTTTTTCTTTTTAACCTGTAATTAATAGTTTGATTATTATAAATAACTAGATATTACAGTCAATCTACAGTGCTACTTGAACATATATTTTTTAGACGAAAATGGCCAGCATAAGGGTCTGTGATATCTAATAAATTCTAAAAAATAACTTATTAATGAAAATTAATGCAGTAGAATTACTTAAATATTAATGAAGTATTAATGAAATGTTGGGTACTCGCTGATTTGTGTACCTTTTGGCGTTTAATCAACCCTTATACTTAACATTTTAAACTGTAAGTTTTTGTTAAGGTAAATTTAAAACTCAACCGATTAAGGAATATTTTTTTAAACCGTATCCTGTACCATTCCATCAAAGACGGGAAGTAGAACTTGAAATTAAACGGATGTTGTCTTTAAATATAATAGAACGATGTATAAGCTGTTACATAAATCCGCTAGTATGTGTGCAAAAGAAAGACGGATCGGTACGGCTGTGATAGATGCACGACAGTTGAATAAATATTTAATTAGTCATAAAGATAACTTTTTAACCGTAGAAGAAATTTTTAGATTCTGTCATAATATGAAATACTTTTCTTCAATCGATTTAACGGCAGCGTTTTGGCAAATACCTTTGGATGGAGAATCACGTAAATTCACCGCTTTTCAGTTTGATGGGCTGACTTATCAATTCAGAGTAGTCCCTTTCGGAACGAAAAACAGTTTAGCAGCATTAGCATAGCAATAACGTCCTAGGGGATTTAAATTTCGTTAAATGTTACGTTGATGACCTGTTGATTTTTTCGAGGACAGAAGAAGAACATCTAAAACATTTAGAGACTGTTTTTAAGAGGTTTGAAAAGTTTAATATCACAGTCAATTTGGAAAAATCGAGATTCTTTTGTGAAGAATTGGACTTTGTGGGACACAAAATAACTCCCCGAGGTACAGAGCCACAGCAAGATAAGCTTTCAGTGATTCAAGCGTTCCTATACCAACTAACAAGAAGGAACTTAGAGGGTTCTTAGGACTAACAAATTATTATGCTAAATTTACTAGAAACTATTCCCATATTACTGGAAAATTGAGTCATTTGTTAAAAGAAAAATCGAAGTGGAATTGGGGCGAGGAAGAAAACAAAGTTTTCGACGAAATTAAACAACTATTTTTAAATACAGTTATCTTAGAATTCCCGAACTTTGAACAACCATTTCATCTATTCTGTGATAGCAGTTATAACGCCTTAGGTGCGAGTCTCAGCCAATATGACGATGCCGGCGACCTAAGAGTAATTTATTTTGCTTCAAGAACTTTGCGTGGTGCTGAGAAATCATACTATTACTGAATTGGAGTTACTGAGTGTAGTGTGGAGCGTTAGGAAGTTCCACAGATACCTCGCTGGAAGAAAATTTTATATTCATAGCGACCACAAGGCTTTAGTTTTCCTAAACAAGTGCAAGGATTCACCAGCTCGTATACGCCGGTGGACACTCTTCATGCAGCAATATGAGTACGAAATTATCCATATCCCAGGAAGAGATAATATTGTAGCAGATGTTTTAAGCAGAGCAGTTAACACTGGAACAAAAATTTACGGCACTAAAGGAGGGCGATATTTTATTAATAGAATGAAACGAAACAACAAAAACAATTACTTCCAAAATTTACGTTCAAAACTTATTGAGGGATATGAAATTGATGAATTATCGCAAAAGTTGATTATGAAAAGATTGGAGGAACAGTTTGTTAAAAAGGGAAAGTGGAAGTTCAGGATAGAAAAGGGAATTATAGTATGTGGCAGAGATAGAGCCGGTTTACCGCTCAGAGTTTATGTACCAGAGTTAATGCAGACACAGTTAATTAAAGCGATACATATAAAATTTCTTCATGTGGGAATTATGAAACTATTCCATTTAATAAATATAGATTTCTATATCCCTAAACTTTGGAAAAAAATAACTGAAATAGTGGATTCATGTCCCATTTGCCAATTAAATAAAATTAAAAATTTCAAGAATTATTCGGATCAACTTACCATTGAATGTGAACGGCCAGGGCAGCTTGTGTCTTGTGATTTTTATGGACCGTTAGTTAGAAGTAAAGGAGGGACAAAATATATATTCTGCATTATTGATAATTTTTCAAAGTTCGTTAAATTGTACTCACTCAAATCAATTACTACTGACAGTGCGTTGAGATGTTTGGAGCGTTACATTAAGGAAGCGGGGAAGCCTAACAAAGTGCTTAGTGACCATGGAGTACAGTTTACCAGTAAGAAATGGGTTGATACTTTGACTTCTTGGGGAATAAGGTGTACGTACTCAGCAATACGACATCCCCAATCTAATAATACGGAACGCACAAACAGAGATTTAGGAAATTATTTTAGAGTTTTGTTGGGAGATACTCACACTAAATGGGCCTGGGAGTTGCAAGATATAGAAAATACAATAAATGGTACCTATCACCATACCATTGAGACAACCCCAATAGAGATACACTATGGTAAGAGACCTGATAGACCCTGGAAGAGTGTTGGCGTGAGTTCTGATATGGTTAATTTAGACGAAATCAGGAAAAGAGCCAAGGACAAGATAATAAGAAAGGGCGTAATAAGGAATAAAATGTTTAGAGATACACATAAATTGATGACTTTTAATATAGGAGAAAAAGTTTTAGTTTATTCTAACCAGATACCAAAAAACACTGACACTCAAGTGGGGAAATGGCTACCACTTTTTGAAGGCCCTTACATTATTGGAGTTTCGCTACAGAATGGGACTTATGAGTTACAGTACCTGGATGGCCGAAGTCGAGGCAAATTTCATACAAACATGCTGCATAGGTATAAAGAGAATTCTATATGGGAGGAGACCTAATACTTGTGTCGGGATGAAGGAAGACAGGCAGATTCGCAAATTAAGGAAGCTTCATCCATTTCTCCTTACGAAGAAATGTCTTTTCGTCGGTGGGCATAATGTAACATAGTGTGTTGAGTGGAGGGAGTCTAAGGGACCCACCGCCAAAAGGGAAGGAGAGGGAGTTAGTTGTAGAAAAGTAAGGAGTGGACACTCACCTACCGTCCGCCAGGGCCCGAAGACCAATTGGTAAAATATTTTTTTGAGCTCATTATTTTTAAATCTTAATTAACTTGATTATTTAAATTTTGTATTTTAAAGGAAACTTTAACTGTTTTATTATTTTAGTTTATTTATGGTTTATATAACTTGTTACCCAGCTGGCGTCATTATTTAATTTAAAGAAATATACTTTGGTTTGTTCAGTTTTGATATGCGTTTTTTATTTTTTATTTATTTGATATATCACCACCTCTGAGGACAACTATAACGTTGCATAATATTTTTTAGAATTTATTAGGTGTCACAGACCCTTATGCTGGCCAGTTGATTCATAATATTTTTTTGTTATAATTGTTATAAAATGTATATTATATCTTCGTTATTAAACAGGTACTTTATTTTAACTCTATTCCAAATTATTCTTCTGATTTCTCTTTAATGTGCCCTTTATTCTGAAGTTGTCACATATACATGCATGTTAAATTAGAAAAAGACAAAGTTAGAGTCGGCTACTGTTTAAATTTGAATAACGGAGGATTTAAAAGAATATTTCAGTCGTGAATTCGTCTTACCAAAATATTCGTGAGCACAAATAACACACAGTTATAACAAGTAGATTATTCAACAATATTTATTGATTTCTCAATAGTAATTTAATTTAGACCCCCTAATTTTACTTATAGTAAAATAGTGGAATAATTAGCTGTCCTAAAATTATGCATATCTTATTTATTTTATATTACATATAACACAAACACCTAGATTGAGAATGTAATTGAAGAAAACTATATTATTTGCGATAAAGCCAGATTAATTATTACCTATTATTACAAACGTTTTGACTAATACATAAAATAAGAATTACTTTAATCGAAGAATGAACTTAAAGGGACGATTTTTATTTAAAAATAATAAATAAATAAAATAAAATGATTGATGTATGTTGGTGTAAGCATTTTTTAAAAAACGTTTATGAATTTTTTAGCCTCATATTTTTTTATAACGTTTTCTTTTTCACCTGTAATTAATAGTTTGATTATTATAGATAAATAGATACTACAGTCAATCTAAGTTAAATGGTGTACTACTTGAACAAATATTTTGTAGTTGAAATTGGCCAGCATAAGGGTCTGTGACATCTAATAAATTCTTAAAAAATATGAATGAAAATTAATGGAGTAAAATTACTTAAATAATATGAATGAAGTATTAATGAAATGATGGGTACTTGCTGATTTCTGTACCTTTTGGCGTTTAATCAACCCTTATACTTAACTTTTTAAACTGTAAGTTTTTGTTAAGGATTGGTTATGTTGGTATGTTTGTGATGATTTTTTGTGAGAATAAAAGATAAATGAGTTGATGTAGTTAAAGAAGAAGAGGAGAAAGAAAGTAGATATTCTATTTATGTAGATTGAATATAATGGAAATGTTGTTATTATTATTGTAAGAGAAATAGTTGTTATGAATGAAGTGTTAAGTAGGAGATGCATGTATGATTTTTGAAGAAAGTAAATGAGAATAAATGATTTAAGTGAGTATTTGAAGAAATAAATAATGATGAACATGTTCTATTGTTTTAGGAAAGAAGGGTGGTGAAGTGAGAAGGAGGGAGTATAAATGCGGACCCCAGCCCGGTGAAGAGGCATTTGATTAGTAAGGGAGAATACAAGCGGATCGTACGGGAAGCAATGTACATTTAATTGTAATTTTTGAATAGAAATAAATTTGTGATTATTTTTTTTTTCTGTTTAATAATTTAGTTGAAGTTGATGGGATTGTTTGATGAAGGTTTTTATTTGGAAAAAAGAAAATAAATGAAGAAGAAGATGTGTTGAATAAATTGAATTTTGATATATGTAGATACAGTGCGGAAGAAAAGTTTGCATACACGCTGAAAATTTGTCTTTTATCTCGGTGGGAAAGGATATCTTGTGTGGCTTCTTTGATTAATGTTTGCAATGTTACGATATGAAAATCCTTGATTATTTAATGTAACTATTAATGTGCGTTCTGACACAGGAATTTCCTTTCTTTGGTGAAGCATTTAAAATAACAATAAATTGTTAACTAAATCCGCCTATTTTCATGTTTCAACTATAACTAATAAATTTGTAAATATTAAGATTTACCCACCCTAACTAGTAAGTATTATTATAATTATTTAATGTAACTATTAATGTGCGTTCTGACACAGGAATTTCCTTTCTTTGGTGAAGCATTTAAAATAACAATAAATTGTTAACTAAATCCGCCTATTTTCATGTTTCAACTATAACTAATAAATTTGTAAATATTAAGATTTACCCACCCTAACTAGTAAGTATTATTAAAACTGTCCGGTAGGACAGTTGTATAAGGGTTGATCGTCAAAAACTGCACGAAAAAGCGTAATGTTGAAAAACACCCAACTTTGACAATTTTTTTCTCTTTTTCTATAAAAGATAAAATTCCCAAATTTCCTTTATAATATAGGGCAAATCCTCCTTTATAACTGTAATTTTTTCGTAATAACATAGATTAATTAGTTTTTGAGAAAAACGATGCGAAAAATGCACAAAAACTACATTTTCAAAAATTGTTGTTGTTGTTCTTCTTCTTCTTCTTGTTGTTACCTTTTTTGTAAACTGCGTAGCGCCTAAACGCACGAACCGATTTTCATGAATGAGATGTCATTCGATTCAAAATTTTATGTAGATGTGCCTTTTGGGGTTTCGACGCTGTACATCAAATAGGAGAGGAGTTAGCCCCCTTTATGTAAGGCCCCTCCAAAATTATTATTACTAATTACTCTGTAAATCTTAGCCCGATTTTGAAATAATTTGGTAAGATGATAGAGTTAGGGCTCCTCTACGTAACATTAAAGCGGCGATCAGCTCTTACACTTGTTAAGGGAATGTATAGCAATCGTTTCAAATTATCGACACGAGAACCGATTGTCATGAATGAAGTGTCATTCGAATCGAAATTTTGTACAGATTTGCACTTTAAAAGTCTGAACGCTGTGCCTCATAAGGAGGGGAGTTTGCCCCACCCAAGTAAGGCCCTTTCTATTACCAATATTTCTATAACGCTTAGTCCGATTTTGATAAAATTCAGCTCGAATAAGTTGTTAAAGCTCCTCTACTTGGCTGTGAAGAACCATCAAGCTCTTGCACCTACTAAGAGGAAGTACTGCAATCGTTAAAATTATCAATGGGTGAACCTATTTACATTAATGAATTGTCGTTCGATTCAAAATCTTTGCCTTTTAGGGAGAAGTACTGTAATCGCAGTTTATTTTTCTTACTCCTCTTAAGAGGAAGTACTGAAATCGCAGTTTAATTTTGCTTTTTACGTACAAATACCTTCCTATTTTATTCAAAACGCTTTCTCAAAAAAATTGTTATTGAGGATGGCAACTATAATCATTCTTTAAAAAGATCTCTCCAATGGTAGTTATGGTTCCGACTTAACACCTTATCAGGTTATAATGATAGAATTGCTTATTCTAAATTTTAAAAAAATCTGTGAAGCAGATAAGTAACTTTGTAAAATAGACAAAAATGAAAATCTATCCAAAAGGTACAAAAATCTCTTTAACAAAAACTTACAGTTTAAAAGTTAAGTATAAGGGTTGATTAAACGCCAAAAGGTACACAAATCAGCAAGTACCCAACATTTCATTAATACTTCATTGATATTATTTAAGTAATTTTACCGCATTAATTTTCATTAATATTTTTTAAGAATTTATTAGATGTCACAGACCCTTATGCTGGCCAGTTCATTCATAATATTATTTTGTTACAATTATGATAAAATGTATATTATATCTTTATATTTTTTATAACGTTTTCTTTTTAGCCTGTGATTAATAGTTTGATTATTATAGATAAATAGATATTACAGTCAATCTAAGTTAAATGGTGTGCTACTTGAGTAAATATTTTGTAGATGAAAATGGCCAGCATAAGGGTATGTGACATCTAATAAATTCTTAAAAAATATTAATGAAAATTAATGCGGTAAAATTACTTAAATAATATCAATGAAGTATTAATGAAATGTTGGGTACTTGCTGATTTGTGTACCTTTTGGCGTTTAATCAACCCTTATACTTAACTTTTAAAACTGTAAGTTTTTGTTAAGGAGATTTTTGTACCTTTTGGATAGATTTTCCTTTTTGTCTATTTGCAAAGTTACTTCTGCTTTACAGATTTTTTTAAAATTTGGAATAAGCTACTCTATCATTATAACCTGAAAAAGTGTTAAGTCGGAGTTACTACCACTGGAGAGATCTTTTTAATAATGATTATAGTTGCGGTCCCCAAACCATCCTCAATAACAATTTTTTTGAGAAAGCGTTTTGAATAAAATAGGAAGGTATTTGTACGTAAATAGCTGTGACCGAGCGCCGTTAAGGGCGATCAGGGCAAGGGGAATTTCGCTCGCTCAGCAGGGGGGTACAAATAACTCGTCAGGCTATGAATACACTGATTTATTGTTGGTCCCAATACACCAATTAGAAAATCGCATACAAAGAGTTGAGCTCATTAATACAAAACCAAACTAATACTTCCAAAAACATAATTAACAATAGAAATATAAACGAAACTGAAGAAACTATAAGATAACATAAAAGTAAGATTAAATAGGCAAATTACAAATTAAATCAACAAAGTTGGGCCCTTATTCTCAAACATTCTATTATTATTACTGTTATTATTACTATTATTATTATTATTATTACTATTATTATTATTATTAATACTATCGGTTATCTTTTGTTAATCTACACTCTAGCAAATGTACTTCTCCCTCACTACGACAACAGTTAGCCTCGGCCGGAAGCAATGCGTAAAAATTTATGTTCAATACTCACAGCAAAACAATCCCATCAAACGCATAACACTTGTTTCCTCTCACACACTCTAACTAACTCTGCCGGTGTCTATACACTATACACCACGCGCTCGCTATTCTCTCTCTCTCTCTCACGCGGTACATTGCTCTCGGCCGCTACCAGCCGTGCCGTCAGCAGTTTAACTTAACAATTGCATTTTTTCCTACTAATTATTCAATTATTATTTACAAATTAAATGCTCTCCCTTTACAGCACGATAATTTTTTTTAAGTTCGCTGTATTGTAACAGTGTAGTCTCACTAAAATTACTTCTTTTGCATTTTTTCAGTTGAGATTTAACTGACTTTTTTGCAAGTAAACATTCACGATTTACGATCTATGGTTTACGATCTATGCCTTTTTTTTTAATTATTACAATTAAATTTCTTAGTGGACAGAATACCGGATTTTAACATAAATTCATGCATGTTTAATTTGAATTGGTCGTAACTTAAATTTATATCTTCAAAGCAATTATCAGAAATATTGGCGTCATTAAGCAATGACTTAAATTCATCCAAGATAGCATTGTTTCTATTAATAGAAGTAATTTGACGAACAGAATCGAGATTTTTTGAACTTTTTATACTGGATAAGGGTGAGATTATAGTTAAAACACAAAGATTATGATCAGTAAACAAAGAATTATTCATTACAGTAAAATTTTGAATAAAGGGAGTTAGACCAATATTAGCCCAAACAAGATCAATAACGCTACAGCCTTGAGTACCCACATAGGTAAATTTTCCAGATTCATCCCCATTTACTCGGCCATTGCAAACAAACATCCCAGAATTTTCCATAAGATCAACCAGAAGAGAGCCTCTTTTCGTGAAACATCCATCCTGAGAGCTTCTATATCCTTTTATGTGTAAATTTGCAAATACATCATCCTCCGTACTATTAAGCAGGCCTATACGGGAATTAAAATCGCCCCCAATTATTATTTGGGCCTCAGAATAATTTAACATTATGTAGTGAAGATCATCGGAAAAAGAGTTAATTATATCATCATCCGGTAAACTGGGTTTCCTGTAAACTAAGCCAATCACGAAATTAGTATTCCCAAGAGTTAAATTTAAATTTAGAAAATATTCTTTATTAATTAAAATACTCACATTATCAAAAATACCTTTCTTTACAAAAATAATCAGTCCTCCTGAAGCTCTGCCTTTTTTATAAAGTTTCCGTGCATTCGAGTAATAAAATTCATAATTATCCAAAAATATAGGGGGTTGAAAATTATCTGAATGGAGCCAAGTTTCACAAAAGCACAATACATCGACACTTAATAGAGATTCAATTTCATCACTTACCAAATTAAACAAGCAATTAAAACCTTTTAAATTCCAAAAACCAAATTTTATGTAATCAAAATTAGACACAGAAATAGACTCGAATTTAAGTTTCACTGCTCTTACGTCTGGCCTATTTTCCTTTATTTGTTCTTGGACGTAGTAGGTGTTGTGGTGCGTAAAAAAACATCCAGTGGACCCGGTTTCTTTGAGTCAGCTATTTTCTTGGTTTTCCTTTTCTTGACAGTTTTCACGACAAGAGATTGGTCTGTCGTATCCGTATCTGCAGTAGTGGTATCTTCCAAATCATCACCAGAATAATCCTCATTTCCAGGCGTAAACTTTAACAAATCACCAGCTGATCTGATAATGTTAGGGCGACAGTTTTCACTTACCCTCACCATCAGCTTATTATTCCTGTACCACACAAATTTAAGCCCTCCTTGCCTTTGAATTTCTTTAGCTTTCACAAATAGCTTACTAATGTAAATTGGCATAACTTCATTAATGTATATAGGTACAACAGGAGAATATCCAAATATCTCTGTGTTAAGTTTATTTTTATTCAAATTCTTTTGCATCAAAAACTTTTCGTTGTCAATCCGAGAAATAAATTTGACGTAGACTGGCGGACAAGATTGATTTAAAGCTTTACCTCTGTAGAGGAAGTCTAACTTTTCAGTATATATTTGGAAATCAATTGTTTCGGCAATTTTTGATAGCAATGTTGAAAGGTTTTCATATTGCATTTTAGGGACATTCAAAATTTTAATAATATCAGGAGATCGCGGAGTATAATAATTTGATTTTAAGTCATCTATTTCTTTCTTTAATAAAGTATTCACCTTTTTAATTCTAACAATTTCTGCTTCCTGGAATTTTACTTTATTCTCGATGTTCAAAATTAATTTATTTAAATCTTCTTTGTAACTGTTAACTGTTATTAAAACTGTCCGGTAGGACAGTTGTATAAGGGTTGATCGTCAAAAAATGCACGAAAAAGCGTAACGTTCAAAAACACCCAACTTTGACAATTTTTTTCTCTTTTTCTATAAAAGATAAAATTCCCAAATTTTCTTTATAATATAGGGCAAATTCTCCTTTATGACTGTAATTTTTTGCAACATAGATCTAATAGATTTCGAGAAAAAAGTTGCTGAAAATGAGGAAAAACGGCATTTTCAAAAATTGGTCTTGTTCTTGTTCTTGTTGTTGTTGTTCTTGTTGTTACCTTTTTTGTAAACAACGTAGCGCCTAAACGCGCGACCCGATTTTTATGAATGAGGTATCATTCGATTCGGAATTTTATGTAGATGTGCCTTTTGGGGGTCTCGACGCTGTACATCGAATGGGAGAGGAGTTAACCCCCTTTATGTAAGGCCCCCTTTAAAACTATTATTACTAATTACTCTGTAAATCTTGGCCCGATTTTGATAAAATTTGGTAGGATGATAGGGTTAGGGCTCCCCTACGTAACATTAAAGCGGCGATCAGCTCTTACACTTGTTAAGAGGAAGTATAACAATCGTTTCAAATTATCGACACGTGAACCGATTTTCATGAATGAAGTGTCATTCGAATCGAAATTTTGTACAGATTTGCACTTTAAAAGCCTCGACGCTGTGCCTCATAAGGAGGGGAGTTTGCCCCACCCAAGTAAAGCTCTTTCTAAAACTATCATTACCAATATTTCTACAAAGCTTAGTCCGATTTTGATAAAATGTAGCACGAAGAAGTGATTAAAGCTCCACTACGTGGCTGTGAAGTGCCATCATGTTCTTACACCTACTAAGAGGAAGTACTGCAATCGTTAAAATTATCAATGAGTGAACCGATTTACATCAATGAATTGTCGTTCGATTCAAAATCTTTGCCTTTTAGGGAGAAGTACTGTAATCGCAGTTTATTTTTCTTGCTCCTCTTAAAAGGAAGTACTGAAATCGCAGTTTAATTTTGTTACTTACGTACAAATACCTTCCTATTTTATTCAAAACGCTTTCTCAAAAAAAAATTGTTATTGAGGATAATTTGGGCACCGCCAAATCATTCTTTAAAAAGATCTCTCCAGTGTTCCGACTTAATACCTTATTAGGTTATAATGATAGAGTTGCTTATTCCAAATTTAAAATAAATCTGCAAAGCAGATATGTAACTTTGTAAAATAGACAAAAAGGAAAATCTATCCAAAAGGTACAAAAATCTCCTTAACAAAAACTTACAGTTTAAAATGTTAAGTATAAGAGTTGATTGAACGCCAAAAGGTACACAAATCAGCTAGTACCCAACATTTCATTAATACTTCATTGATATCATTTAAGTAATTTTACTGCATTAGTTTTCATTAATATTTTTTAGAATTTATTAGATGTCACAGACCCTTATGCTGGCCAGTTCATTCATAATATTTTTTTCTTATAATGATGATAAAATGTATAATATACGTTCGTTATTAAATAGGTACTTTATTTTAACTATATTTCAAATTATTCTTCCGATTTATCTTTAATATGCCCTTTATTCTGAAGTTGTCACAAACGTATACATATACGAGGGTCGTTTGAAAAGTCCGTGCAAAGTCAGAGAGATAGCACTACTGGCGCATATCGAGGTTATGTTTAGTTAGTAGCATCTCTTGGAAGAACACACACCAAGTTTCAGCCAGATCAGTCTATTTCTTTGTGTTTGGCATTCGTTTGAATCGAGGAAGTCGAGTGATTTTCAAAAAATGGACGAAAAAGAATTTCGTGTGTTGATTAAACACTACTTTATGAAAGGCAAAACGCCTCAGGAGACTAAAGAGAAGCTTGATAAACATTATGGTGACTCTGCACCTTCGATTAGAACAGTTTATAAGTGGTTTCAAAATTTTCGGAATGGCCATATGGGCACAAGTGACGCTGAACGTTCTGGAAGCCCTGTTGAGGTTACTACTCCAGAAATCATTGATAAAATCCATGATATGGTGATGGATGACAGAAGAGTGAAGGTGCGTGAGATTGCTAGTGCTGTGGGCATCTCGAATGAACGGGTACATAATATTTTGCATCAACATTTGGACATGACAAAGCTATCCGCAAGATGGGTGCCGCGATTGCTCACGCTTGACTAAAAACGAAATCGTGTGAAGTGTTGCAAAGACGGTTTGCAGCTGTTCCAGAAGAATCCGCAGGACTTTAAGCGTCGTTTCGTCACTGTGGATGAAACATGGATACATCACTACACTCCTGAGACCAAAGAACAATCTAAACAATGGGTTACCAAGGGGGAATCTGCGCCAAAAAAGGCGAAGACCGTTCCTTCGGCCGGAAAGATTATGGCGACTGTCTTTTGGGATTCGCAAGGAATAATCCTCATCGACTATCTGGAAAAGGGTAAAACTATTACAGGTGCATATTATTCATTGTTATTAGACCGTTTGAAAACCGAGCTGCAAGAAAAACGCCCACGATTGGCCCCCAAAAAAGTCCTTTTCCATCACGATAACGCACCAGCTCACACCTCAGCAGTTGAGGTCGCAAAATTAATGGAAATAGGGTTCCAACTCGTTTCACATCCCCCCTATTCTCCAGACTTGGCTCCCTCGGACTACTATTTGTTCCCCAATATGAAGAAATGGCTGGCGGGAAAAAAATTTTATTCAAACGAGGAGGTGATTGCAGAAACGAATGGCTATTTTTCAGACTTGGACAAATCCTATTATTCGGAAGGGATCAACAAACTAGAGCAGCGTTGGACGAAGTGTATAAGCCTAAAAGGAGACTATGTTGAAAAATTAAAAAGGTTTACCCCAAAAAATTAAGTAGTTTTTATTTTTGCACGGACTTTTCAAACGACCCTCGTATGCATGTTAAAGTAGAAAAAGAAAAGTTAGAGTCGGCTACAGTTTAAAATTGAATCACTGATTTAAAACAATATTTCAGTATAGAATTCGTCTTACCGAAATATTCGTGAGCACAAATAACACACAGTTAGTAACAAGTAGATTATTCAACAACAAATTCATTTCTCAATTGTAATTTAATTTAGTCCCCCTAATTTTACTTATAGTAAAATACTGGAATAATTAGCTGTCCTAAAAATATGCATATCTTATTTACTTTGTATTACATATGTACAACATTGTGGGAAGAATACCTAGATTGAAAATGTAATTGAAGTAAACTATATTTGCGCTAAAGCCAGATAATTATTACCTATTATTATTAACGCTTGACTACTACGTAAAATAACAATCATTTTAATCGAAGAATGAACTTAAACCGACGATTTTTATTTAAAAATAAAAATAAATAAATAAAATCATTGAAGTATGTTGGTGTGAGCATTTTTTAAAAAAAGTGTTTGAATTTTTTAGCCTCATAATTTTTTATAACGTTTTTCTTTCTAACCTCTAATTAATAGTTTGATTATTATATATAACTAGATATTATAGTCAATCTACAGTGCTACTTGAACAAATATTTTGTAGATGAAAATGGCCAGCATAAGGGTCTGTGACATCTAATAAATTCTAAAAAATGTTAAGCATTCTAAAAAAATTCTAAAAAGTTAATGCAGCAAAATTACTTAAATTATATCAACTAAGCATGAATGAAATGTTGGGTACTAGCTGATTTGTGTACCTTTTGGCGTTCAATCAACTCTTATACTTAACATTTTAAACTGTAAGTTTTTGTTAAGGAGTTGTATATGGCATTTACCTGATGTTTAGATTTTATAGTTTTTAATTTTTCAAAGAGAATTTCTTTTGTAGCATGAAAATTGATTGGTAAAAAAGTTGGAAAGGAAGTAACATCTAAGGTGATGGAGAGTTTTACATTGGAAAAGAAAAAACATTATTGAATGTTGACGAGAACAGGAGGAAATGAAGGAAATATCATTGTAGTCAAATGTATATGTGGATCCGTTTAAATAAAGTTGTGTGCATTTTATTGTGCAAAGACGTATTTGAATAATGAAGCTAAGTTTTATAAAATTTTGTTTTAATTTTAAAAAAATGTGCGCAGCGCGCCCTGTAAAGGCGCATTCAGCTGCGCGCGGGCCAAAAATTACAGATGTGATAAACTCTAAGTGGCCTAGGCAGGAGTCCAGGACAGCTAATGTTACTAGCACGTTAGCTAGCCTGAACTCCTGACCACTTAGCACACGAATCTTGGGCCCGAAGACACGTGTACCACACCTCTGAGGCAAAGTCCCAAACTGCCTATATATAGTCGACTTGGTCTGCCACAGCCTCTAGAAACTGAGCCACACCAAGCAACACACGTCTGTCCTTAAAGAACGGAAGACGTGTTTACAGGCCAGCAGGGGACTGTTCTCTGCTATTCTCACTTGTCTGATCAGCAACAAGCAACATATCTGTATAAAACAGATTTGCCCAGATGCAAAACCACACAAGTGGGCTAGCCTCTAACAACTCGAAGGCGTGCTGTGTCACCACAGCTTTGTTGAAGGGGGGTTCACCGAGTCCGAAGACCCAGCGAAAATTTCAAAAATTTCACCAGTAACTAGTACTGGGGTGTTACAGATGAGATGGTATTCCCACGTTGCGCCTACGTCCAGGCAAATTTTAAAGTCCCTCGTTGCGCCTACGTCCAGGCGAATTTTAAAGTCCCACGTTGCGCCTTCGTCCAGGCGAATTTTAAAGTCCCACGTTGCGCCTTCGTCCAGGCGAATCATGGCCAGCTAGCCTCTTCTCACTTGATACTGCTGGCTTAGCTGTATAATCCCACGTTGGCAGTTGTTCTGCTTGAGATGTTGATGGTTTAAAAATTCTTGAATAACTAACCAGAGCAGTCAACTGGCCGTCTTATATAGGGCTCTATCTCAATTCCTATTGGCTACGTTCGTACAATACTTGTACTGCAATAAAGTTCCCCCCCTTGACGCAGACGACTCCAGCGGCCACAACTACAATCTCTATTTATTGAAAATTCCATATTTTAATTATTATTCAATAATTTCTTATTCCTTTTGTAATAAATGTTTTTTCTCTTTACTATTTCACATTGTAACAACATTTGACAATATTTCAAACCATAAATTTACTTATTTCAATATTTGCAAAATTGACAAGCTATGAGTTACGAACTCAGCCAATAGAAAGTTTGTCTACGTTATGGTCCGGCTGTTTTCTAATATACATTGGAAAATCTGCCTAAATTTAAAGTTTTCTTTTATTACGTGCGCTACTTGTTACTTCATTTACCGCGTACAGTGTTTCTAGCTTCCCTAGTTTAATGAACAAGTGGCCTTTTCAGGGCCACCTTCGTTTTGTTGGTATTGTGCAGTGATAGTGTAGAATCATCAACACAGGTGTCTCTTTTAGCACACTTACCAGAGAAAGGAAGCGCGCTAAATTTCCACTTTTATTGCACAGTGTGTGATGAAATTGGCGTCTAATGCAAGTGAGTTTATTTTAATTATTACGCTGTTTTGACTTGATTTTAGTAGTTTCACATTATTTGAAATATCAATTTTCATGTCTTTAATGATTTTAGACGACATAATCATTGAAATATATTTTTATTTTGCTATTTACGTGAAATTAGTAATTATTACAATCAATAAAGATGAAGATTATTTATCAATAATGAATCATCTACCAATTTATATGATACTATTTAAAAGACTTAGATCTACAAAAAGTGATATTACTCCTGTTTGTTTGTTAAATAATTAGTACTTATTGCAAGTAATAAATGTTGTTATTTATTATTATATACAAGCTTAATGTGTTTCTATTATCAATACACTGGCTTTTCTACCATTTTAATACATTATTAAACAAGTAAAGGTAGAATACTTTCAAATGATAAATTGTTATTGTTATTTAGTACTTTTAATGTAATTATTCTATTTTTACTAGCTTGCTGCATTAATTAAAGACTCGTTATGATGCATTTTTGGAATATTATTTAAGTTTTATAAAATAAGAGAATTTAATAGTAATTGTTATAATTGTATCAGAGTAGAACATTTGTAGGAAATCAATTTTTGTCTTTTTCTTAAAGTTCTACATCTCATTTTTTAAATTTTCTATTTATTTTATTTATGCTGTGAATACGAAAAAGTTTACATGAACAGCTAAGGGAAACCCCACCTCCTGTCCACATATCTGGCATTGTTAAGTAAGCTATTCTTACACCGGATCATACGAGAATCAAACGTATTTCATTAATGTATTTTATGGATTTTATACATTTTAATTGTTCATTTTTATGTCTATTCATTCTTTTTAACTTAATACCATCCACTGATAATGAATTTAAGTGTTGTTTTCAATTGTATAAGTTATTTAACTATTTCACTTTTTACTTTATCTCTTTTATTGAAATTGACAATATTTAATATTTGTTGCATTATTTATTTATTCTGTATTTAAAAAAAAACATTAACAATTAAAAGAAAAAAGATCAATTATAACTTCTCGTGTTGCATATGTATGGGCATAGGGCCAGGTCATGCTTTCTATCGGATTTTGGTGGTACTGAACTGCTGCAATTGTGAGATGTGTATGGAGCAATGAATAGATTTTATTTTAAATTATGGTCAACAATGTATTTCTTTTATTTCTCAATATTAAATTATAATTTATGAATGTATTTATTTCAACAATTGTACTTTTGTTAAATGTCTTTCAATTGATAATTCTCTTATTATTATTACTGGGTAAGTAGCTATTAAGATGCATACTCTTTAAACAAGTTTTACATTTAATTATTTATTTCGAAAGTTATTTCTTTTTTGTTTCTTATAATGAGTACAATTTTTACATATTTTATAATTGCTAATTATGCTTTTAGTAGTTTAAATTTTAATATTTTAAATCATTGCAGCACTTGACTTTGAGTGATATTAATGCTTTTTTAATTTTGCATTCTTATTCAATTTATAGAATTTTAATACTTTTTGCAAGTTTTATTTTATTATTAATTTCTTTTATTTCTTTTTAAAATTATTGCTTTGATTGATTTTTGTGCTAATTCAGTAGTATTACTTGATAAATTTAACTGTTTTACATTTTCATTAAAAAACTATTTCATTCCTCTTTTCAATTGGTAATTGCGACTTTGTAATATTTTTTTGTTATTTTTTATACAATAATTGATTGACTTAAATAAGGAAAAAAGGGAAAAATTAATAATTACATTCCTTTTACTAGCAATTGAACATGCAAATGCATTCTAGCGGAATTTATTGGCACTACACTTTACATGTTAACATCTCACCATTTACTGAATATTCAATACATTTTGATTAAAATTATGGTCAGTAGAGTATTTCTAGATTGTTATAGTTCCACTTAAATTTTCTATTATTATTACTTTCACTATTTATTTTTATTACAGTGAAATGAAGAAGAAAAATGAGAGGAATTCATTACATGAATTGTGCATTTCAATGTGCTTTCTTGTCGCTTTAGTTTGCACTAGTGCTACAGGATCTGTAGCTGGCAACCTCTTCAGAAATTCCGTTTAACTGTATTTTTTTGGAGGAATGTTGCTTTGTATTTGTCAATGTACACTTGTTTTAGCTTTTCTACTTTATTATTCAATCAATCAATGTATTTATTGCTTTTTAAATACAAAACTTATAAGCAAGGAGTGGGATTTCAAACAAAATACAGGTTTACAAAAGCTACAAGATTGGGTAATTAAATATAAAGAAAAAACACGTTAGTTCAAAATTAAATTACAACCAAAAAATTAAAAAGAAAAACTTGGAAATAAAAGATCATCCTACTAAAAATAAATAAATAAGCAAATAAATAAATAAACAAAATAAAATAAATAAATACAAAATAATAATAAAAACCAAAATATCAAATAAAGAATACATTAATCAATTAAATAAAGCAGAATACTTTCCAGTAATATTAATATTTATCTACATTAATCCCTTCTTTCTCTTTTTTCCTTTTCCCCTCACTTCATCCCCTCTCTTTTTCCTTTTTTCTCCCTTTCTTCCCTTTTTCTTCTTCACTCTCATTTATTCTTTTATTTATTCCCTCCTTCTATTCAAATTATGTTATTCCTTTAATTATCCATTCTTTGTTTTTCATAATTTGTTATTTAAAGATTTATTGGAATACTTGATCCGCCCTTTATTTTTAAACCGTTATTGAAGTACCAATATATATTATTTATCTTTTCTAAATTCATCTCAGAAATAAGATTTTCCAAATTTTCACCCTCAGTGAAAAAAATTAGGTAATTAGAAATAAACCTTTTTCTAATATCAGTCAAAGCGGAGCACTTAAAAAGAAAGTGGAGCAGAGTATCTGATTGCTGGGATCGGCATAACGTGCAGATATTATCATGCGAGAACGAATATCGCATGTCTCCACAAACAACTACACAGTGTTTATAATGGGTTAACCTGATCTGGCTTATCAGTCTGATTTTGTTTATATGACATTTAAGACCTAAATAATTTTCACGATTGCCCCAAGAAGAGATATTTCTGTACCACCAATTATAAGATGAGTGCAAAACAAAGTCTATATCTTCGCTGACTAAATGGTTTGCTAACTTAGACAAGATATCATTTTTCGAGCTTTTGATGACGTCAGGATCTTGTTTCGCCCAAATGTCGTCAGCGCCAAGTAAACAAAAGTATTTGTTAAGTTCTGAGGTCCAGTTAAAGGGCATTGAGGAATCATTAATAAAATCTAATAACCGCAGATAACACATTCGCGGAAGTCTGTTGCCAGGCATCGACAAAAGCTTGCACCACCAATTAACCATTTTTTTAAATACTTTATATTGTAGTTTTAGCCGTCCAGTTTCTAATCTTATGAACGCATTTGGAGTACTAACTGGGAGTCTCAGAAGTTTCTTGAAAAACCCCGTCTGGCATCGTTCCACTACCGCCAGACACTGGCCACCCCAGATCTCTGACTGGTATAAGAGAACACTTTCAGCCAGGGTATCAAATAAATACTCTTTACTGGACCATTCATCCGATTTAGAAACCCTCAACAATTTTAGCACCGTAGAATTAGCAGCAGTACTTTTAGCCAAAAAATTATTCCCAGCATTAGAAAACTTTCCAGAAGAGAAAAAAGGCACCCCAAGGTAATTAACTGAGTTAACCACATTAATTTTATTATTTTTATAATAAAAAGACGGAAACTTGGAGATCCTACCTCCTTTATGAAATGGAACAATTACGGTTTTTTCAGGATTGACAGCAAGTGATTTCGATGTACAATATTTTTCCAAAATGCGTAAACATGACTGGGCTTCATGCCAAGAAGAAGCTAAGACTGTCATGTCATTCGCATATAAGATCATAATCAGATCTTTGAACTTATTAATATTGACACCGCGAGCCCCATTGTCAGTAAAATAATCAATTATATCCGAGATAAAAAGTGTAAATAAAAGTGGACTCAAGATTTCACCCTGCAGGACCCCTTGGGTAACGGGAATTTCATTAGAAGAAGCAGAGGTCTCTCCGGAAATAACAAAGGAAGCCATTGAGTACATATTGGAGAGTATTCTTATTACTTTTGCGCTGACACCAATCTGAGCTAATCTTAACCAGAGCTTGGTATGATCTACAGAATCAAAAGCACGCTTCAGATCAATAAATATACCAAACACTTTCCTTTTCTTCAATCTCAATTGTATATTTACAGCTGCCATTAGACAGAAAACAGCATCTGTACAACCTCTGCCTTTTCGGAAACCCATTTGTTCCTCCGGAACGAGACCACTAGCTTCTGCCCAACTCAAAAGCCTATTATAAATTATAGATGTAAATATTTTAGTGATGGTATTAAATATTGCAATTCTTCGGTAGTTGTTAGGATCTGAACGATCACCTTTTTTAAAAAGTAACTGCAGTTTAATTTTACCCCAGGAGGGTGGCATAGTTTCATGTGTCCAAATACTATTAAACAAATTTAGTAAATAGGCCGTCCAATTGGGGGGTAAGGCTTTAAAGCATTCGTTAGGGATCATGTCCGTGCCAGAGGCTTTATTTAGTTTAGAATTACTAATACTAGAAAGTAACTCCTCGAGAGTAATATCACCATCTAACTCATAAACAAAATTACTAATGAAAACAAAGTCATTGTGTACTGGTGGTTTCTCTTTTACGCTTTTTAACAGTTACCAACAGTATTTCCTTAACAAAAACTTACAGTTTAAAATGTTAAGTATAAGGGTAGATTAAACGCCAAAATGCACACAAATCAGCAAGTATCCATCATTTCATTCATACTTCATTGATATTATTTAAGTAATTTTACTACATTAACTTTTCCTTCACATTTTTTGAATTTATTAGATGTTTCACAGACCCTTATGCTGGCCATTTTAATCTACAAAATATATGTTCCAAGTAGAACACCATTTAACTTAGATTGACTGTAATATCTAATGTTTTTTTCTACTTTAACATGCATGTATAGATACTACATTAACTTTTACATTATTTTTATACCTTACATTAACAATGTAATTTTACTGCATTAACTTTTTATAAATTTTTTTAGAATTTATTAGATGTCGCAGACCCTTATGCTGGCTAGTTCAGATTCAAAATGTGAAGGAAAAGTTAATGCAATAAAATTACTTAAATTTTTATAACTAATTATGTTGATATTACTCACCTTTTATTATTATATCAAAAAACTTAAAATGAATGAAATGGCCAGCATAAGGGTCTGCGACATCTAATAAATTCTAAAAAAATTTATAAAAAGTTAATGGAGTAAAATTACATTGTTAATTTTCATGAATGAAGTGTCATTCGAATCGAAATTTTGTACAGATTTGCACTTTAAAAGTCTCGACGCCGTGCCTCATAAGGAGGGGAGTTTGCCCCACCCAAATAAGGCCCTTTCTAAAACTATTATTACCAATATTTCTACAAAGCTTAGTCCGATTTTGATAAAATTTAGCACGAAGAAGTGATTAAAGCTCCTCTACGTGGCTGTGAGGTGCCATCATGCTCTTACACCTACTAAGAGGAAGTACTGCAATCGTTAAAATTATCAATGAGTGAACCGATTTACATCAATGAATTATCGTTCGATTCAAAATCTTTGCCTTTTAGGGAGAAGTACTGCAATCGCAGTTTATTTTTCTTGCTCTTCTTAAAAGGAAGTACTGAAATCACAGTTTAATTTTGCTATGTAAAGGGAGAGCATTTAATTTGTAAATAATAATTGAATAATTAGTAGGAAAAAATGCAATTGTTAAGTTAAACTGCTGACGGCACGGCTGGTAGCGGCCGAGAGCAATGTACCGCGTGAGAGAGAGAGAGAGAATAGCGAGCGCGTGGTGTATAGTGTATAGACACCGGCAGAGTTAGTTAGAGTGTGTGAGAGGAAACAAGTGTTATGCGTTTGATGGGATTGTTTTGCTGTGAGTATTGAACATAAATTTTTACGCATTGCTTCCGGCCGAGGCTAACTGTTGCCGTAGTGAGGGAGGAGTACATTTGCTAGAGTGTAGATTAACAAAAGATAACCGATAGTATTAATAATAATAATAATAATAGTAATAATAATAATAATAATAGTAATAATAACAGTAATAATAATAGAATGTTTGAGAATAAGGGCCCAACTTTGTTGATTTAATTTGTAATTTGCCTATTTAATCTTACTTTTATGTTATCTTATAGTTTCTTCAGTTTCGTTTATATTTCTATTGTTAATTATGTTTTTGGAAGTATTAGTTTGGTTTTGTATTAATGAGCTCAACTCTTTGTATGCGATTTTCTAATTGGTGTATTGGGACCAACAATAAATCAGTGTATTCATAGCCTGACGAGTTATTTGTACCCCCCTGCTGAGCGAGCGAAATTCCCCTTGCCCTGATCGCCCTTAACGGCGCTCGGTCACAATTCTGGTGTCAGAAGTGGGATCTCTATGCCACTAACGGACCCTACCATGGAGGCTCTGAGGAGGGAGGTGGAGGAATTACGCCGAGCCAATCGTGAGTTACAGACCCTAGATGAGGAACGTTTACGCATGGAGGGGGAGTTAACCACGTTGAGGACAATGGTAGGCACGGATGGCCCTTCCTTAGCGAGCGAGCGTGAATCGACTGGTCATTCCGGGCGGAGGGAGATGGGCTTACAAGCCTTGATCAAGCCATGGTCGGGGGAAACCGGGGCGCCCCCAGCGAAGGACTTCCTGAACGAGATAGAGATGGTGGCGGAGAGTGGTGCCTGGACGGACCACGATAAGAGGCTGATCTGTAAGCTAAAGACGACAGGCGCAGCTGCTGTGTTTGTGTCGAGTCACCCTATATTTTCCGCTGCGGTGTCCTCCTTTGAGGACTACAAGAGAGCCATCCTGGAAAGATTCCAGGACCACCGTACCCCTGAGCAAAACTTACTCGCGCTCAACTCAGTGTCCCAGCGTCGTGGGGAGGGTGTCCGAGAGTTTGCGGATCGCTGTAGGCAATTGGGGGAGTTTGCTACTTCTCACTCGGGGAGCGGGGAGCAGAAGCAGTGGGAGCGCAATTTCATGGAGCGAGTGGTCCTCGCTGCGTTCATCCAGGGCCTCGCGGGTGAACCGGGACGCCAGTTACGCTTTCATCCCCCCACAGGCTTGGCGGAAGCTGTGAAGCGAGCGCATCTGGTTGAAGAGGCGGAAAGCGGGCCCGGCATTGCTAGATCCACCCTGGAGAGGGGGATATATGCCATAGCAAGAAACGCGGATAGTAGCTATGGGCGCCGGGGGAGATGTTTCAACTGTGCACAAGAGGGGCATTTTGCGCGGGAGTGCCCCCGCCCCTACCAGTCGCCCCCTCGTGAGTGGAAAAGCTCGAGTACTAGGGATAGGGTGAGAGAACCACGGGCGAGGGGTGTGAAATGTTATACCTGCGGGGAATTGGGGCACATCTGTAGGATGTGCCCGAAGAGAGCTACACCTGGATCCGTGAGACCAGACTATGCTGTTAGGGAATCCAACTATTTGGAGGCTGCCCCAAAATCCCTCCTCCCGCAGTCAGCCCCACCTGCGGGAGGGATGCCACCACGGGGCCAAGATACAGGATTATAAACGTTGCCACTCCCAGCTCCAGATTCATCAGGATCCCGGTGAAGCTCTCAGGAGAGACCAGGACCTTGCTCGTGGATACGGGGGCGGGTGTTTCCATCTTGCGGCAACCAGTACCGGGGGTTCCGTTGTTAGAGAGTGGGGTGGTAGCACGGGGTGTGACGGGTAGCCCCGTTGGAATCAAGGGAGTACAGCGGCTAGACTTGATGTGGCGGGGTCAAACCATCGCCCAGGAGTTTTTAATAGCGGAGATAGATGTTGAGGGAGATGGCATTCTAGGGATCGATGGTATGGCTGCTTTGAAGATGAGGCTGGATATGCGGACGCGTGAATTGGTAGGAGATGAGGGGAAAGGAGCCTCGGATGGACAGGAGAAGGTGTTACTCGTAGGGAAGGGTGAACCTCAATCCAGAGTTGAGAGAAATGAGTTCCCCGAGGACGAGGAAGAGAGAGATGGGTCGGGAGCCGTATACCTGGTCGCGGCAGAAAAGATAAGGATCCCACCCCGTTGTGAAGTGTTGGTACGTGGTAGGGCCTCCGGCTGGCGCTCAGGCGCCACTGTGCTGGTGGAACCCTACCCAGCAGAGACCAATCGGGACTGGTGTGTAGGCAGAGGGATAAGTCAAGTAGTTGATGGCGCCGTGTGGGTGCGGATGGTAAATGTATCGCAAACGGAAGTGATGATAGGGAAATCTGAGAGGCTAGGGTGGGTGACGGAAATAGAAACTCAGGGAAGCAAGTGGGTCGGCGTTTGCCAAGAGAGTGGCGGGGTTCCCAGAGCCCGTGAAGGATTGGGAAAGCTCCTTGGGGACAAGCTAGGCCATTTACGGGGGAAGGAACGAGATCTCTTGGCTACGGTTCTAGCCCAGTTTGAGGATGTTTTTCAGGACCCGGACACATCCTCGCTAGGGTGTACTTCCCAAATCAAACACACCATTAATACGGGAAATGCGACCCCTATTGCGAAGCGCCCTTACCGGGTGCCATACCACCAACGTGAAACTATGAAGGAGCTGGTTGACGACATGCTGACGAAAGGCGTAATTGAACCGTCTGACAGTCCATGGTCGGCACCAGTGGTGTTGGTACGGAAGAAGACCTCCGATGGATCGGTGAAGTACCGGTTTTGTACCGATTTCCGGGCGTTGAACGCTGTAACGAAGGTTCCGGTTTATCCGCTACCAAATATCAATGAGACGCTAGAAAGTCTGGGAAGGAGCCGCTATTTCAGCACCTTGGATCTGGCCTCGGGCTATCACCAGATCGAAATAGCTACGGAGGACCAGGCAAAAACCGGATTTTCCACACCCGAGGGGCATTATCAGTACCGTCGGATGGCTTTCGGCCTGGCGGGGGCTCCTGCTACGTTCCAGTTACTGATGGACCGGCTATTAGCGGACCTTAAAGGAGTAACATGCTTTGTATATCTGGATGATGTGATCATCCATAGCGCGACGATCGAAGAACATGCCGAGAGACTAAGTGGGGTGTTGAGCAAACTGAGAGAAGCGCACCTAGTGGTTAACCTCGCCAAGTGCCAATTCGCTACGGAAAGGGTTTGTCCGGCACGTTGTGAGTCGGAGGGGAGTTCAAGTGGATCCTGAGAAAGTAACTGCTGTGAAGGACTTTCCCCCTCCTGGCAATGTTAGAGAGCTACGCTCGTTTCTAGGGCTAGTAGGTTACTACCGGAGGTATATCTCAAGGTTTGCGGAAAAAGCCCGACCCCTAACTTATCTGACACGCCTAGACCAGCGGTTCCAGTGGGGAGAGGCAGAGGAACAAGCCTTTCAGGGCCTAAAGGATGAGCTATGCAGCGATTCGGTGTTAGCATATCCAGATTTCTCACTACCCTTCATTTTAGCTACTGACGCTTCAGGAGTTGCCCTCGGGGCGGTACTGTCTCAGCTACAAGACGGGGCGGAACGGCCCATTGCTTATGCAAGTCGCCAACTGAATAAGGCAGAACAAAATTATAGTACGACCGAACGGGAAATGCTAGCGGTCGTCTGGGCCACGAAACACTTTAGGTGTTATTTATACGGCCGGCCCTTCAACCTGATCACGGACCATGCAGCGCTGCGGTGGCTTCTCACAGTGAAAGACCCATCATCGCGTCTAACTCGATGGCAGCTCCGCCTAGCGGAATTTCAGTATGAAGTGTTTCATAAGCCTGGGCGTAAAAACTCCAACGCCGATGCGCTGAGTCGACGGGTGGCCACGATAAACGGGGAAGCGGATTCGGGGAGAGGGACGATCCGGGCGCTGCAATTAGCGGACGCGGACTGTGTGCACTTTAAGAACACCAACACAGCTCAATGCGTCATGGATCTGGACGGACTATTATATAGATTTGCGGGGGGAAACGAGCCGTACCAACTGATGGTACCAGAGCCAATGCGGGAGACCATTTTGCAGGAGTGCCATGACTCCCCTTTCGCGGGACACCCCGGACTAGAGAGGACCCTGGCTCTGTTGAGGCAAGGTTATTATTGGCCGACTATGTCTCAAGACGCTAAGAGGCATATAGAGAAGTGCCGGAGTTGCCTGGAACGGAAGACGCCCCAGCAGTTACGAGTACCACTGCAGGTACCATACGCGGCCGGGCGCCCCTTTGAGCAGGTGTCCATGGACATAGTGGGACCCCTACCACGAACAAGGGAGGGTAACATGTACCTCCTTACGATGATCGACCATTTAACGCGCTACGCCGAAGCAGTACCGCTAAAAAGCCAAACAGCCCAAGAGACGGCCCAAATATTTGTGAACCACTTGGTAGTCCGACATGGAGCTCCTAGTCGGCTACTAACTGATCAGGGACGAAATTTCACCTCGGCCTTGGTAAGGGACGCCTGCGATACGCTTGGAATAAAGAAGTTGTTCACGACCGCTTACCATCCCCAGAGTAACGGAAGAGTGGAGAGGTTCCACCGCACGTTGGTAGATGCGTTATCGCATTTTGTGCGCCGCGATGGGGAAGACTGGGACAGATGGGTGCCCTACGTATTGATGGCATATAATAGTACGCCACATTCTGCGACGGGATTCACCCCGAATTATCTCCTTTACGGCCGAGAGCTGCCGCGCCCTAGCGCACTCGACCCTAGGCCTCGTCAAGAGGTAGATCAAGAAACGAGTTATGCAGAGGCATTACGTGGGAGGTTAAGGGAAGCACACCGGATAGCCGCTGAGACGACCGAGCGGGCCTTCGAGGCACAAGCGGCTCAGTATAATAAAAAGGCGCGGGTACGGAGCTTGGTGGAAGGGCAATGGGTTTACCTACACAACCCCGCTGGACGCCGAGGAGAAGCGCAGAAGTTCCGCAGGCCGTGGGAGGGGCCTTTCCGCGTACAGCGGAGTATCACAGATGTGACATTTGAGATTGCGATGGGCGACGGAAGCACTCGGATGGTGCATATAAATCGCTTGAAACCGGTGGTGGTGGAGGGAATCCCCCAAGAAACCACGGAACAAGATGTCCCCACCTCCTTAAGCCAGAACCTAGGAGCGGAGGACACGCACGACTTGTTTTACGAAGGGTTGTCACTCGAAGGGGCGCCGGGGATCGTGGGAGAAGTTGCAGGGGACGGCGCAAGGAACGCCGAGTCTGGACAAACTGCAGAATCCATCGAAGAGGAGCAGACTGAAATTAACACCTCAGGAGGTGACGATCTTTATGCAGGGGTCAACTTGAGGCCGCGGGGTTACCAGCGGGCTGATGACAGAACGGAGACAACAGAACTAGCCACTGATCTGAACGTGGGAGAGCTCTCCCCGTCGGCGTACTCACCCCCAGATGACACGATACGAGACCCTACATACACCCCAGTCGGTACACCTAGGCTTCCCTGCACTCGCTCGTCCTACGCGTTGCGTTCCCAAAGGAGCCGGGAGGACTGATGAAGTAATCCGGTGTAGGAAACTATTGGGCGGTGGTCGGATGAATTTGGTTGAGCAGCGGAGCTGAGTCCCCGAACGAGGGACGAGTGCTGCTGACCCGGGACCAATGACAAAATTAGCCAACTAGCCTTGACAACCACGATGGGAGGCACCCGCACAGCCATTAGGGAATTAAGGGTAACCACCTCTAACCTCATGCACCTCCTCTTCCTCACGTCCTCCGGAATCTTGAGATCAATACCTTGGAGGCGAAGGTGGAATTGCGGTCGCTCGAGGGTGCCCTCAGCACCCTAGCCAGGAGAAAGTTAGCAGGCTATTGGCCCCAAGTGACTGAGTAGGATAGTGTATAAAGACAGTCAGATATTATCCGAGAGACTATGGTTCGTGTCGGGAACCGCTGCCGGCGGATATGTACCATTACTACGACATCGCTGAGATAGACGCTGCCTCCACACATGACGACATTCACATCTTGGTGGACATACCCTCGGTGACCAAAGGAAGATATATTTTGACAACTACCGGGTGGACCAATACCCGTGAAGGATCCGATAACTGGACTATACCTGCTGCTACAACCTAAGGCCGACTTCACACTGGTGGGAGTAGACTGAGAGAGCTTCGTGTTTCTGAAAACGGAGGACCTCAGGCACTGTTGGGGAAGGAGTCCACTAATCTGCCCAGCACGATTGCCGGTCTTCTCCCTCCATAGACCGTCTCGCCATACACTACTGTTCAAGAAACTATAAGAGAAGGCGAACCCCTTGTGAGCGTGGCGGATGCTGGTAACGAGATTCAAGCTTACGTAGAGCTGGAGGGAGGAGTCGAACGAGCGGTTATACAGTTTGCTCGAGCCAGTCAAGCTGAATTGCACCGCCGTGGCATGAGGGCACCCACCGACACAGAGAGATCCTGGAGACAACCAACCAGCGAATGCAGGGGCACCACTTGTTCCCTATCGTCCGCCGAGCGTGAAGACGCGAAGCTCCGGAGAGCCCGGTGGAGAGTTGGGAAGTGACAAGCGAGTGGTGGGTCCTCCGCAAGGCGGTAGAACCCACTTTAACGGGGGGGTAAGTGTAAAGGGAGAGCATTTAATTTGTAAATAATAATTGAATAATTAGTAGGAAAAAATGCAATTGTTAAGTTAAACTGCTGACGGCACGGCTGGTAGCGGCCGAGAGCAATGTACCGCGTGAGAGAGAGAGAGAGAATAGCGAGCGCGTGGTGTATAGTGTATAGACACCGGCAGAGTTAGTTAGAGTGTGTGAGAGGAAACAAGTGTTATGCGTTTGATGGGATTGTTTTGCTGTGAGTATTGAACATAAATTTTTACGCATTGCTTCCGGCCGAGGCTAACTGTGGCCGTAGTGAGGGAGAAGTACATTTGCTAGAGTGTAGATTAACAAAAGATAACCGATAGTATTAATAATAATAATAATAGTAATAATAATAATAATAATAATAATAATAATAACAGTAATAATAATAGAATGTTTGAGAATAAGGGCCCAACTTTGTTGATTTAATTTGTAATTTGCCTATTTAATCTTACTTTTATGTTATCTTATAGTTTCTTCAGTTTCGTTTATATTTCTATTGTTAATTATGTTTTTGGAAGTATTAGTTTGGTTTTGTATTAATGAGCTCAACTCTTTGTATGCGATTTTCTAATTGGTGTATTGGGACCAACAATAAATCAGTGTATTCATAGCCTGACGAGTTATTTGTACCCCCCTGCTGAGCGAGCGAAATTCCCCTTGCCCTGATCGCCCTTAGCGGCGCTCGGTCACAGAATGTTTGAGAATAAGGGCCCAACTTTGTTGATTTAATTTGTAATTTGCCTATTTAATCTTACTTTTATGTTATCTTATAGTTTCTTCAGTTTCGTTTATATTTCTATTGTTAATTATGTTTTTGGAAGTATTAGTTTGGTTTTGTATTAATGAGCTCAACTCTTTGTATGCGATTTTCTAATTGGTGTATTGGGACCAACAATAAATCAGTGTATTCATAGCCTGACGAGTTATTTGTACCCCCTGCTGAGCGAGCGAAATTCCCCTTGCCCTGATCGCCCTTAGCGGCGCTCGGTCACAGTGCAATAATTAGTATTAGTAAAAAAATGTATTTTGATAATCTGAGATTGTGCCTTCGTAATGTTAATAATCCTACAGAATTCTGGTCTGCCATCAATAAATTTAGATTTAAACCCCCTGAACCTAAACAAATTAGTTGTAGAGATTGGGAACAGTTTTACAACTCAATTTTGCCACCTAAATTTAATAACGATTTTAAATTTTTTGGACCATTTGACCTAGCTTTGGATGTAGACATAACTTTAGATGAGGTGTTGTTAAGTATCAACAATAGCAAACTTAATAAAGCTACAGGAGTGGACTTCATACCTAATGAAGTGTTTAAATGTTCTTAAATTATTCTTGGTTAGAATATTTGTTGCGCTTGTTTAATCAGATTTTGCGTGCTGAAATTACACCTAGTGCCTGGTCACTAATAAGAATGAAGTTAATTCACAAAAAGGGTGATACGTCTGACCCATATACATAACTATAGAGGCATTGCCATTTTTAATAGTATTGTTAAAATTTTTACAAAAATTCTTTATAATAGATTATATAATTGGGTTGAATCTAGGGAATTAATTCCAGAGGAACAAATGGGGTTCCGGAAAGAGCGAGGATGTCGTGACTGTGTTTTTACGGTGGCTGCAGCTATAAATATCTCTCTCAGATTAAAAAGACGTAAAGTTTTTGCCGTTTTCGTCGATTACAAAAGAGCCTTTGACTCTATTAATCATAATAAATTATGGTTTAAATTATATAATCTTGGTTTAAGTAAAACATTTTTACATTTATTAATGCATTTGTATGGTAATGCTGCAATGGTAATTTCTGATGGTTTAATCACAAGTAATGAGATTTCTATAACTGAGGGAGTTTTACAAGGTGAAATTTTGAGTCCCCTCCTTTTCTCTTTGTACGTGTCTGATATTGTGGAATTTTTTACTAGCCGTAATTCTATCGGCCTCGCTATAACTGATGTAAAAGATCTACATATGATATTGTATGCAGACGATATGGTGCTACTCTCACCTACCTGGATTGGGGCCCAAAGAAATCTTAATATACTTCACGATTATTGTACTGAAAATAGCTTAACTGTGAACATAAATAAAACTTTTGCAATGATGTTTACTAAAGGAGGTAATTCTTCTAACATTAAACGTTTAATGTATAACCTACAACCGATTGAATTTTGTAGTCAGTTCACCTACTTAGGTGTCCCGTTTTTTCGTTCTGCTAAATTTATTAGAGCAAGTGAACACTTTCTAGCTAGAAATAGTACTGCTACAGCTGTAGTTCGATCCTTGTTGCAATCATCTAAATGTGATGATTGGAAAACCAGAATTCATCTGTATGACGCCATCTCTGAGAGCGTGTTATTATATCTATCGGAAGTTTGGGGTCCTTGTTATTCTCATGTTTTGGAGAGAGGCCAATTAAGATTTTTAAAATTATTATTACCCTTTCAAGATCCACTCCTGACTCATACGTTAGGCTGGAAACTGGTAGATGTCACACACAGTTTAAAATTTTTAAACGCATGTTAAATTGGTGGCAATCTTTACTTGCTATGTCAAATTCTCGATTGCCTAAAATATGCTATTCTAGACTGCTAGAACTGTGTAATTTCACCGTGCCATATAATTGGGCGTCAGAAATGAGAAGATATTTAATTTATATAGGATCAGATCATATTTGGCAGTCTCAAGATTTCCAATTAGTTCATGATAACTACGATAATTTGTTAGTCTCCTTCAAAAATAATTTGTTCAGTAAGGATATAGATCTTGTTTTAAACAGTCGTTATAGTACCATTTACAGATTTTTTTGTAACTTCTCTTACTCTTGTGAACTCTATCTTACTTTCAATACTCACATTAACAAATTGAGGCTAATCGCACAACTACATTTATCTCATAAAAAATGTTTTAATATTTATATAAATAAAGAGAAATTTCGCTTTGATACCACTCAATTCTGTATATTTTGTACTCTGAACCAGCCTGATGATTTAGTTCATAACTTTATAGTCTGTCCAGCTTTTGATTCGTTAAGAAACAAATTTATAATTAAACATTTTCTGCCTTCCATTAGTAATGAGCAACAATTAATAAACTTACTGACCTTTTTGGAGCCAGGGCATTTGTCTAAATTAAATGACATTTTCTTCTTTTTTATTAACTTATTAAAATATAGAAAACTGATTATTTAGTTTAATTAATCACTACGATATTACTGACAAGTTATTGTTTTTTTTTGCACATTTATTTTATTGACTTTTTTCCCCCTTTGTACAATGATTATTAATATTAATTTTTGGTTAGTAGATTATGTTCATTTGCAAACTGCTCTATGATTTTAATTTGTTATTGTCAGTATTTCTATTATTTTTCTTTTCTTATACATTTTGTATTATAATTTTTATTTTTATTTTTATTATTATTATTATTTTTTTTCTGTATCTTTATTATTCCTATTTCTTTGAAGTGTTCACTTTTAATATAGAAAATTTTCTATTTACTTGATATAGGTAAGCTAATTGGCAAATATTATGTCTGATTCTTATTTGATGGATAATTATTTTTATTTAATATTATTACTCCTCAGTTTACTTTTTATTTACTTTCTTTTCATTGTAACTCTTTTAGGATACTTTATGTTTATATCATTTACAAATTTTTTTATAACACATTTATAATTTTTAACTGGGCCAACCCCTTCTGTATGTCTCTGACTGTAACGGAATAAATAAATAAAAATACTTGATGGATTTTGTTTATATTTTACTTGTATATGGAGACGACTATTGTCTATAATTGTGTAAATTTTAGTAAACATCTGTCGAGCAGAAAACGAGATATTTAGTGTTAAACTTTGTTTCCGTTCTATAAAGTGAAAATTTAAACTTCAAATATCTCGAAAACTACTCGATAGATTTTGTTTATATTTTACTTGTATATGGAGACTACTATTGCCTATAAACGTGTAAGTCTTTTTCTACTTTAACATGCATGTACGTTTATGTGATTTATCATAATTATAACAAAAAAATATTATAAATGAAGTGGCCAGCATAAGGGTGTGTGACATCTAATAAATTCTAAAAAATATTAATGAAAATTAATGCAGTAAAATTACTTAATATCAATGAAGTATTAATGAAATGTTCGGTACTTGCTGATTTGTGTACCTTTTGGTGTTTAATCAACCCTTATACATAACATTTTAAACTGTAGGTTTTTGTTAAGGTTTATACACTTACTAAATTACTAAATTACTATCTTCTCCGATTTATCCTTTATTTTCTTAATTTAATCTCATTCAATATATACAAGCGCTTATTAGAAAGAAAATAAGTTAAATTTATTGCAATAAGTTGTTTCTAAACTTAGCTTGCTTTAGAAAAGGATTGGATAAAAAGGAAAGTTTTGTAAAATTTTCAAAAAAATAAAACAGTTAAAATAAGTTGGTAAGAAGAAATTTATTTACAGTCAAATTTATTATTCAAATATGCTCGTATTAAAACTGTCCGGTAGGACAGTTGTATAAGGGTTGATCGTCAAAAACTGCACGAAAAAACGTAACGTTGAAAAACACCCAACTTTGACAATTTTTTTCTCTTTTTCTATAAAAGATAAAATTCCCAAATTTTCTTTAAATTATAGGGCAAACCCTCCTTTATAACTGTAATTTTTTTGCAACAACCCATATCTAATAGGTTTCGAGAAAAAAGTTGCCAAAAATGAGCAAAAACGGCTTTTTCAAAAAATGTTATTGTTCTTCTTCTTCTTCTTGTTACCTTTTTTGTAAACAACGTAGCGCCTAAACGCGTGAACGGATTTTCATGAATGAGGTGTCATTCGATTCGGAATTTTATGTAGATGTGCCTTTTGGGGGTCTCGATCCTGTACATTGAATGAAAGAGCAGTTAGCCCCCTTTATGTAAGGCCCCCTCCAAAATTATTATTACTAATTACTCTGTAAATCTTGGTCCGATTTTGATAAAATTTGGTAGGATGATAGGGTTAGGGCTCCCCTACGTAACATTAAAGCGGCGATCTGCTCTTACACTTGTTAAGGGGAAGTATAGCAATCGTTGCAAATTATCGACACGTGAACCGATTTGCATGAATGAAGGGTCATTCGAATCGAAATTTTGTACAGATTTGCACTTTAAAAGTCTCGACGCCGTGCCTCATAAGGAGGGGAGTTTGCCCCACCCAAATAAGGCCCTTTCTAAAACAATTATTACCAATATTTCTATAACGCTTAGTCCGATTTGGATAAAATTCAGCTCGAATAAGTGGTTAAAGCTCCTCTACGTTGCTGATGCTCTTGCACCTACTAAGAGGAAGTACTGCAATCATTTAAATTATCAATGAGTCAACCGATTTAAATCAATGAATTGTCGTTCATTAAAAGATCTTTGCCTCTTTGCCTTTTAGGGAGAAGTACTGCAATCCTAGTTTATTTTTCTTACTCCTCTTAAAAGGAAGTACTGAAATCGCAGTTTAATTTTGCTATTTACGTACAAATACCTTCCTATGTTTTTCAAAACGCTTTTTCAAAAAAATTGTTATTGAGGATGGTTTGGGGGAACGTAACTATAATCATTCTTTAAAAAGATCTCTCCATTGGTAGTTACGGTTCCGACTTAACACCTTATCAGATTATAATGATAGAATTGTTTATTCCAAATTTTAAAAAAATCTGTAAAGAAGATATGTAACTTTGTAAAATAAACAAAAAGGAAAATCTATCCAAAAGGTACAAAAATCTCCTTAACAAAAACTTACAGTTTAAAATGTTAAGTATAAGGGTTGATTAAACGCCAAAAGGTACACAAATCAGCGAGTACCCAACATTTCATTAATACTTCATTAATAGTTGAGTAATTCTACTGCATTAATTTTCATTAATAAGTTATTTTTTAGAATTTATTAGATGTCACATACCCTTATGCTGGCCACTTCATTTATAATATTTTTTTGTTATAATTATGAGAAATCACATAAATATGTACATGCATGTTAAAGTAGAAAAAGACAAAGTTAGAGTAGGCTACTGTCTTGAATTCGTCTTACCGAAATATTCGTGAGCACAAATAACACACAGTTAATAACAAGTAGATTATTCAACAACAATTATTCATTTCTCAATTGTAATTTAATTTAGTCCCCCTAATTTTACTTTTAGTAAAATACTGGAATAATTAGCTGTCCTAAAAATATGCATATTTTATTTATTTTATATTACATATATACAACATTGTGGGATGAATACCTAGATTGAGAATGTAATTGAAGAAAACTATATTATTTGCGATAAAGCCAGATAATTATTACCTATTATTATAAACGTTTGACTACTACATAAAATAACAATTACTTTAATCAAAGAATGAACTTAAACCGACGATTTTTATTTAAAAATAAAAATAAATAAATAAAATTAACAAAATCATTGATGTAAGTTTTTTATAAAAAATGTTTTGAATTTTTTAGCCTCATAATTTTTTTTTTATTTTTTATAACGTTTTTCTTTCTAACCTGTAATTAATAGTTTGATTATTACAAATAACTAGATATTACAGTCAATCTACAGTGCTACTTGAACATATATTTTGTAGACGAAAATGGCCAGCATAAGGGTCTGTGACATCTAATAAATTCTAAAAAATAACTTATTAATGAAAATTAATGCAGTAGAATTACTCAACTATTAATGAAATGTTGGGTACTCGCTGATTTGTGTACCTTTTGGCGTTTAATCAACCCTTATACTTAACATTTTAAACTGTAAGTTTTTGTTAAGGAGATTACGTTTAAGTATTATATACAATAAAACAGGAGTGGCCAACAAGTCGATCGCGAGGCCAGTTTTGGTCAATCGTCGAAATGTCTGGGGTGGAATTCGGTGTACCATGGACTTTGAAGCGATTGTAGAATCGCCATTTTTATACTTGAAGCTAACGAAGACTAAACTACCTTCTGTCCTGACTGATTCCCATACTGAAGACTCATTATCTTTGTCAGGATATACACCTAATTAGAGACATGCAAACTCAGTCTTCCCATTAATGTTAAGGCAACAAAGTAAATTCTAAATCAGTCTTTATCTGTAGCTACTTTGAATTATTAAATATTGTTAATAATTATCCATGTTCTTTTAATACTCCTGGATGTGAGTTCTTTTTTTTGCCCTTTAAATAATTGTTTTGTTTTTTTCGGTGCATCGACGTCTGTGGCCATTAGCGCCTAATAATTGTTGTTGTTTTTTACTTAGGTAGATAAGCCGTATATCTATATTTTAGTATGAGGTGTACTCAGCGAGCTATTGATAGATTAGCAAAAAGTAAGTCATATTATTCTTTCATGATGAACTTTCCTGGCCAAAAAAAAACGCGAAAGTGAAATATTGAAATCAAATTATCAGCCATACTGTGCATTTTATAACAACTTTTTCATATTTATGAACAAATAGTACAACAACTTATACATTGCAGTTGAAAAAAAATTAAATTGCATCTTATGTTAGTAAAAATCTATCTTGAAAGTGTCGGAAAATCTAATTTTTTGGTACCGCATGTGCAGAATGCTGCTGTGGCGGCAACGTTACAGGTTTACAACCAGACATCAACCTTCTTAGTTACTTTTACAGTTTCCTGTTTGAGCTTCGAACGTTCTGGTCTTTGATTACTTGTGTTTTTATAAAGTTAATGTGTGTTTTTTAAAGAAATAAACATTTTTGTTTTGGCTACTCTGCTAACTCTTAATAATTGTGCTACACCTTTTTAATCAAAATATTGGTGGTAGCTCCAACTGGATAAATATCCACCAAACCGCTATCAAAGGTTGGGTTTGGAAATTTATTTTCTTCATGAGCCTACATCTTGAAAACTTAATAAGTGATTTAAAAAAAATACATTCTACTTATCTACCCATACCTCGCTGGAATGCACCTTATACTAAACACAGTGTATAAACATACTATTGCATTTCACACCCCTTCTTCCCCCTTAGACTGCACCTATGACAATAAGTCGATCGCGACACACTTTTAAGATAAAAAGTAGATCTTATATACAGAAAAGTTGGCCACCCTTGCAATAAAGTATAACCTCTAGCTTATCATCACATGATAACTATTTAAACAGATATGGCGAGATAGTCATTTCATTATTTAACTAACAAATCTTACCTCAAACTACAAAACCAACTTACATCATTATTTCTATTTTATATTTAACATTTATGTTTAATTATTGTATCTCACATTCGCATGATCATTATGAATCTGTGCGTGAACTCTCTCAATACACCAATTTTACATGCTTTTTAAAACAAAAGAATTTTGTGTTATAAATTCAAGGTGACATTGCCAGTGAATTTCCGCCGACAACTTTTCATTACAAACTTCTTACATATGTTTTATAGGATTACTCACTTCACACCTTTCTACTTTACCTTCAAAAACCAAGAAGAAAATTGATTTGCTTACAGAATTTAGATGCTTACAAGATTTACAATTCGCCATCACCTGCCAAACTGCTGCTACCTTCCACTAACTAACTTACTTTCACATCTCACTCACTCTACTACTATTATACTACTTCATTTAGTGCACACTAAAAATTTAATCCTAGGTGATTACAAAGTAGCCAAAAATTTTTTACTCGTACAAATTTACAAGATCGCAGAAATTTTTCGGAACACTACATTTTATTGTTTTAGAGAGCGGTGGACAAGGTCTGCCGCCGTTCTTCGGCTGCTTCTGCAAATAAATATCAAATAAATAAACAAAGCTTTACTTGACTACTTACTTTTTCAATACATTTACTTTCGCTCGACTATAATATACATATATATGTAAAAAAACTCAGGGAGGTCAGCCACCCAGTATCAGTGATTGAGCACTGAGAATCAGGCCTACAAATGCTTATTATTACATATGACACTAACTCCAACTCCGCCATATACAATCTCAACAGAATTCAAACCCTGCAACACTTTCTCTTTCTCTGTCCGCTGTATACTCCACTGAGAAGGCACTACCTGCGGCCGTTCCTCCAGAAAAGGTCCCCATCAATCAATATTCTCAAAATTAACTCATCTGATCGCCTAAATAACATCTACCATTGTGCAATAGAATCTTTAAAGTTGACATCATTTTCAATCAACCAATAAAGAAATACACTTTACCTACAATGTTTATTTTATTACCTTTTTAATAATTTTTTTTAGAATATTTACCAGTGATTACGTAAAATTATTGTACGCTTCACAACCCCTGTAATATGTACAATAAATTTAAGTACAGATATTTATCTACATACACACACATACATATACAGGGTGTTCATTTTAAGACGGCTCAAATGCATTTCATGCTTAAACGGTTGATCTGAGCAAAACATTGTAGAGGAAATATTTGTTGCCCGGATTCGCAGTTGACTCCCATTTTCATATACAGTTTTAAAGAGTATAAAAAGTTGTGAAAGAAACCGGAAACCGCAATTCGATATCTTCAAAATTAAAGGTGTTAGGCCATTCCAAAATCTGATGTTTTTAATCATATTTCAATTTTTTAACTTGTTGTCAAAGAGAAAGGAGAGCAGGCGATAGGTCATTTTTATGTATTTTTTCATTCCTTTTCTTCTGAAAATATTGCCAAGGCAGTAAAGCCTCTATTTTTCTTAATATCGGGAAATAAGTTGTTTTCCAAGTGATTTTCTAAGAAAAATCAAATGTTAAGAGCTTTAGATATTCTCAAGCATACATAAAAAATAATTTTACATCTGTTACAAACAAGAAGATTTAATAATTATTTGGTAATTTTGGGAGAGTTGCGTTTAATTACCAAAAAAATTGGAAACCCCCTGCCACATATTTAAGTGATCAATATCTTTCATGTAAAGGATCAAACTTATTCCTTAATTATCAAATAATGCACTTTACTCAACTTGTGAAGCATGTACTGTGCCTTCAAGGTGCCTCCTCAGATATAGAGAGCAGTTGATAACCTCCTGGCTAACCTGGCTTGCGAGTCTGAGGAGGCACCTTTGAAGACACAATACATGCTGCAAAAGCAACCGTATAATAAACGTTTATGAATAGAAGTGGAAAATTAGACCAAGAATTACCCTTTCCCTTAAATTGGGTCCACTCAAAACAATTTTTACTATCAAAATTCGATAATAAGCAAACGTCCAATAGCATTTTACTTGACATAACGTCTAACAAATTTATTAACACTAACCGGTCAGATTTTGTCAACCTAATAATCCTAATAACATTCCACACACACACACACACACACACACACATATATATATATATATATATTAAAACTGTCCGGTAGGACAGTTGTATAAGGGTTGACCATCAAAAACTGCACGAAAAAGCGTAACGTTGAAAAACACCCAACTTTGACAATTTTTTTCTCTTTTTCTATGAAAGATAAAATTCCCAAATTTTCTTTAAAATATAGGGCAAACCCTCCTTTACGCCCGTAATTTTTTTTGCAACAACATAGATATAACAGATTTCGAGAAAAAAGTTGCTGAAAATGAGCAAAAATGGCACTTTCAAAAATTCTTCTTCTTCTTCTTCTTCTTCTTCTTGTTGTTACCTTTTTTGTAAACTGCGTAGCGCCTAAACGCGAGAACCGATTTTCATGAATGAGGTGTCATTCGATTCGGAATTTTATGTAGATGTGCCTTTTGGGGGTCACGACGCTGTACATCGAATGGGAGAGGGGTTAGCCCCCTTTATGTAAGGCCCCCTCTAAAATTATTATTTCTAATTTCTCTGTAAATCTTGGCCCGATTTTGATAAAATTTGGTGGGATGATAGGGTTAGGGCTTCCCTAAGTAACATTAAAGCGACGATCTGCTCTTACACTTGTTAAGAGGAAGTATAGCAATCATTTCAAATTATCGAGGCGTGAACCGATTTTCATGAATGAAGTGTCATTCGAATCGAAATTTTGTACAGATTTGTACTTTAAAAGTCTCGACGCTGTGCCTTATAAGGAGGGGAGTTTGCCCCATCCAAGTAAAGCCCTTTCTAAAACTATTATTACCAATATTTCTATAACGCTTAGTCCGATTTTGATAAAATTCAGCCCGAATAAGTGGTTAAAGCTCCTCTTCGTGGCTGTGATGTGCCATCATGCTCTTACACTTACTAAGAGGAAGTACTGCAATCGTTAAAATTATCAATGGGCGAACCTATTTACATTATGAATGAATTTTCGTTCGATTCAAAATCTTTGCCTCTTTGCCTTTTAGGGAGAAGTACTGTAATCGCTGTTTATTTTTCTTACTCCTCTTAAAAGGAAGTACTGAAATCGCAGTTTAGTTTTGATTTTTACATACAAATACCTTCCTATTTTATTCAAAACGCTTTCTCAAAAAAATTGTTATTGAGGATGGCAACTATCATCATTCTTTAAAATGATTTCTCCAGTGGCAGTTACGGTTCTGACTTAACACCTTATCAGGTTATAATGATAGAATTGCTTATTCCAAATTTTAAAAAAATCTGTAAAGCAGATATGTAACTTTGCAAAATAGACAAAAAGAAAAATCTATCCAAAAGGTACAAAAATCTCCTTAACAAAAACTTACAGTTTAAAATGTTAAGTATAAGGGTTGATTAAACGCCAAAAGGTACACAAATCAGCAAGTATCCATCTCATTTCATTTATACTTCATTGATATTATTTAAGTAATTTTACTGCATTAACTTTTCCTTCACATTTTTAGAATTTATTAGATGTCACAGACCCTTATGCTGGCCAGTTCATTCATAATATTTTTTTGTTATAATAATGATAAAATGAGGTATGAATTATTCTGAGTAGTCACAAACACATGCATGTTAAAGTAGAAAAAGACAAAGTCAGGGTCGGCCACTGTTTAAATTTGAATCACGGAGGATTGAAAACAATATTTCAGTCTTGAATTCGTTTTACCGAAATATTCGTGAGCACAAATAACACACAGTTGATAACAAGTAGATTATTCAACAATAATTATTCATTTCTCAATTGTAATTTAATTTAGTCCCCCTAATTTTACTTATAGTAAAATACTGGAATAATTAGCTGTCCTAAAAATATGCATATCTTATTTATTTTATATTACATACATACAACATTGTGGGAAGAACACCTAGATTGAGAATGTAATTGAAGAAAACTATATTATTTGCGATAAAGCCAGATAATTATTACCTATTATTATAAACGTTTGACTACTTCATAAAATAACAATTACTTTAATCGAAGAATGAACTTAAACCGACGATTTTTATTTAAAAATAAAAATAAATAAATAAATAAAATGCAATCATTAATGTAAGTTGGTGTAAACATTTTTTTAAAAAAGTTTTTGAAATTTTTAGCCTCATATTTTTGTTTCTTTTTAACCTGTAATTAATAGTTTGATTATTATAGATAAATAGATATTACAATCTACAGACTGCAGTCTTGAACAAATATTTTATGCATGAAAATGGCCAGCATAAGGGTCTGTGACATCTAATAAATTCTAAAAATGTGAAGGAAAAGTTAATGCAGTAAAATTACTTAAATAATATCAATGAAGTATAAATGAAATGAGATGGATACTTGCTGATTTGTGTACCTTTTGGCGTTTAATCAACCCTTATACTTAACATTTTAAACTGTAAGTTTTTGTTAAGGAGATATATATATATATATATATATATACACGAAACAAAATCTAGCTTCAGAAAACAAGCAATGCTCCCTTTATAACTTGTACTAACTACTTCACTCAATAATATCTATAAAAGACACTTTTCCCAACAATCTACCTCACACCAACACCCATCAACTCCAAACGAATTACTACATTTTCCTCCGCAATAACTTCCAATACTTTATAAACAAAACTTACCACTGCTAACAGACGATTAATGCAAGCAAAAACCATAATAACAAGTCTTTAAAAAATGCACCACTAATACGACTTCCACAAAGGAGGTACTTCACCTCCGTCCCAATAAATATGGCACACCCACCACAAACCAACAAATACATACCACCACAGCAAAATCATAAATACACACCCCAACCAACCCTACTAGCAATATCAACCAATATGTTGCACAACCAAATATTCCTTCCTACAATGTAACATACCTACCAATTACTCCAAACAACTTATTTTCCAACAAACAATATACGCACAAATGACAAACCCCAATAATGAGGCAATCCAACAGCATTGAACATACGAAGAAACCATATACCGACGATGGATGGATACAATTTCTTTTTTTTTTTACGTCAGCCAAACACAATACCAACATATCGCTTAATAACTATTGAACATTATTACTTCCAATACATATAAATAATACTTCCACATTTACTGTAAAAATGAAAATTTACAATATCCTAACCAACACAGGCAAGCACCAAGTCTTGTAAACCAATAAATATTTTCAAAAAAATTTTCCATTACACTAACACCTATTTACCATTTTCACTACTCAAGTGAAGAAGAAAACTTTCATTACAGACAATTAGCGCAAAAATTCCTCTGAAATATCCCAATACCAAAGAAAACAACGTCAATCTTTCAATCTGACTCAAGATAAACGTACACAAAGAAAACGATGTTCACTCAACCAGAGCAACAGTGCAACTCTACATTATATATACATAAGTATTATTACAATTATATACAGATAAGTTTACTTTTCTTAGCCCGTACAATTGCACAAATAGAATGGTTGTACCCAAAGCAAAGTTGTAGTGCATCATTTACTGGGCGCTTTAACAACATGTTTACGCTTAAAATTTCGACTACAATAGTTCAAACAAATGTGTTCAATCTTTACATGTATATTTAGTTTATCAAGTGTTTCGAAAGTGTACTTACTACAATGGTTCGGGTCTTAGTTTTCGTCCCATTGATGCAAGGTGTGCAGAACGACCATGTGCTCCATTTGGAGACCACGCAGTTTACCGCGCCTGCTTCTTTCTCATTAGCTCTCTCTTCCACTGTCGCTACAAAAAAAAATCTCAAATACATTTATCCCACTTTTTTGGCTACTTCAATTAAAGCAAAATGGTCAACTCACACACACACACACACACACACACACACACACACACACACACACACACACACACACACACACACACACACACACACACACACACACACACACACACACACACACACACACACTGGGAAGAATAACTGACCTGGATGGCAAGCTAATTTGCACTCTTCTTCTGTATTAAAGTTATTCTTATTACCACGACAACCGCCATACAGGAACGGTTCACATATTCCTTTTGCTTGCGAGTAAGCCCATCTCGTGAAATTTCCTCTACAAGGTCCATATTGTGGCTCATAAGAGCAAATTTCTGAAAGTATATTAAATTGTTTTTAGCAGTAAACGAAGTAGAGGATTTCTGTTACTGACGTTGAAAGCAGCACCATACAGAGGAGAAGTTGTCACACCTAACTATAATTCATATTTTCATAAATTAGCCAAGTTTAGTCAACCTGGTGCTTGCTTCTTTTAACACGCTTTAAACCTCCTTACGCTATTTCTGCGTTTTTCATGGCTGAGATATTTATTCACCTTCACTGAATGCTGCAAATTATCGTGCGAGAATTGGAGAGGAAAATTGGAGAAAATATTTTCAGATTAACAGCGTTCACGGCTCTAAGCAAGCCATGTTGTGAAGCTCTTCTTGCTATCTGCAAATGCAAGGGTAGAATAGAATATTTACTAGTAGAATAGAGGGGTGCAGCACAATGGGATACAGACCGAGCGAGCCAAGTTAATCATTTTAACACCCTTCTGTCATCTCCAGTTAGATTACTAATTTAATGAGTCATTATAACTATCCAGTAAGAGACTTGTATAAGGGTTGATTGACAATTTCCATATTTCCAATCCAAAGTTGCTTTAATACTTCGTACCAAGGTAGTAGAATGTAAAACTATCAAGTTATTGAGGAGATGAAGATTGTGAAAAACGTTATGGGCCAGAGGTACCAAGTTGTGCAAAGAAGATTCACACTGTGAGAAACGTTATAAGGGCATGGTGAAATAAAACTTATGAGGGATGGTAAGAAGTTAGTGTGAAGATGTATAATTTAAAAAAAAAAACTGAGTAGTTACAAGTTGAAGGGAAGAAGATAAAGAATGAGAGAAATGTTGTAGGATACAGTGATGAATCATTACATCCCATTAAGAGGGATAATAGAAAGAACAATGCGATTATACTACTTTCCAATAAGAGCGGTAAGATCAATTGTGATAAATGTTCTTGACGGACGTAAGAGAAACTAAGCTGTGATCACAATAACTTCTCCTAAAGAGGGGATAGAAAAAATTAGCTGCAATTACACTTCTCTCTAAAACGGAAAAGAGAATTTAAATTGCAAATACGGTATGATAGCAATACTTCCCCTTGATAGGTGTTACTGCAGGACATAAGTTTATATTTTAGAGGGCGTTGGAATGACTGTAACCAGCTTAAACTCTTTATAAAGCCTAGTTCAAAGCCTAATATGAGGTTTTGTATTTTAAAAAACAGTGGTGTATTTACACTTGTATGTTTAATTTGCTGGTTAATTTGGTTATTTAGTTTTGGATTCAGAATGAGATAAAATGTGGTTAATAACATTATAATTGTTAATAAAGTAATCGCCTATTTTTTCAGGCGGGGCTTAACGTCCAACTACCAATTAGGTGTCGTGCACGGAGGCGCAAGCTCATACTTTACTATAAACAATTTATATTTAGACTTATATTCAGTGGGGATCTCCCACTTACGAAGCCACGCCCTGCAAGACTACACTAACACCCGCCCCTATAATATTTGTAAACATTTATTTACATATAAACAAATATGTATTGTTTTGCAAAAACGAGTTACGCGACAGTAAACTGAGTTGAACATTATCTTCAGTATTTTATCTGGATCCACAAGTAACAGCACGATTGCACTCAAATGTCACGTATTCTAAATTCTTCTTCTTTTTCTTCTTGCCAAATTTTATCAACTTCCTGCAGAGATTTACAGTGTTATTAATTCAATAACTAATTAAGAGGAGGCTTTATTCACGTGGGGGCAAACTCCCCTCGTAAAATACGTATATAAAGCGCCCAGACCCCGCAAAAGCCATTAATGCATTAAATTTCCAATCGAATTACACTCCTTTCATGAAAATCGATTCACGCGTTAATGATTTCAAACGATTGCAATACTTTCCCTTAGTAGATAGGTATAAGGGCATGATGGCACTTAAATGTCACGTGGGGAACCTTCTTCGTGCTAAATTCTATCTAAATTAGGCTAAGCGTTACAATCTTATTAGCCATAATAGTTTTACAGGGAGCCTACATACTTGGGGCTAACTCCTCTCCCATTTCATTTACACCTTAGAGGCCGGCCCCCAAAAGGCTAATTTAAATGAAAGTCCAAAATACAAAGAAACCTAATTTATGAAAATCGGTCTGTGCGTTTAGTTTATGCACGACATTGTTTCCATTAAAAGTAACAACACCACCACCACCAATATCAACAACATTTTCTGAAAATGCCGTTTCTGCAATATTTTTCTTGAAATCTTTTACATCTGACTTGTTACGAAAAATTGCGCTTGTAAAGGACGATTTGCTCTATATTATACAGGGTGACCAGAGTTATATGCTCCACCCACTTTTTTTTTAACTGTGGGAAATTTCGAAAAATAAAAAACACGTATTTAACCATTTTTAGTCTAGTTTATTTTCAGTGATTGAGCCATTTTTTTAAACCTCTGTATCTCGAGATACAGCACCCAATTTTTGTTTTTCAAATGGAACGTTATATTTTTTGTTGCACATTTTTATAGAATTTTAGCTCCTAAAAAAAAACAAAAAAATAATTTTTGAAATCGGTTAGGTTTTTCAAAAGTTATGGTAATTTAAAATATGAAAAACAAATTTCAGTTTACTATCAAAATTACGTTATTTTTTTTAAAGAATCTGTTCAAACTGGGTACAATCAACGATAGGCAAGCCCAAACTCTGGACTCCCACGCTTTGCTTGTAACAGCACTTATGGAGGCGAAGTCAAGATCTAGGCAGGCTAGAGTTATTCGACGTTCAGGTTGTTTTTTCTACAAACGTGTGGTGTGGAGTTTTACGAAATCAACTAATCGGTCCATACTTCTACAGAGAGAACTTAACTGGTGAAAGGTATCTAACTTTTTTTAAGAGACATTTTGCCAGTTCTGCTTGAAGGTGTTCCTCTACAACGTCGGCTAGATATGTATTTTCAACAAGATTGTTGCCCGGCACATAATGCGAGAGTGGTTCGAGGTTACCGGGACAGAAATTTCCATGAAAAGTGCTTAGGGACTCATTGTCCCATCCAATGGCCACCTCGATCTCCGGACTTAACCCAAATGGACTATTTTTTGTGGGGATATCAAAAAAATAAAGTGTACAGTATCCTTAATCCCGTGGCTTCATTCGATCTGAAACGTCGAATAACTCTAGCCTGCCTAGATCTTGGCTTCGCCTCCATAAGTGCTGCTACAAGCAAAGCGTGGGAGTCCAGAGTTTTGGCTTGCCTATCCGTTGATTGTGCCCAGTTTGAACAGATTCTTTTAAAAAAATAACGTAATTTTGACATTAAACTGAAATTTGTTTTTCATATTTTAAATTACCATAACTTTTGAAAAACCTAACCGATTTCAAAAATTATTTTTTTGTTTTTTTTTAGGAGCTAAAATTCTATAAAAATGTGCAACAAAAAATATAACGTTCCATTTGAAAAACAAAAATTGGGTGCTGTATCTCGAGATACAGAGGTTTAAAAAAATGGCTCAATCACTGAAAATAAACTAGACTAAAAATGGTTAAATACGTGTTTTTTATTTTTCGAAATTTCCCACAGTTAAAAAAAAAAGTGGGTGGAGCATATAACTCTGGTCACCCTGTATAGTATAAAAAAAAAATAATAATAAAAATAGGATTTTCCTCTTTTATAGGAAAGAGAAAAAAAAATGGTCAAATTTGGTATTTTTCACCATGAGCTGAAAGTGGTCATCATAAAGCTGAAAATATTACTTTACACAATTTCTTCAATTCACCTTTTAATTGTGTTTGATCGATTGTACAATTTGGTGCATTACATGTTAGCTGCTGTGATAAGTTCACTTGGTTGTAACAAGATGGCACAGGTTTTGCTGAAAGAAACTTTCTAACTCGGCTGGTCATACCAGTGCCACACGTGACGCTGCAAGGACTCCATACACTCCACTCAGTGACGCTGCATGCCCTGGAGATCTGCAACACAAGCAATACATGTGTCAAAGGAGCAGTGATCAAGTGCCTGACTGAATCTTTGGCACCATCTAAAAATGGGATTGTATAAAATTAATGATCGTTTTTCCCACCAAAAATAACTTTTTTTGATTATTTTCACTTTAGTATTACATTTCAAATTTAAGCCGTTCTAATTCTAGAGATACTAGAATCTTTGCTCTGCTAATAATTTTCACAAAAGTTTAATAAACTTACAAAATGAACGTTCTCTCGAATAGAAGTGATAGCTCCAAGTACTGATAACCTTAGCATTTCAGCATTAAATTCATTCTAATCGTATTTTTTTAGAAGCACCAGAACAAAAGTTGGCAACTAGCATAGTGGATCGAATCATCGTCGGAGTAGCATGACAAAGGTGAAATATTTACATTCTTTTACTTAAATATTTAACTAATTTTAAAATGTAAGTTTTTCTTAACGAGCATTTAATATATGTACCTTCTTTTCGTTCAAGTGGCACTGAGGCAACATGCACTTCTCCATTTCTGTGATACTTATATGCATGCACTTCTTAACAATTTTTAACTGAGCGGACAGAAAGGTACGGCTGCGCAGTTTGACTCCAATACCGCAGGTGACGGAGCACTCGCTCCACTCAGACCAATCCGACACCTCGCACTCGCCCGCTTCTACCAGCGGCTGCACTTCATCCTCGTCTAGGTCGCCGCTGCATAAACAACATGCATCACATTATGCACTCAAATATTACTGAATAATCTAATGGTTGTAAAAAAACTTACAAAAAAATTATATACACTTATCTTGCGCAAAATGACCCTTTCAAATTTTCCTACCTATACTTAAGGAGAAAGTTTGGAATACAGTCATCACATTGTACATAACGCAAGGATTGAAAATTTCTACATTTTTAATTTATATTGATTGGCCTTAATTAAGTGCTTAAGAAAAGTCACTTAAAGGTAGCCTACTAGCTTCTGATGGTCGAGGTAAATGGCATATCTACAAGTGGTCCCACTGTGACTGGCCGCCGGTCTCGTCCCGTTAAGTACCCATGCCACGCTCCCCCCCCCCAAACTGACGTAATAAAAAGAAAAGGCAACCTTCTTCTAGAACTAAAAGGAGTAGGCAATAAGTCTCTTTTGGTTGCACTGCGTAAGAAAAAAATGCCGCCCAACGCTTTAATCCAATCCAATCTATTGATACTCCTCTACAGGGAAGTGAGCATAGGTAGATCAACACGCTAGATAAACCCAATCTCTCACAAGTACACCAACTGGCTATCTAGTGGACATTGGAGTGTGTTCTTACGCCACATGCCACACTCTAAGTCGGTACACGTGTAATGTTCCAAAACTCGTTTGAACAGATCTAGTTCGATGTTATCTCTCAGTCAGTCAGGCAAATGCAAGTTCTGTGTGCCCCTTTTACAATAAATCACATCCAATGCAGCTTGCACCACCAATAAATCAAAGTAGAGGTTTGCAATAGTGACCAATCTCTATACAACCTTAAAGGTTTTCTCTTGTAGTTGTAAGCAGCGCAAGTAATTTCTTATTCACATAACAAATAAATGTTTCATGGACTAACGGGCATTTTTGTTCTGCAGCCGTGCACATCTCTTTTGATATCAGTTGTCTGTCACAGTTTTTCTTTTTCGCTTTAGTTGGTGTCAGATAATTCCTGGAACGCATTCTTAGGCCTTTGCCACACGTGACACTGCATTCACTCCAACTGGAGTACTCAGTGACGGCGCACTCAGCTGAAGAAACAATGACATGTTAGTTATCAAATATAAGCTGAAAATGAAGATAGGCAGTGAAGATGTGTGCAGTTATAATTGTTGCACTACCATTGCACCTCTGCTCATACCTTTTTTAACTCGTCTTTTGCAAGTATGCTCAACTTGGTTCTAATTTTACATCGGAGAATAAAAAATTACTTTACTTGTAAAAGGTAGACGAGAACGTACAACTACTGACGAATTCTGTACAGTAAAGCATCTGCCTGCTACACCCACCATACATCATCCCCAAACTACACATATGCCTTAAAGTCTTCCCCATTTTATAACAAGTCTTATCACATATGGCACGATGGCACTGCACTCCTTACCCTTAAGATAAACGGCTATTTAACCAACTGTCAAGACAGCTAACTACTAACCAATTACACAAACACTACAATGCATGCATTTCTTTTTCAAGCCAAGAAAATTCTCTGTGGACAGCAACAAGACAAATATTAAAATACAGTCAATCATCTACGACAGAGACTGACGGTACATGGGCCAAATCCGATGAGGAGAAGGCCCACTGCCTCGCTTTCCTCCTCTCCCAAGTCTTTACTCTTCACCCAGACACTGACAACTAGTACATACTGATCTCATCACCCGAGAACTTGACATCCCGTTTCCCCTTTTCCTTCCGCCTAAACCTTACACTCCAAAGGACGTACGACAAACCTACCTAGAGAGAGAGAGAGAGAGAGAGAGAGAGAGAGAGAGAGAGAAAAAATAACGCCGTCTATGAACTAATTTCCACCAGCATCCTATTCCACCTCCCAGCAAAGTCAGTAATTTTCTATACATTTCCACTCTCACAACTACGTACATCTCTATCTTCTGGAAATTTTGATGATCCTCGACTAACTTCCTGTAACCCTGGCTTCAGAAGTGAAGAATAAAGATGAATCAACAAAAATTCAAGCACACTGTTTTCACCTTAAACCGTTAACTCCTTCTCGCCACATACTTTAATCGCACTTCCCTCCCAACAGTTACTCAAGTTCGTTATTTAGGACTCCATCTTGACACATAGAACCTTCAGCTTCGACTCAAACAGACTGAACTGAATCACTGATATAGCATCTCCTTAACAAAAACTTACAGTTTTAAATGTTAAGTATAAGGGTTAAGTGTAAGGGGTACACAAATCAGCAAGTACCTATCATTTTATTCATACTTCTAGAATCATAATTTTTAGGATGTATTAGATGCCACGTACCCTTACGATGGCCATTTTCATGCATAAAATATTTGTTCAGTAATGAGTAGCACCCATTTAATTTAGATTGTAATAGGAGGTATTAAACTATTCATGCACAGATTTAAAGAAGTAGAAAAAAAAAAAGTTAATGAAAAATATAATTGTTTTGACGTTAAAATTTAAAATTGCTTAAACGTCGGTTTAAGTACATTGTTCAATTAATCTAATTGGTACTTTACTTTATGTGGTAGTTACGCGTTAAAAATAATATGTAATTAATAATTATTCTAGTTTGTTAATATTATATTTTAGTGTAGTTTTCTTCAATTACATTGTTAATCTAGGTCCCCTCAGTGTTATATAAAATAGATATGCATATTTTTAGTTGGTTATAAAACTTATTTATTTTTTACAACAAGTACTCAATTAAAGGGCTACATTAAATTCAAGTATTCTTTACTTGTTATAGACTATGTAATTTTTGTTCACCTAAGACGAATTCAAGACTGAAATTTCATTTTTTTAACCCTGTAATTCAAATTACAACAGTAAAAGACTAACTCTAACTTTCTCTTTTTCTTTTAATGTGCGAGTGTATGCAATGATTATTCGGATAGAGATAAATCACAAGAATAATTTGGAATAGAGTTAAAATGAAGTGCTTTTTTAATACTAACTATGATGATGAGATACATCTTTTATTATTGTAACAGAAAAATATTTATGGGTGATAAAAGGCCAGCGCAAGGGTCCGTATCATCTAATAAATTCTAAAAAATATTTTACTAGAAGTATGAATGAAACGTTGGGTACTTGCTGATTTGTGTACCTTTTGGCTTTTAATAAACCCTTATACTTAACTTTTTAAACTGTACGTTTTTGTTAAGGGGTTAAAGAAATGGTTTAACTTCACACATGTATCAGAACCCTCAATAAAACAAATTTTGTCGGAAAATATGTCAAATAAAGTAACAGGCCTACATATAAATGATGTTAATACAAAGTTAAAAGCACATTGTTGGAGCCATTTTCCTTAAAATCACTAAAATCTAAAAAAAAAAAAATCTATTCAACAAAGAGGGCAAGATTGAAGAATTTAGCTATTAGAACAGAGACGGTGGTATAGAAGCGGCACTTTACTGGGCTCGTCTTTTTAATTCTCTTACCTCCAACGGCATTTTTTGAATGTTGGATTTGTATCGCTGGTCAATTCATCCGTCATGGCATGCTTGCTTTTGTCGTTCCGTCAGGTTTCGGATTTTGGTTCACCTTCGGAGATTAAATCATAAGGTGTTTGTGAATATAAATTTGACTTCCGCTAATAAAGCAATCACCACACTATCAGACTCCCCACGCACTGAACCAGATAGTATAGTGGTAATGGAAAAAAAGTTGTCTCAGGAATGGAGGTTCTGAGAGACTTGCAACATCGTGATTCTTCCAAAGAGTCGAATTAAAGTGTACTTGTCTAGTTTAGGCAAAAGCAACTATTATTTCATAGAATCCTGATTTCAAGAAAATATCTTAGTTTATCTCACAGCGGTTTTCGTCCTCTGTGTTCTCGCCCTCGCTCACTTGCTGCAACAGTTCCTGTTCCGTCAGGTCCGTGCACAACTTCGTTATTACTTGGTCTCTTTGAATAAACAATCTTGCCAGAGCTGGCATCTCCTCAGAAGTAGGATTGAAGAAGGGAGAGTGCGGGTCATCTGGAAACTTGGTAGTGATTTTTCTGATCCTCTCTGGCGGCTCTGTGGCAGTTTTTATACTCTGCAAAGTAATCAACATTCTTAAAACTTCTTCCTACAATGTTATATATGTTGAATATAAAGTAGATATCCTTAACAAAAACTTACAGTTTAAAAAGTTAATATAAATGTTGATTAAACGCCAAAAGGTACACAAATCAGCAAGTACCTATTATTTCATTAATACTTCATTGATATCATTTAAACAATTTTACTGCATTCATTTTCATTTATATTTTTTAGAATTTATTAGATGTCACAGACTCTTATGAAAAAATAAAATTCTAATGAATGAAATTCGAATGACATCTTATTCATCAAAAACCGGTTCGCGCGTTTAGACGCTCCGTTGTTTTTTCAAAAAAGTAACAAGAAGAAGAACAATTTTTGAAAGTGCCGTTTATGCTAATTTTCAGCAACTTTTTTCTCAAAATCTATCAGATCTTGGTTGTTGGCAAAAAATTATACTTATTCTGGGTTGTTGCAAAAAATTACAGTTATAAAGGAGGATTTGCCCTATATTATAAAGAAAATTTGGGAACTTTATCTTTTATAGAAAAGGAGAAAAAAATTGTCAAAGTTAGGTGTTTTTCAACATTACGCTTTTTCGTGCAGTTTTTGACGATCAACCCTTATACAACTGTCCTACCGGACAGTTTTAATAAATCAGAAGAATAATTTGGAATAGAGTTAAAATAAAGTGCCTATTCAATTATCAAGATTTGATGTACATTTTATCATTATTATAACAAAAAAAATTATTATGAATGAACTGGCCAGCATAAGGGTCTGTGACATCTAAGAAATACTAATAAATATTAATGAAAAGTTTTATTATTTATTTATTTATTTATTTTTGTATGTATTATACAAAGTAGCATGTTACTGAAGGAGTTAGCCTTTTACTATACTATAAGAATTAAAATACAAAAGTAAATGAAATAAACAAACTAATACTGAAATTATACATAATAAAACTGTAGGTGAATTTAAAAAGAAAAAGGAAAGTGACAGTCAATAATACATATACTGTTCTTTTCTTTTGCTCATATTCAAAAGGAAACAAAATAAGAGGTAGCTCAGGGAAACAACATCAACATATAATAATAAACAGGAATCTAGGCAGCATAAAATCACAAATTATTCGTTCGCACTACCGCCAGTAAATTAATTAAATGATATCAATGAAATATTATTGAAATGATGCCTTGATATTAATGAAATGGCGTTTAATCAACCTTTACACTTAACTTTTTAAACTGTAAGTTTTTGTTAAAGAGACATTATTTAACATTAATTCTGATGTAAGATCAACCTGGGCTGCAGAATAGCACCACGACTGGCAGGTCCAGTCTCTAAAATAGTAAAGGAAACAATACTGACCATGTAAGTTCGACCGCTGTCTGTGCCTGCGTCGTAAGGAAATAGATCGATTTCCATGGACTCCAGCCAGGTACAGTTTTCCAGGCAGAGATTGAGCGCAGAGACGCCCACAATCCAATCAGGAGACGGACCTTTAACAGACACACGCACTACAAAATTAAGAATTTTTGACGTTATTTTTATAAATGAATATCGTATCAAATTTCAGAAAAATCTTTCGAGCATGTCGTAAAACAAATTGTCCGTACTGGTAAAACCGGATAACCGAGGTTCTTTCTTTATTTTTGTATTTTTTTTTTATTTAAGACGCGTCAACAAAAATGCCCAACAATATGACGCCTTGTGAGTTATCCTCTTGCTGTTTTTCTGAAAACATTATTTAAAAAATGCATAAACCGATTTTGTGACTGTGTGGAAAAAGTTCTCATATAACGTGCTTAAAACACTCCAAAGAAAAGTCGACGAAATAAATGGTAAAAATCTAATACTAGGAATGTGATAATGCAAGTAAACGATGCTTTAAATCTTTAGAGTAAACAAGATACAAGAATGAAAAAATTAATGCCAGTTTCAGTCATTATAAACTTTATTATGCCGAGCTTTCGACCTAGGGACCTAGGTCATCTTCAGGGCTAATTCACAATACATCATTAGAGGGTTGGTGTGTCTTCTGTCTTGTCCTTGAACAGACAAGACCGAAAGCTCGGCATAATAAAGTTTATAACTGAAACTGGCATTAATTTTTTCATCTTATTGAAACTATGATTCAGTCACCAAAAATAATATTTCAGTTCTCTTGTATTTGAAAGTATTTCAGCTCTCTTGACAAAAATGAATATCTCTGATAGCATTCCCTCCTTCCAGTAAGACAACTAGTAAAAAATCCGGCATCGAGGGTAAACGAACAAATGTTCACTAGTGGACCAAAGAAAATGTGGCTCTATACTAGACGAGTCAAAAAAGGAACGTCAGAAGATACAGTACAAAAATAATACATAAATAATGTACTGCCCAATGAAGAAACATTGTGAAAAAATAGGAAAATTAAGGTAGCTTCTCCAGCTTAAAATTGGTCAAAACTTTTCTGGATACGGTGATGCATGCTGAGCTTTAGCCAAAAAAAATTATTTATTAGGCGTTTTTTATTCAGAAGACAACCAACTGCTCAGTTCACCTGAACTTCACAAAAGTTATCCCAACGACTCATCTGAGAAACAGGGACCTCACCGATGACAAATTAGATCTCTCTGCTCAAACATTAAGTATACACAGTATCAGACATAAAGTAATGTAAATCATCTTATAAATTTATTAAACAGCTATAAATTGCACATAACGAATACAGACGCAACTGGACAGTTGGGAAAAACTGAATTGATAACGTTGACATCGACGGAATTTGTTTCGGCGAATTCAGGACTTTTGAGCTTTTAAGACTGAAGACACGTTAAAACGAGTGTACTGGTAGCACACCTCTGTGCTAAAGTTGCACTGCAAGACGGTTTCATCTAGACAAGGTAGGTTGCCAGATATAATATAAAATATAAAGAGATATGGTACCAAACATGGATGCCAGAGAAAGCAAGTGTCTACGTGGGTCCACCCTCATTACAGCTGAGGTCCTGCCGTTCAGGTTAGGATGCCATAATCCGGCCGCTTTAACAATACTTCGCAACTTGGAGCTCTAAACAATAAAATTAAACAATTGAAGTGGCGCCAATATATATATATACATATAATGGTAATTTACAGAATTATGATGCATACCTGCAATTTTAATTCATTCTCCATTTCCCTGACAATGCCATACTCAGCCAGCTGCTTCAGTCCATAACTGGCCAGGCCGCCTTCGGCCCACATAGTGAAGTTGGGACCGTGAGTAGCACCGATAACATCAGAAAAATGTGTCAGCCATAGAGATGTGGGGAAATCCTTGGGATGGCTTTCAGGTGACCACAAACCTTCAAATGTGATCTGACGGGCAACAAACTAATATTACGATACTATCAGCGAGTTGTGTTGATCACATTTGAAGAGAACTAGTAGATTCTGTCGGCTTGGCATGTTCTTTCAGACTCTAGCTTTGTTCTGCAGATCCGCTCAGGTACAGTACGTGACTGAAACTCTCAGCAACTCATGCAACTCGATGATTCGGGTCGATAGATGATCATCCAAAGACGATCAGAGCATCCAAAGAGAAGGAGCATGCCATGACGGATAAAATACAAAACTATTATTGACGTCTGTTCACAGTTTAATCTGAGAGGCGTGCGTTTAGAATATTAGGATGGAAGGGAGGGCAGGCGCTATGGTAGCCGAGCAGTTAAAGGCGAGTCCCGCAAAGCTAAGGCGTATTGCAGTACTAGGCTATATTCCCGGTCTAGGCCTTGGATTTTATTTAATGGTTAATATGATAACTTAACAGTAAAGTACGTATGATAGTTCCCTCCGTCCAAGTCACGTAATTTGGTAGTTGGACGTAAAGCCTGATTGAAATAGTAGGCATTACTTTATTTTTAGTAGGCTCGGCAAGTCTGCTTTCATCTCTTTTTCGATTTGATCCGAATCTAGCCAAGTGAGGTTCCCAGTAAATGATAACAGATTCATCTCCGACTCTGAACTAAGCATAGGGCTAGAAAAACAGGGCTCTATTCATTTTCACTTAACGAGCCCATTCAGGGCTGTAGCCAAAAGAAGAAATTATGTGTTTCCATTCCCCGCAATCTTGCCTGATGACTGACTACCACTTCGTAAAAGATCAAATATGGCGCAGTTTCAAACTAGAATGTCCGTGACATTTAGCATATTAACTCTATTAACCCTATTAACTCTATAAAATTAACTGAGGCAACAACCAAATACTGCAGAATAATCCCCACTCTTTTGGCTTGACTGGATATGATGCCAGGGTGGCTATTGGATAAAGTAAAAAATAACAGCCATGTTTCAGGAATGTAAACCAACTAGTAGTTCTCGGTGCTATGTATATTAGATCAGAGTAAAGGAAAGACTACATGAAGAATTTTTTAAATATCAAATACTGTATTACCTTATATCTGGCGTAATCGCAAGTGCAACATTCTGGAATTTTTTTATCTTCCTCCTTGATGTCGCTGCACAAGACTTTGCTGTTAATTAGCCAGTCATCGTGAACCTTTAGTGCAACTCTGTGATAATAATAAAAGTGATGTTAATTTTTTTTTTATGGAGGATGTGAAATGCATAATGCACGCAGCAACAAGCTCTACAGTGTTACGACTATCCGTATGGAACTACCCACCAAAACACTCATCTTCAGGAACACTAACCTGGACTTTTTTTCACATTGTTTCACAATGCACCCTGGCGGCTAGCTGCGCTCTTCCCAGGGTTACAGAAGCAGATCCAGTTTGCCTTTCTTTGGAAGCAGTACGTGGTGAGAAAAGCCTGTTACATGGATTTAGGTTTTTTCCTTACTGAGCAAATTTGCCCCGCAGGCGCGCCCATCTGTCACAAGAAAGTGTGCTCTACATTGAAAGCATGCTCTGCAATATACAAGAGAACCGACTCCGACTTTCCCATCCGATGGAGGTACGACCTAAAATACCCATATCTACTAAAGAATTGGGTAAGATAGTATTCGACTTCACCGGATTGTCTCTCTACCTACGGCCTCACCTCTTTAATGAGACTTGCCGTCAAGCGACCTCTAGATTCTTCATCCCAGGGTACCAGCTTTTAAAGTACGGGATATTTCAGTTCGCTTTCCGACTTCCATCCTACTCTTATAAATTGCTTTTTTTTAATTATTATTTTTTTACTTTGTTTTGCTTTGAAAAAGAAATAGAAGTCGCTCCAGAAATAACTATGAGAGCCGGCTTAAATACTGTGCAGTATGCAGAGGCGATCCGAAGTGCAGCCTGCCTTTGCACCTGAGCAACGCGTTTACAGTATCTCCTTAACAAAAACTTACAGTTTAAAAAGTTAAGTATAAGGGTTGATTAAGCGCCAAAAGGTACACAAATCAGCTAGTACCCAACATTTCATTCAAGCTTAGTTGATATAATTTAAGTAATTTTGCTGCATTAACTTTTCCTTCACATTTTTTAGAATTTATTAGATGTCACAGACCCTTATGCTGGCCAGTTCGTTCATAATATTATTTGGTTATAATTATGATAAAATGTATATTATATCTTCGTTTTTAAATAGGTACTTTATTTTAACTCTATTCCAAATTATTCTTCTGATTTATCTTTAATATGCCCTTTATTCTGAAGTTGTCACATCTTATACATGCATGTTAAAGTAGAAAAAGACAAAGTTAGAGTCGGCTACTGTTTAAATTTGAATCACGGAGGATTTAAAACAATATTTCAGACTTGAATTCGTCTTACCGAAATATTCGTGAGCACAAATAACACACAGTAATTAACAAGTAGATTATTCAACAACAATTATTCATTTCTCAATTGTAATTTAATTTTACTTATAGTAAAATACTGGAATAATTAGCTGTCCTAAAAGTATGCAATACTTATTTATTTTATATTACATAACATATATATAACATTGTGAGAAGAACAGCTACATTGAGAGTGTGATTGAAGAAAACTATATTATTTGCGATAAAGCCAGATAATTATTACCTATTATTATAAACGTTTGACTACTACATAAAATAACAATTACTTTAATCGAAGAATGAACTTAAACCGACGATTTTTATTAAAAATAAAATAATCGAAATCATTGATGTATGTTGGTGTAAGCATTTTTTTAAAAAAGTTTTTAAATTTTGTAGCCTCGTATTTTTTTTATTTTTTATACCGTTTTCTTTTTAACCTGTAATTAATAGTTTGATTATTATAGATTAATAGATATTAAAGTCAATCTACAGTGCTACTTGAACAAATATTTTGTAGATGAAAATGGCCAGCATAAGGGTCTGTGACATCTAATAAATTCTAAAAAATGTGAAGGAAAAGTTAATGCAGCAAAATTACTTAAATTATATCAACTAAGCTTGAATGAAATGTTGGGTACTAGCTGATTTGTGTACCTTTTGGCGCTTAATCAACCCTTATACTTAACTTTTTAAACTGTAAGTTTTTGTTAAGGAGATTTTTGTACCTTTTGGATAGATTTTCATTTTTGTCTATTTTGCTAAGTTACATATCTGCTTTACTGCTTTTTTTAAATTAGGAATAAGCAATTCTATCATTATAACCTGATAAGGTGTTAAGTAGGAACCGTAACTACCACTGGAGAGATCTTTTTAAAGAATGATTATAGTTGCGGTCCCCAAACCATCCTCAATAACAATTTTTTTGAGAAAGCCTTTTTATATAAAATAGGAAGGTATTTGTACGTAAAAAGCAAATTTAAACTGCGATTTCAGACCTTCCTTTTAAGAGGAGTAAGAAAAATAAACGGGCGATTACAGTACTTCTCCCTAAAAGGCAAAGAGGCAAAGATTTTGAATCGAACGACAATTCATTAATGTAAATAGGTTCACCCATTGATAATTTTAACGATTTCAGTACTTCCTCTTTGTAGGTGTAAGAGCATGATGGCACTTCACAGCCATGTAGAGGAGCTTTAATCACTTCTTCGTGCTAAATTTTATCAAAATCGGACAAAGCGTTATAGAAATATTGGTAATAATAGTTTTAGAAACGGCCATACTTGGGTGGGGCAAACTCCCCTCCATATGAGGCGTAGCGACGAGACTTTTAAAGTGCAAATCTGTACAAAATTTCGATTCGAATGACACTTCATTCATGAAAATCAGTTCACTTGTCGATAATTTCAAACGATTGCTATACTTCCCCTTAACTAGTGTAAGAGCAGATCGCCGCTTTAACGTTACTGAGGGGTGCCCTAGCCTAATGCTGCCTAATTTCATCAAAATCGGAACGAGATTAACAGAGTTATTTGTAATAATTTTGAAGGGGGCCTTACATAAAGGGGGCTAACTCCTCTCTAATTCGGTGTACAGCGTCGAGACCCCCAAAAGGCACATCTACATAAAGTTCCGAATCGAATGTCACCTCATTCATGAAAATCGGTTCTCGCGTTTAGGCGCTACGTAGTTTACAAAAAAGGTAACAAGAAGAAGAAGAAGAAGAAGAAGAACAACAACAACAACAACAACAACAATTTCTGAAAATGCCGTTTTTGCTCATTTTCGGCAACTTTTTTCTCGAAATCTATTAGGTCTGGGGGGTTGCAAAAAAATTACAGTTATAAAGGAGGGTTTGCCCTATATTTTAAAGAAAATTTGGGAATTTTATCTTTTATAGAAAAAGAGAAAAAAATTGTCAAAGTTGGGTGTTTTTTAACGTTACGCTTTTTCGTGCACTTTTTGACGATCAATCCTTATACAACTGTCCTACCGGACAGTTTTAATATAGTTAAGAGAAGTAAGCACATGCACCATCCTCCATCTAAACCTCAGAATCGCGCAAAAGAACAGACTAAGCCGCCTTATCAACAACCCTGCTTGTTGGATCTAGGGCCGCTCATTTTGGCCATCATCCTTCCTATTTTAATTAATACAGTAATTCGAGGCTTTATCAGCCGCCCGGTAGATCTGCTCGCCGAAACTCAACTTATAATCAATTATGAGACCGAGTTACACTTGGCTTTGACGACACGGTTTCTTCCCCAACCCGCAATCGTAGAATTTTTTCGATTCTCGACTTCGTCATGATGATGATTTCTGTTTACTGGACAGTCAATTTTTATAATATACAAAACAATAATCATCATCATCATAATCATAATCGCTACTGGCCCTTAGATTTCCTCTTTCTAGAAGCTTTTGCTTTTAGAAGGGTCTGTGATATTTAATAAATTCTAAAAAATATTAATAAAAATTAATACAGTAAAATTACTTAAATGATATTAATGAAGTACTAATGAAGTGATGGGTACTTGCTGATCTGTGTACCTTTTGGCGTTTAATCAACCTTTATACTTAACTTTTTAAACTGTAAGTTTTTGTCAGGGAGATTTTTGTACCTTTTGGATAGATTTTCCTTTTTGTCTATTCTGCAAAGTTACATATCTGCTTTACAGATTTTCTTAACATTTGGAATAATCAATACTTTCATTATAACATGATATGTTATGTAATCGGAACCGTAACTACCACTGAAGAGATCTTTTAAAAGAATGCTTAGAATTGCAGTCCCCAAAGAATCCACAAAAACAATTTTCTTGGGGAAACGTTTCGATTAAAATTGGAAGGTATTTGTACGTAAATAGCAATATTTAACTGCGATTTCAGTACTTCCTTTTAAGAGGAGTAAGAAAAATTAAACTGCAATTACAGTACTTCTCCCTAAAAGGCAAAGAGACAAAGATTTCGAATTGAATGACAATTCATTGTCGTAAAATGGATGATGCGTCGATAATTTGTACGATTGCAGTATTTCCTCTTAATAGGTGTGATGATGATGGCATGATGGCATTTTAGAGCCACTTAGGGAAGCTTTAACCACTCCTTCGTGCTAAAATTGGACTAAGCGTTATAGAAATATTAGTAAACTCTTCTCCTTTTCAGGCACAGCGGCAAAACTTATAAAATGCATATTTATACAAAATTTCGATTCGAATACTTCATTCATGAAAATAGGTTCATCTGTCGATAATTTTAAACGATTGCCATACTTCCTTTTAACAGGTGTAAGAGCAGAATGTCGCTTTAACGTTACTGAGGGGTGCCCTAGCCTAATGCTGCCTAATTTCATCAAAATCGGAACAAGATTAACAGAGTTATTTGTAATAATTTCGAAGGGGGCCTTACATACATGGGGCTAACTCCTCTCCCATTCTATGTACAGCGACGAGACCCCCAAAAGTCACATCTACATAAAAGTACAAATCGACACCTCATTCATGAAAATAGGTTGAGCGCTACGTTGTTTACAAAAAAGGTAACGACAACAACAAGAACAATTTTTGAAAATGCCGTATAGCTCATTTTCAGCAACTTTTTTTTGTCTTAAAATCTATCAGGTCTGGGTTGTTGGACAAAAATTACAGTTAAAAATTTTGGAATTATAAAAAATAAAATTTGGGAATTTTATCTTTTACAGAAAAGAGAAAAAAATTGTCAAAGTTTGTTTTTTTTCAACTTCGTGCACTTTTTGACGATCAAGTCTCCTCTCCTTACTATGGCAAATGTAAAAAGCCGATGCAGAAAAGTAGCGCATCAAGTTACATCTCATGGGAAATAGCTACCCCGCTCCATATTTCTCCCTTTAGGTAGCAGAGAATTGTTTTTAGAATTAGCAGCAATAAGAACAAACAAAAGAAATATTCAAACTAGATCTAATATTCCAGTGCGAACTACAGAAGATTCATATTTACTTGATATTTGCACAGCCAAATCTCGGCGAGGTCCACAGTATCTGCAGCTGGTTGCGTGCCTCTTCCGTTTTCTGCAGTACCGTACTCAAGCAGTCGTTAGCGAATACCACGTCTCTGGAGTTGAGGATTTGCAGACTGCCGCCTCCATTCTCTCCGTCCAGAGTTATAATAAATTTGTCAAAGGTATAATCACTTTTAATTTGCACTAAATAAAACACACACAAATAATGAGTGGTGACGATAAAAATAGGAGCATCCCTCTCACTACAATGGCTACTTTTTCTAGATGCCAGCTTTTGAATTTGAGATTTCATAGGAATGTCTTTTTGGAGGCAATCTGCATTAGAAAAAGTGTCTTTTATAAATTGAGTTTTGTGTATTTGTCAGTCCGTGGTCATAGTTCATGTTTGATACTTGCTTTAGTTATACCATCATATAAACCATCAATAAGGTCCTGGAAGTACCACTGTACTGAATAAATGTTTTAGTTTTTTGAGATTTTCTCCTATTATTTTCTTAGAACTTTGCTTCGTCATTTTACATACATTGTGAACTTCAACTTTTATCTTCTGTCAGTTTATGTACTGTTTGGTACACACTAACAGACAAGGCAGAAGACACACCAATTTTACATGTAACAGTGTAAGAAGAAGAAGAAAAAAAAAAAAAAATTGTAACTTTCAACAGCATAAGCCCTGAAGATGACCTAGTTAGACGCTAGGACTAAAGAAAGGCAGAAATGAAAAATAATGACTGGAAATGGCAATATTCTTTCCTCCGTTTGGATTAATGAGAACAATACTTAAGTAATCTTACTGAATTAAATTTTCATTAATATTATTTAGAATTTATTAGCTTTCTCAGACCCTTTAAAATTACTTTATTTTGAGTTGTCTGTCTTTCGTACAGGTAACATCGTGTCTTTCTATAAGGGCTATTTACTTTAGTTTCTACCGTTGCGATTTTCATGAAAATCTACAAATGTGAGATAGATAATCTTGTACTGAATACTGAATGATTTTTGTAAGTTTCGAGAAAATTGATCGAGCAGTTTTAAAGATGTTTTGAAATTTACTTTCAGTATTTTTAGCAAAAAGTTGTAGTTATTTGTTAGCTTTTGGAAAGTGGGGAGATAACGAAGCTTAGCTACGCCCAAAGTTATTATTTCTATTGTGCTGGTTGTGATCAAGAATTGAAGTAGGGGAATGAACAAATTTATAACAATAAGTGCATTAGTGTGTTATCTGTGTAATTGAAGAAGAGGGGATCTTGAGGTGAATAACTCTAGCCTGCCTAGATCTTGACTTCGCCACCATAAGTGCTGCTACAAGCAAAGCGTGGGAGTCCAGAGTTTTGGCTTGCCTATCCGTTGATTGTGCCCATTTTGAACAGCTTCTTTAAAAAAAATTAGGTAATTTTGACATCAAACTGAAATTTGTTTTTCATATTTTAAATTACCATAACTTTTGAAAAACCTAACCGATTTCAAAAATTTTTTTTTGTTTTTTTTAGGAGTTCAAATCCTATAAAAATATGCAAAAAAAACTATAACGTTCCATTTGAAAAAACAAAGTTGGATGCTGTATCTCGAGACTCAGGTGTTTAAAAAATGGGTCAATCACTAAAAATAAACTAGACTAAAAATGAATAAATACGTGTTTTCTATTTTTTCGAAATTTCCCGCCGATTAAAAAAAAATTGGGTGGAGCATATAACTCTGGTCGCCCTGTATTTCTGAAGATTATGATAAGGAGGCGCAATTAATAACGAACCAGTTACTGCAGATAAATGCGAAATATATAGAAAATGTTCTGTTGGCGGACGGAAGTTTTTTCATTGTTTAAAATTTAATCAGCTCTAATTTAGTACATGCTTGTGAAGAAGAAAGTAGTCAAGAAAATATAGGAAATAAAATACGAGAAATATAGGAAATAATATACGAGAAACGTAAAAGACTTGTGATAAATGGAGGTAATAAACTCTTACGTCTGCGAACTGACCAACCTCTACAGTAAATCTTGGGAGTTTTTTCGACGCCGGAGCGATTCAGCTTCATCTGGGACATAAGATCTTACAAGCGATCGTAAACCATCTGCTTATTGAATATGTAATTGATGACAGTAGCTGTTATGATATTCTGCATATTTCTAATTTGAAATGGTATGCTAACATTAAAGAGAAGTATGTAAGAGAAATCGTCACTATTTTAGCCAAACATCATATATTAATAGATAGATCAGACAGAGGATTACAAACTTAATATGATTTATTCAAATGAACCTGTTGAATTTAAAAAGGGCTGGTATGATTGGGAATGTTTAAGAATGCGGAAATAGTTGTATGATCTATTAAATATTTTTAGGAAAGCAAGTTCCTGTAAAATTCAAAATTATTACATGAAAATTAGAAAGAAATATAAAAATATATGTTAAAAAAAAAAATTATAGTGAAAGTATTAAAATAAAACAGGTTAAGAATGTTAAACATTTCTTGAAGTTGATGCGTCCTTTCAAAAACAAAAATTTTGTTTTTGATACTTGCATTTTCCCTAATATCTGGATAGATTGTATTAAGAATTTATTGAATCCGTCTGTGAGCACTGCACTTATTGTTTATGCTGAACCATGTATAACTTAATGATTTATTAGATTCTTCCTCTATTAGATTCTTCCTCTTCACAGTCAGAGTAACTAATGGTTTTGAATACAGCGAAAAATAATAAAGCACCGGGAACTGACAGAATTTATTATGAATTTTTCAAGAACTGTCCTGAGAGTTCCCTAAAAATACTCACTTCAAATTTTAATGAAATTTACGGGAGTGGCAACGTGCCGAATACGTAGTTATTAAATGAAGTATCCAACTACAGGGGCATCTCTTTTTCTAATAAAATCAGAAAATTGTTCACAAGGTTATTGCTGGACAGAATTACGTTAAGGGAGAATATGAATGTTGATGGGCTGGACACGTCGCAAGAATGGCCCATGAAGAGATCCCGTACAGGCTACTACAGGAAGTTCCTGACCGCAAAAGGAGAGTTGGGCGTCCGAAACTGAGATGGTTTGACAGCGTGACGCAGGATGCCAGGCAGTTATTGCGAACTAGGAACTGGATGGCGGCTGCAAGAGAGAGGGACGACTGGCGGATTAAAATGAGGAGACCCAACTAATTGGGTTGTAGTGCCATTGTGAGTGAGAATATGAATGTGCTGGGCGAATTCCAGGCAGGTTTCAAACGGTCTTATTCGACAATATTAGCAGTTTAATGAGTAGTAAAACAGCTCGTGCCGTTTTAGCGTAACTAATCCTCTTATCACATGTATTATATTAACGGAAAATAGATGAGTTTTAAAAATCTTAGTTGGAAGAAGACGGCATGACCGGATGTACTAATATCATTTGATCTTTAAAAAAAAAACTGAAGTGGCTAGAAATATTTGGTTTGTTGTTATTAGATTTATCAAGTTAAAACCTAATTGTGCCCATATTAACGATGGCCTTATTTTCGGCCTTAATATCTTGATGAATTTTTTGGATTATTGAGGAGTAGTAAAGAAATAGTAGGTTAAGAATGTTAAACATTTCTTGAAGTTGATGCGTCCTTTCAAAAACAAAAATTTTGTTTTTGATACTTGCATTTTCCCTAATATCTGGATAGATTGTATTAAGAATTTATTGAATCCGTCTGTGAGCACTGCACTTATTGTTTATGCTGAACCATGTATAACTTAATGATTTATTAGATTCTTCCTCTATTAGATTCTTCCTCTTCACAGTCAGAGTAACTAATGGTTTTGAATACAGCGAAAAATAATAAAGCACCGGGAACTGACAGAATTTATTATGAATTTTTCAAGAACTGTCCTGAGAGTTCCCTAAAAATACTCACTTCAAATTTTAATGAAATTTACGGGAGTGGCAACGTGCCGAATACGTAGTTATTAAATGAAGTATCCAACTACAGGGGCATCTCTTTTTCTAATAAAATCAGAAAATTGTTCACAAGGTTATTGCTGGACAGAATTACGTTAAGGGAGAATATGAATGTTGATGGGCTGGACACGTCGCAAGAATGGCCCATGAAGAGATCCCGTACAGGCTACTACAGGAAGTTCCTGACCGCAAAAGGAGAGTTGGGCGTCCGAAACTGAGATGGTTTGACAGCGTGACGCAGGATGCCAGGCAGTTATTGCGAACTAGGAACTGGATGGCGGCTGCAAGAGAGAGGGACGACTGGCGGATTAAAATGAGGAGACCCAACTAATTGGGTTGTAGTGCCATTGTGAGTGAGAATATGAATGTGCTGGGCGAATTCCAGGCAGGTTTCAAACGGTCTTATTCGACAATATTAGCAGTTTAATGAGTAGTAAAACAGCTCGTGCCGTTTTAGCGTAACTAATCCTCTTATCACATGTATTATATTAACGGAAAATAGATGAGTTTTAAAAATCTTAGTTGGAAGAAGACGGCATGACCGGATGTACTAATATCATTTGATCTTTAAAAAAAAAACTGAAGTGGCTAGAAATATTTGGTTTGTTGTTATTAGATTTATCAAGTTAAAACCTAATTGTGCCCATATTAACGATGGCCTTATTTTCGGCCTTAATATCTTGATGAATTTTTTGGATTATTGAGGAGTAGTAAAAAAAAAAAACTTCTAAAAACTTCTTTTCCACCGACATTGCTGCAAATTAATCGCCGTTGTCTCGATAGAATAGGTTTATTTAGTAGTTTTGGTCAGACATCGCACGTCAGCATTTGTGTGCACTCAAGTTTATTATTATTATTAAAATAATGGCGTGCCACATGGCTTCCTCCCCCCCCATTCTCACTATTACATTAAATCTTCCAATCGAAGGTTGTTAAAGGATTGAATATACACGAATTTCGTTAAAAATTAATACAATTTAAATAGGATAAAGACAATGCATGCCTTGCCCTTGAAATATTGCCAAGATTAATCTTCTTGGGAAAGTATGTATGCAAGTAATAAATAAAGTAATCGGCTAATTTTTCCAACTTCCAACTACCAATTTATTTGTTCAAAGGGGTTTAGTTAGTGAAAGCATTACAAGCTGGCTCACAATTATCAGGGCAGTTAGCCAAAGTTGTAGCGTTCTCAGGACATTTCAACATCGCCCAGTCTTTGGTAAACAAATACTAAAGTTAACATACCTGTGTAAATGGAGGATGGTATAAATGTATTTGGATTTCCAATGATTTCAATAAATACATTTTCATTAAATCGCCCATTTGGGAAAGTTGGGCATCGCAACTGAAAAGTAAATACAACAGAATTAAAAATGAAATAAATGAAGATAAAGTGTCCGAGTTGCATGTTGGCATGTGACTGATACCATGGGTTTGGTTCTCTTATCTGGACGACCTCTGCACTTTTCTCCGAGATTATCTGTTTCTTCCCTCATAACATTCACTTCCCTAACCGGTATTCTTCATTATGCTTCCTATACTCTTGTGAAACTTAAAAATTACATTTATATAATGAGAAATTTAGTTGGAAAAATGACAGTTTTCTACTAAAACAGTTCAGGGATTTTTATTAAAAACCCATTTACATACATAAGATAATTACTTACCTCGTATGATATTAAACATTAGATTCTGTTGAGAGTTTTGTTCATTTTATGTCCCTTTAAATATCTTTTCTATTAAGAGCAATTTTGGGATATCTCGTAAACTCCTCGAAGGATTTTTACGAAATTTTATACAATTATAGATAAAAGTTTCGTTTGAAACAGTGAAATCTTTAACTTCAATTATCTCGTAAACTACTCGATAGATTTTTTTTATAGAATAGAATAGAATAGAATAGAAAGCTTTATTACACATTTTACAAAAAGAGAAAATTACATATAAACAAACTAATAGCTATTGCTAGGCATGGTTGTATACCGTCAGCCTAGAGTTCATCTTAAAACTTGAGAAAACAAAAAAAAATAACTTACTTGCTAAAGTAAAACAAAGCAGAAGTAAACAAGTCCTGTTGTAAAGCGAGCGGACATATGTACATAATATTTTGAATTAAAAAACAAAAGCAAAAACAAAATTCTACGTATTATATTCACTTATAAGGAACATCCTGTACTTATAAGCCGAAACATGAAAGCAAAACAACTTTGTCCAATTTCCACTATTCAATAAATTAATAATTTCTGCCTGCCTTAGTGCCTTCTTCCCCAGCCACCTAATTCTATACTCCTTAACAAAAACTTACAGTTTAAAAAGTTAAGTATAAGGGTTGATTAAACGCCAAAAGGTACACAAATCAGCAAGTACCCATCATTTCATTTATACTTCATTGATATGACTTAAGTAATTTTACTGCATTAACTTTTCCTTCACATTTTTAGAATTTATTAGATGTCACAGACCCTTATGCTGGCCATTTTCATCTACAAAATATTTGTTCTAGACTGTAGATTGTAATATCTATTTATCTATAATAATCAAACTATTAATTACAGGTTAAAAAGAAAAAAAAATTTTGCTAAAGATTTCAAAAACTTTTTTTAAAAAAATGCTTACACCAACATACATCAATGATTTCATTTTATTTATTTTTATTTTTAAATAAAAATCGTCGGTTTAAGTTCATTCTTCGATTAAAGTAATTGTTATTTTATGAAGTAGTGAAACGTTTATAATAATAGGTAATAATTATCTGGCTTTATCGCAAATAATATAGTTTTCTTCAATTACATTCTCAATCTAGATGTTCTTCCCACAATGTTGTATATATGTAATATAAAATAAATAAGATATGCATATTTTTAGGACAGCTAATTATTCCAGTATTTTACTATAAGTAAAATTAGGGGGACTAAATTAAATTACAATTGAGAAATGAATAATTATTGTTGAATAATCTACTTGTTATTAACTGTGTGTTATTTGTGCTCACGAATATTTCGGTAAGACGAATTCAAGACTGAAATATTGTTTTAAATCCTTCGTGATTCAAATTTAAACAGTGGCTGACTCTGACTTTGTCTTTTTCTACTTTAACATGCATGTATATGTGACTACTCAGAATAATTCAGAACTCATTTTATCATAATTATAACAAAAAAATATTATGAATGAACTGGCGAGCATAAGGGTCTGTGACATCTAATAAATTCTAAAAAAATATGAATGAAAGTTAATGCAGCAAAATTACTTAAATTATACCAACTAAGCATGAATGAAATATTGGGTACTCGCTGATTTATGTACCTTTTGGCGTTCAATCAACCCTTATGCTTAACATTTTAAACTGTAAGTTTTTGTTAAGGAGATTTTTGTACCTTTTGGATAGATTTTTCTTTTTGTCTATTTTGCAAAGTTACATATCTGCTTTACAGATTTTTTTTAAAATTTGGTATAAGCAATTCTATCATTATAACCTGATAAGGCGTTAAGTCGGAACCGTAACTACTGGAGAGATCTTTTTAAAGAATGATTATAATTACGGTCCCCAAACCATCCTCAATAACAATTTTTTTGAGAAAGCGTTTTGAATAAAATAGGAAGGTATTTGTACGTAAATAGCAAAATTAAACTGCGATTTCAGTACTTCCTTTTAAGAGGAGCAAGAAAAATAAACTGCGATTACTGTACTTCTCCCTAAAAGGCAAAGATTTTGAATCGAACGACAATTCATTGATGTAAATCGGTTCACTCATTGATAATTTTAACGATTGCAGTACTTCCTGTTGGTAGGCGTAAGAGTATGATGGCACTTCACAGCCACGTAAAGGAGCTTTAATCACTTCTTCGTGCTAAATTTTATCAAAATCGGACTAAGCTTTATAGAAATATTGGTAATAATAGTTTCAGAAAGGGCCTTATTTGGGTAGGGCAAACTCCCCTCCTTATGAGGCATGGCGTCGAGACTTTTAAAGTACAAATCTGTGCAAAATTTTGATTCGAATGACACTTTATTCAAGAAAATCGGTTCACGTCTCGATAATTTGAAAGATTGTTATACTTCCTCTTAACAAGTGTAAGAGCAGATCGTCGCTTTAATGGTACATAGGGAAGCCCTAACCCTATCATCCTACCAAATTTTATCAAAATCGGGCCAAGATTTACAAAGAAATTATTAGAAATAATAATTTTGGAGGGGGCCTTATTACATAAAGGGCCTAACTCCTCTCCATTTCGATGTACAGCGTCGAGACCCCCAAAAGGCACATCTACAAAAAATTCCGAATCGAATGACACCTCATTCATGAAAATCGGTTCACGCGTTTAGGCGGTACGCGGTTTACAAAAAAGGTAACAACAACAAGAAGAACAACAACAATTTCTGAAAATGCCGTTTTTGCTCATTTTCGGCAACTTTTTTCTCGAAACCTATTACATCTATGTTGTTGCAAAAAAAATTCAGTTATAAAGGAGGGTTTGTCCTATAATTTAAAGAAAATTTGGGAATTTTATCTTTTATAGAAAAAGAGAAAAAAATTGTCAAAGTTGGGTGTTTTCAACGATCAACCCTTATACAACTGTCCTACCGGACATTTTTAAAACTGTCCTACCGGACAGTTTTAATTCCTGTAAAACAGGGCATTTCCATAAATAATGGCACATGTCCTCACGTTCTCGTAAGTTACAGAGGGTACATGACCACTGTTCCTCCGAACGCATTACATTATAATTTAAGTTAACTAGCTGCCCTCTTAGCTTGAAATTGACCTTCATAAGACCGAAACTGTTAGTATCGGATATGTAGTGACCCTCTCCAAGATCAGCAACCAGATGTTTATATAACGAATGGAAGCTCGAATATTGCCCTTTTGATATCATGTTTTCCTTAAATTTACTTTTAAAACTGGCCACTACAGTTTCTGGATCTCCTACATAATCCAAGCTAACGTTTAGGTTACCAAATAACTCTAAGTTTTCTTTGTGCCAATATATTCTATTCTTTATAACTTCCTCAGCTAATGCTTTGGGCAGTCTCCCTTCTGGCAAGGCTAAAACTTTCTTTATGTAATTCAAATGCAAATTTAACGTGTAACAAAAAATTGGATAAAAATTTGATTCCAGATATAAAATGTAAGGAGGCGCATTTACTGGCAGGCAAAACAACTTTCTAACAAAAAATAAATTTAACTTTTCTATTTCTTTAAAACTGTGAAAGCCCCATACCTGCCCAGCATAACACATGATAGTTCTTACCGCAGCATTGAATACATTTATTTTTTTGGATATTGGAATGTCTGTTTTTTTCATCAAATTAGAATATGTAGTATTTAATGCGAATTTCGCATTTTCCAATTTAACTGAAAAATGTTTTTTAAAATTTAGGAGTGGTGTAAGACCAAGTCCTAAATAGTTATAATAATTAACTGTTTGTAAAGCGTGCGTTCCCATTTTCCATATTAAGAAATTTATATAATTACATTTATATAATGAGATATTTAGTTGGAAAAATGACAGTTTTCTACTAAAACAGTTTAGGGATTTTTATTAAAAACCCATTTACATACATAAGATAATTACTTACCTCGTATGATATTAAACATTAGATTCTGTTGAGAGTTTTGTTCATTTTACGTCCCTTTAAATATCTTTTCTATTAAGAGCAATTTTGGGATATCTCGTAAACTCCTCGAAGGATTTTTACGAAATTTTATACAATTATAGACAAAAGTTTCGTTTGAAACAGTGAAATCTTTAACTTCAATTATCTCGTAAACTACTCGATAGATTTTTTTTATATTTCACCTGTATATGGAGACAACGTTTATCTATAATTGTATAAAATTTCGTAAAAATATGTCGAGTAGGAAACTAGATGTTTAGTGTTAAATTTTTGTTTTGTTTGAATTTGATCGCGTAGGGAAGCTTTAATTGCTTCCCTGTGTTAAATATTAGCAAAATCGGACTAAGGCTGTAAAAATACTGGTAACAATAGTTTTAGAGGGGGCCTTACACACATGGGGCTAACTTCTCTTCAACTCGAATGACATTTCATTCATGCGTTTAGGCGTTACGTTGCTTAAAAAAAAGTTAAAAACAAGAAGAATATTTTCTAAATATGCCGTTTTTGCCCATTTTCAGCAACGTATTTCTCCAAATCTATTTAATCTATGCTGTTACAAAAAACATTGCAGTTGTAAAGGAGGATTCACCCCATATTTTAAAGAAAATTTGGGAATTTTATCTTTAATATAAAAAGAGAAAAAAATTGTCAATTTAGGGTTTTTTTTTAACGTAACGCTTTTTCGTGCAGTTTTTGACGATCAACCCTTGTACAACTGTCCTACTAGACAGTTTTAATGAGGTATATCACATTAATAAATTCTAACATATATGAATGAAAATTTGTACTAAAGTTATCTAAATGATATTAATTGTTGTATAATTTCCAAAAGTACAATAGAGGTTTATTTGTTTTAAATATCTTCTGTAATAGTTCATTAAAATATTGTTCATAGGCGAGTGTTAAAGTACCTAGTATGGCCCAATAAGTAATAGAAATCAATTTAGAATATTGGGGGAAAATGAGAAACAAATTTAAGTAGTACATACATCTAAAGTGGAGTTCAATGGCGTATTGGCCAACTTCATATTTTCCACTGTTCTTGAGTGACGTCACTTTAAATTTTTTGTTCTAAATTGATTACTTTTTTTTTCCAATAAAAATGTTATTACTCAGAAAGTTTTAGTCCGAATTCGATTCTGATGACACGGTTAGAAAGACAGATAAATTTTCTAAAAGTTGATACCATTTCGAAGCATAAGTTATTCTCCAAACAGCCTCAATCTTCCTCCGGATGCTGGAAAAATAAAAGTAATCGAAATTTTTAAAAAAACTCATTTGGCCCTTATGTGATCATTATCCGACCTATGTAGGTGCTGGCACTTTTTATAAAAGTTTCCTTGTCTAATGGGCTTTCAAACGGTAGATCATTTTCCAGTATTCCTTTTATCTTCGTATGAGAAATTACGTTTGTTTTGCAAGAAAACGTGTTCACGAGCACTCAAGAGTGTTAGTTTATCAAGCTGTTTAATTCATTGAAAACTCTTTTAGATTGACCAGTAGTCAATTTTTACGTAGATTGTCTTAAAATAAGGAAGTCAAAGGTTACAAACTGCACTTTAAACATTTTCTTCTGATCTCTCTGAAATATTTGAGAAAATGTTAGGAAATATTTTAAACAAGTATATTTTTATAATCGAAGGTTAATTTGGAAAATGACATACCGTTTGAAAGCCCATTAGGCAAGGGAACTTTTATAAAAAGTGCCAGCACCTAGTCTGATGATGATTACAAAAGGGCCCAATGAATTTTCTTAAAAATTTCGATTTCTTTTATTTTTCAAGTATCCGGAGGAATATTGAGGCTGTTTGGAGAATAATTTGTGCTTCAAAATGGTGTGAATTTTTATAAAATTTATCTGTCCTCAACTCTAGCATTTTCATTGGTTAAATCCACTGGAGTTGGTGGAGTCGAATCCGGAGTGATTTAAATCCTTTTGAAACCGGACTCGTTCCATTTTTTCGTTCACTGAATCTAGCCAATAGAAATTGCTGGAGCTGAAACCGGAGTTGTTTAACGGTTCCATTGCCATGGTAACGAGGACTGACTCCACCTGCATACTAGATCATTTTATATACTAGTTTGTATATTATATTTTATTTGAAATTCTTCGTATTTTATAAGAGTAATGGACAAAAACAAATTTTTAAAAATTAAAAACATCTTGAGAAAGCGTTATAATGTTTTTTGTTTTCAAATGAAACGAATATTAAACTAAAAAATATTTCCAATCGATGAATGTTTGTGAAATAGGTGATAGAGTGGGAGGGATACAGCAGTAAGTAAACCATTTAGGTAATACTATTTTTTAGCTCAGTATTACTTTGATCGTCTTAATAACATGTACACGATTTAACTTTCGCCAATAAAGATAAGAGAAAGAGCGTCCAGCCACTAAGTTAAAGATTAAGCACACACCATTTTCTTTATGTAAAATAAAATATATTAAATAATAAGTAAAGTAACTACAGCATTGCTTTTTAATTAATGAGATGGGTGTGCCTGGTGTTTCTTTGCAAGGTTCGCTATATTGGATACGAAATTATTTTTCCTTCGACTCCCTGTCTTAGATCGACCCCTACTTTTGTTTAGAAATTAACAAAATAATAAAATGAATTTAAAATGAAATTATTTTAGAATTGATATTCTAAAAAAACCTTGGAACTTATTTTATTCTTCAAGCATCAGTATTTAAGCTCGCCAGGTTTTGTATTTTGGTGTGGATTCCTCTTACAAGTTGTAATGTGTCAGTGAACTTCTACATAGTAGCCTCAAGTCAGTTTTATTTTAGTGTAAACGACTACAGTATTAATTATTATCATTTTAATTTGCCTCAATTTTTGGGGCGGGGCGGAATCACTTTTTTTAAAAATAGGGATTTGAATCAACTCGTTCCACCATCGGACTCGTTCCAGTGGAACGAGTCCGCTCTAATAGCCCATCACTACTACACAGTAGTGATGGGCAGAACGAGTCCGTCTTTGGACTCGTTGGATTTGAATCAGTTCCAGGGTTGGAATCGATTCCAACAACTCGTTCACCGATTCCGGTCTCTGTACTTACCCTATGCATTAGTAACATTGTCACGCAATTTATTAAAAAATATCATTAAATGTTAGCTTTCCCAGTTAATAACAAAACTATATTTCTTTAACACACATTGAGTACTATCCCTAATTTCCAATTGCTCTGATAAATATAAAATTAACAACGTAATACAAAAATTAACACAAAAATAGGCTAGTCAAATATAAATTAAAGCAATGCAGTTTTGTCATTATCTAGCTTGACCACTAGAAGACTGGAGTTAATGTGCTTCAAGAGGATCCAAGATAGAGAAACGGAAATGGGTAGGAAATTATTCCCATAAAAAAAAATCTAACCCTTCAAGCAAAATGATAATTACTCATAAATAAAGAAATATTTATTTACTAGGACTTGTATATCAAGCTTTAAAAATATTATCTCATTATCTTACGAAAAGAAAAAGCTGTGTGCTTAATCTTTAACATAGCGCTGGACACTCTTATTCTTATCTTCATTGGGTAAGTTTAACCGTGTACATGACCGTGAGACAGTCAAAGTAACACTGAGCCAAAATTTAGTATTACCTAATTGGTAATGTGTGTTAAAGAAATATAGTTTTGTTATTAACTGGGAAAGCTAACATTTAATGATATAATAATATAATAAATTGCGTGACATTTGTTCTTATGTTTAATCGTTCCAAACCTTCTGCTGCCTCATTTTCATTTTTATTTGCCTAAATTTTTTGGGGCGGGGCGGAATCACTTTTTTTAAAAATAGGGATTTGAATCAACTCGTTCCACCATCGGACTCGTTCCAATGGAACGAGTCCGCTCAAATAGCCCATCACTACTACACAGTAGGCCTATGGACTTTACTTACTGATATACCCTGTATAATTTAAATTTGTGAAGATTTTTGCAAATTTTATTTTCTAAAGCTTACTTATATTTTGACTAATTTATTGTAGGCTAAAGTAAAAATATATTTTCTAAAATTAAATTAATGACATAAAGAACTTTATAGCGCAGGGCCACAGAAAGCGCGCCAATTCCCCATTTCCCCAAGCCTTAAGGTGCTGGCTGTGAACTCTGGATAGAAACAGCTTCGGGGTGCATTATTAGGGTAAAAGCAAGTAAACATCCTGTAAAAAATATTATTATTAAATAACGAATGAGGAATAATATTTTGGACCTGCAATGAAACTTGGTAATTAGTTTCATTGTAACAGTGCTTAAGGTTGCACATTTCAAATCTTAGGCTGTTTGGCTTGTTTGAACCTTTTTGTAAGACATTTAAGTGAAATCATGAGCAAACTTAAAAAATTATTTGACGAGTTAAAAATTACTTTACTAACTCAAGATTGTAACGATTGCCACCGTATCATCAAAGAGCTCAACTACATTTATAGAAAGAAGGCAACATCACAGGAAAATGGTAACGTTCATTACTTAGTCACGCATTATTGTAAAGTGGATTGTCTTAATTATGTCTTAATGGTTTCAGAATCTAAAATAGCATTACTCTGTGATACCAGCTCTGGAGGTTTGCATTGTCTAAGTTTTTGCTTAAATGACACTTCAAGCCACAAGTGTACCGTTAAGTTAGCTAAATGTTTGAGTTACCAGGTTGCCCACTTTACAAAATGTTTTTTAAAATATGCAGGACACATATTGGTGAGTTTTATCTAAAATGCAGTAGATTTTAAATGGATTAAGTACGGAGGTAGAAAATAGTTTTATTATTATTTTACAGACTGTAAGTGTTATGTTTATGAAATCCTCCAAGTTAAAGCTAAATTTCGTTGGAGCGGAGATATTGAACCATATAATTTTGTCTAAGGAGTTCTATAATTTAGATTGGTCTTCAGTAATGAGTGTGCTATTGGAAAAAATACAGAATGTGGATATGACCGGTAAGGTTCTGATCTTAATAGTTTTTAGGAATATAAAACTGTGATTATTATGCAGCGTGAATTTCGAGCAAGTTCCTATGAAAAGTAACTACGAAGAACAAGAGTGGAAACAAGGTCGGAAGCTTTCTACAGATTAGAGGAAACTGGTTGTTTTTGTTTAGATCAGCCTTTTAATCCTGTCAGATACTGAAAACACCTACATCTCCTACGATGTAACGTACAAATAAGATTTGGTCGTCAAAAAGTGCTCGAAAAAGAGTAACGTGGAAAAACACCTAACTTAAACAATTTTTTTCTCGTTATCTAGAAGAGATAAAATTCCCAAATTTTCTTTTTAATGTAGGGCAAATCCTCTTTTATAACTGTATTTTTTTTTTTTTTTTTTGCAATAACGAAGATTAATAGTTTTTGAGAAAAAACGATGGCACAAATGGGCAAAAACGGCATATTCAAAAATTGTTCTTGTACTTCTTTATTATTATACGTATATTATAACATTATTACCATGTTTATTGCTCAAATTTATTTTTATTTTTTGAGTGAATTGGATTCTACAGTAAAATATTAAAATTGCAAGGTCTATGAAAGTGAGCAACGAAATTCTCTTATTTCATATCCATCAAAGATACTCATCAAGACTCCGTTCCCGAAACTTACAGTCATACTCAGTGAATTCATAGCTTACTATAACTTTTCCCCTGCTATTTAAAATAATATCTAAAGATTATCTAGGCCAACAACGTTTCCATAAATGTATATTGCTGTAAATAATCTTTATCACCAAATATTGAGTTACAAGCCCCCCAATGACATACACCGCATCTTTATCAATATTTTCTAACAACGTTAACAAATTATCATTTAACACTTGTCATTTAACAGAAATGTATGTCAGCGAATGGGCTCCAATAATTAACTCCTATAATCATTTTTCACCCTATACACATCGAGTAAAACTAATAACCAAATATTAGATTTATAAATTTTTGTATTTTATTTTTTAAACAGCGATCCCTCCACTAGCTCTTCCCGATTTATCTTTAGTTGTACTACTTGACACGTAATTATAATCGTTTAAAAAAATAAGGTATTTTATTAATGTTGTTTACTATCCAGATCTCATTTAAAAACAAAAAAATCATTCTCGCATAAACCATTTATCTCTTCTAATTCTAAATTGAATAAAACATTAAAAAAGGAAATATTCCACTAGAAAATAGATAAATAGTTCTTCTATTTAATTCTTTTTACTCCCTTATCCTTTGTAGACCAGCCATTGCCCGCACACTAAAATCCTGTTGAAAGCTATTTCTAGAGTACTAAGCTTGAGATGGATTCGGTTAATTTTCCCTTTCGGTTCTCTTCTAGAAAGAGAAGCAACCGGTGTTTGCAGCCACTCTAATTATTTTCTACTCTCCTTTGACCCACTTGTGCGTTTGATCCGTTTCGATCTTGTGTGTTTTTTCCCTCTAATTACTTCTTCCTTTTTTGCTTCTATATCTTCGTATCCATTATCTTTATCAGATGTGTTTGAAAATTGGGCCTTTTCTTCCAAAGTAAATAGTTAATCTGAGACTATCAGTTTATTATATTTAATAAACGCACGGAATCCCCTATCTCTAGCTTTTCTCAGAAGTAGAATCAGTTCTCACTTCATTTCTAATTTCGGGAGTAAAAGCTTGAGCAATTTTTATATCATACTCCTTAACAAAAACTTACAGTTTAAAATGTTAAGTATAAGGGTTGATTAAACGCCAAAAGGTACACAAATCAGCTAGTACCCAACATTTCATTCATGCTTACTTGATATAATTTAAGTAATTTTACTGCATTAACTTTTCCTTCACATTTTTTAGAATTTATTAGATGTCACAGACCCTTGTGCTGGCCATATTCATCTACAAAATATTTGTTCAAATATTACTGTAGATTGACTTTAATATCTATTAATCTATAATAATCAAACTATTAATTACAGGTTAAAAAGAAAACGGTATAAAAAATAAAAAATATTATGAGGCTAAAAAGTTCAAAAACTTTTTAAAAAAAATGTTTACACCAACATACATCAATGATTTCATTTTTTTTATTTTTATTTTTAAATAAAAATCGTCGGTTTAAGTTCATTCTTCAATTAAAGTAATTGTTATTTTACGAAGTAGTCAAACGTTTATAATAATAGGTAATCATTATCTGGCTTTAACGCAAATAATATAGTTTTCTTCAGTTACATTCTCAATCTAGGTGTTCTTCCCACAATGTTGTATGTATGTAATATAAAATAAATAAGATATGCATACTTTTAGGAAAGCTAATTATTCCAGTATTTTACTATAAGTAAAATTAGGGGCTAAATTAAATTACTATTGAGAAATGAATAATTGTGGTTGAATAATGTACTTGTTATTAACTGTGTTATTTGTGCTCACGAATATTTTTAGGACAGCTAATTATTCCAGTATTTTACTATAAGAAAAAATTAGGGAGACTAAATTAAATTACAATTGAGAAATGAATAATTATTGTTGAATAATCTACTTGTTATCAACTGTGTGTTATTTGTGCTCACGAATATTTCGGTAAGACGAATTCAAGACTGAAATATTGTTTTCAATCCTCAGTGTTTCAAATTTAAACAGTGGCCGACTCTGACTTTGTCTTTTTCTACTTTAACATGCATGTGTTTGTGACTACTCAGAATAATTCATAACTCAATTTATCATTATTATAACAAAAAAATATTATGAATAAACTGGCCAGCATAAGGGTCTGTGACATCTAATAAATTCTAAAAATGTGAAGGAAAAGTTAATGCAGTAAAATTACTTAAATAATGTCAATGAAGTGTAAATGAAATGATGGATACTTGCTGATTTGTGTACCTTTTGGCGTTTAATCAACCCTTATACTTAACATTTTAAACTGTAAGTCAAAAAATGCACGAAAAAGCGTAACGTTGAAAAACACCCAACTTTGACAATTTTTTTCTCTTTTTCTATGAAAGATAAAATTCCCAAATTTTCTTCAAAATATAGGGCAAATCCTCCTTTACGCCCGTAATTTTTTTGCAACAACCCAGATCTAATAGGTTTCGAGAAAAAAGTTGCCGAAAATGAGCAAAAACGGCATTTTCAGAAATTGTTGTTGTTCTTGTTCTTGTTGTTGTTGTTGTTGTTGTTGTTGTTGTTGTAGTTGTTGTTGTTACCTTTTTGTAAACTGCGTAGCGCCTAAACGCGTGAACCGATTTTCATGAATGAGGTGTCATTCGATTCGAAATTTTATGTAGATGTGCCTTTTGGGGGTCTCGACGCTGTACATCGAATGAGAGAGGAGTTAGCCCCCTTAATGTAAGGCCCCCTCCAAAATTATTATTACTAATTACTCTGTAAATCTTGGCCCGATTTTGATAAAATTTGGTAGGATGATAGAGTTAGGGCTCTCCTACATAACATTAAAGCGGCGATCTGCTCTTACACTAGTTAAGGGGAAGTACAGCAATCGTTTCAAATTATCGACATGTCAACCGATTTTCATGAATGAAGTGTCATTCGAATCGAAATTTTTCACAGATTTGCACTTTCTGCAAAACTCTCCTCATAAGGATGGGAGTTTGCCCCACCCAAGTAAGGCCCTTTCTAAAACTATTATTACCAATATTTCTACTATAACGCTTAGTCCGATTTTGATAAAATTTAGCACGAAGAATGATTAAAGCTCCTCTACATGGCTGTGAAGTGCCATCATGCTCTTACACTTACTAAGAGGAAGTACTGCAATCGTTAAAATTATCAATGGGTGTACCTATTAATGAATTGTCGTTCGATACAAAATCTTTGCTTCTTTGCCTATTAGGGGGAAGTACTGTAATCGCAGTTTATTTTTCTTACTTCTCTTAAAAGGAAGTACTGAAATCGCATTTTAATTTTGCTTTTTACGTACAAATAACTTCCAATTTTATTCAAAACGCTTTCTAAAAAAAAAATGTTGTTGAAGATGGGAACTATAATCGTTCTTTAAAAAGATCTCTCCAGTGGTAGTTACGGTTCCGTTTTAACACCTTATCAGGTTATAATGATAGAATTGCTTATTCCAAATTTTAAAAAAATCTGTAAAGCAGATATGTAACTGCAAAATAGATAAAAAGGAAAATCTATCCAAAAGGTACAAAAATCTCCTTAACAAAAACTTACAGTTTAAAATGTTAAGCATAAGGGTTGATTGAACGCCAAGAGGTACATAAATCAGCGAGTACCCAATATTTCATTCATGCTTAGTTGGTATAATTTAAGTAATTTTGTTGCATTAACTTTCATTCATATTTTTTTAAAATTTATTAGATATCACAGACCCTTAAGATGGCCAGTTTATTCATTATATTTTTTTTGTTATAATTTTGATAAAATGTATAATATAGTATATCTTCGTTATTAAATAAGTACTTTATTTTAACTCTATTCCAAATTATTCTTCTGATTTATCTTTAATATGCCCTTTATTTTGAGTAGTCACATATATGTACATGCATGTTAAAGTAGAAAAAGACTAAGAGTCGGCTACTGTTTAAATTTGAATCAATATTTTTGGATTTAAAACAATATTTCAGTCTTGAATTAGTCTTGCCGAAATATTCGTGAGCACAAATAACACACAGTTAATAACAAGTAGATTATTCAACAATAATTATTCATTTCTCAATTGTAATTTAATTTAGTCCCCCTAATTTTATTTATAGTAAAATACTGGAATAATTAGCTGTCCCAAAAATATACATATCTTATTCATTTTATATTACACATATACAACATTGTGGGAAGAAAACTTAGATGGAGAATGTAATTGAAGTAAACTATATTATTTGCGCTAAAGCCAGATTAATTACCTATTATTATTAACTCTTGACTACTACGTAAAGTAACAATCATTTTAATCGAAGAATGAACTTAAACCGACGAATTTTATTAAAAATAAATAAATAAAATAAAATCGATGTATGTTGGGGTAAGCATTTTTTAAAAAAAGTTTTTGAATTTTTTAGCTTCATAATTTTTTTTATTTTTTATAACGTTTTTCTTTTTAACCTGTAATTAATAGTTTATTATTATAGATTAATAGATATTAAAGTCAATCTACAGTGCTACTTGAACAAATATTTTGTAGATGAAAATGGCCAGCATAAGGGTCTGTGACATCTAATAAATTTTAAAAAATATGAATGAAAGTTAATGCAGCAAAATTACTTAAATTATACCAACTAAGCATGAATGAAATATTGGGTACTCGCTGATTTATGTACCTTTTGGCGTTCAATCAACCCTGATACTTAACATTTTAAACTGTAAGTTTTTGTTAAGGAGATAGAAATATTGGTAATAATAGTTTTAGAAAGGGCCTTACTTGGGTGGGGCAAACTCCCCTCCTTGTGAGGAGAGTTTTGCAGAAAGTGCAAATCTGTACAAAATTTCGATTCGAATGACACTTCATTCATGAAAATCGGTTCACGTGTCGATAATTTGAAAGGATTGCTATACTTCCCCTTAACTAGTGTAAGAGCAGATCTCCGCTTTAATGTTACGTTGGGGAGTCCTAACCCTATCATCCTACCAAATTTTATCAAAATCGGGCCAAGATTTACAGAGTAATTAGTAATAATAATTTTGGAGGGGGCCTTACATAAAGGGGGCTAACTCCTCTCCCATTCGATGTACAGCGACGAGACCCCCAAAAGGCACATCTACCTAAAATTCCGAATCGAATGACACCTCATTCATGAAAATCGGTTCATGCGTTTATGCGCTACGCAGTTTACAAAAAAGGTAACAACAGCAACAACAATTTCTGAAAATGCCGTTTTTGCTCATTTTAGGCAACTTTTTTCTCGAAATCTATTAGATCTGGGCGGTTGCAAAAAAATTACAGTTATAAAGGAGGATTTTCCCAATATTTTAAAGAAAATTTGGGAATTTTATCTTTTATAGAAAAAGAGAAAAAAATTGTCAAAGTTGGTGTTTTTCAACGTTACGCTTTTTCGAGCAGTTTTTGAGGATCAACCCTTATACAACTGTCCTACCGGACAGTTTTAATCCCGATGGCTTTCTCCCTGCTTTTAGTACAGCGATTTTGGTTTTATATGAAACAAATGATATTAGAACGCGAATATTATTGCAGTTTTTACCTAATTTTTTAACTTGAGCATTATCTTTACTTGATAATCCTGTTTTCATTTTCGATCCGATCAACCGTAACACTTTAGTTTCTAATAATTGTAATTTTCTTCATCTTCTCCTTCCACGTATTCAAAATTATTAAATTATTTTTTCTTGTTTTAGACGATCGTAGTGTGGAACTGTTTTATTAAGTTTTTTAGTTTCTTATAAATTTGAAACATTCGTCTTTCAGATGCTGTGATTCCAATAAAACCTTTTCGAATTTCTCATTTATTTTATCGATAGACGTTTTTAATGCAACCTTATCTTCATTTTTCATCAGAACTCTATTTAATTGCAAGTGAAATTTCATTAATAGCGGAAAAGGAATTTTATTTATCAACCATAATGTACAAATACTTATATACGGTAATTTGTACCTTTGTATCTACGCTTAAAAAGTAAATAAATACGTTTCACACTTCTCACCGAGTAGCTTATTAATTTTTTTTTTACGGAAATAACTACACCGAGATTAGAAAAAAAAAATTTTTTATTAATTTTTTTTTTTGCATTTGAGCTGCTGAATCACTTCCCGAAGTTTCGACCACTCCTCCGTCTACACCCTGTATACTATTTACTAATATGAACTATTTACAAGAGTACATATTGTATGAATGTTTAGGTGTCAGTATTTTGGCTAAGATGCCCGCAAGGGCACCAAGATTCCTAAACAAAAGGCTAATCCAATGCTCTCTGTGGGGGGAATGGTTGTAATTAGAAATGAAATATACTTGGGAAAAGCGAACAAACAGATTTCTGATGCCCCTACGAATGAACTCGAGCACTTACCCTCATTTTATCTTAATGGTATTATTATTATTATTATTATTATTATTTTTCCAGTGAAAAGTATTTACTACAAACTGCTTGGAGCACTTGGTGAACACTTAGGCAACATAAGAGTCGACCGTTTTAGTGAAATTAGAAATGTTCTATTGAGAGATAGCAAACAGGTATTGTGAACTCTGTGTTGTCTGTCTTAAATCTCACTGCTCTATATGCCTTTTATGGAGTATTTCTTTCAGCTTTGTGAACCTGCCCATGCTCAAGCGAGCCACGGATTCTTGGAAGCAGTGAGTAATTTTTGCACACTGCACTCAGATCTTTTCCCATATCTGCAAGTCTACAATATTCTCAAGTCAGTGCTTCTGTCAGATCATGCCACAAAACTATCTTACTGCGGTAAGTACAGTTTTATCTTTTTAGTTGTGCAAGAAAGCAGCTCTTCTGTTCCAAAGTAAATATGGTCACACTGTGTGCGCCAATGAAGAATGTTTACTACGAGCTACTTAGCTATTTTGCAAATATCAACCAGGGTAATGTCGTCTTTACGTTCCTGGATTGCACTTGTGTTCTGGGGAAATTTTGTTTAAGCGTAATTAAACCTATCTGGCAGAACAGTTGTATAAGGGTTGAACTTTTACAATGTTTTCCTTTTTACCTATAAAAGTTAAAATTCTTAATTTTGCTCAAAATAAATGGCATGTCCACGTTAATAACTGTAATGTTTTTGCTGCGACGCATATTAAATATATTTCTTGAAAAACTGCCAAAAATGGGCAAAGTCAGCATTTTTAAAAATTGTTTTGTCTTTGTTTCCTTTTTAGCAAACAACGTAACGTGAACCCATTTTCATGAATGTTATTCGATTTGGAATTTCATGTAGAGTACCTTTTGGGGGCTTTGACACTGCAATTTCTATGGAAGAAGAGTTAGCACCATTTACATAAGGACTCATCCAAAACTACATTACTTTTTAACATTAACTTACAATTTAAAAGTTAAGCATAAGGGTGATTAAATGATATAAGGTACACAAATCAGCAAGTATCCGACATCATTCATACTTCAGCTCGTAATTTCAGACATTTATAAACGTAAGACAAAGTTTGAGTTTTATTCAAATTTAATAACAATTGATGATTTCACTTAGAAATTTTACGAAAATTTTCATTAATATTATAATAAATTATTAGATGTCATGCACTTCAAACACTTCTTCTTGCCAAATTTTAACAAAATCGAGCGAAGATTTACACAGTTACTAAAACTATCCGGTAGGACAGTTCTATAAGAGTTGATCGTCCAAAAGTGCAAGAAAAAGCATAACGTTGAAAAACACCCAACTTTGACATTTTTTTCCCCTTCTTATAAAGGATAAAATTCCCAAATTTTCTTTATAATGTAGGGCAAATCCTCCTTTATAATTGTGTTTTTTTTTTCCAACAACTTTGATCTGATAGATTTCGAGGAAAAAGTTGCTGAAAATGAGCAAAAACGGCATTTTCAAAAATTGTTCTTGTTGTTGTTACCTTTTTTGTAAACAACGTAGCGCCTAAACGAGCAAACCGATTTTCATGAATGAGGTGTCATTCGATTTGGAATTTTATTCGTCTTTTTATACTTTAACGTGCATAGGTACGTGATTTCCCAGAATAAAGGGCCAGAATAAAGATAAATTAGAAGAATAATTTGGAATAGAGTTAAAATAAAGTGCCTATTCAATTATGAAGATATAATATACATTTTTTCATTATAAAAAAAAAAATTATTATAAATGCACTGACTAGCATAAGGGTCTGTGACATCTAATAAATTCTAAAAAATAATTATGTAAATTAATGCAGTAAAATTGCTTAAATGATCTCAATAAAGTATTAATGCAATGATGGGAACTTGCTGATTTGTGTACCTTTTGGCGTTTAATCTAACCTTACGCTTAACTTTTTAAACTGTTTTAAGTTTTTGTTATGAAGATTTTTGTACCTTTTGGATAGATTTTTCTTTTTGTTCCTTGATTGGATAAAAATTACATATCCAATGATTTTTTAAATATACGGGTATCGGGAATAATATGTTGGAAGATCTAGGATGAAAAAAACTGACACTAGTTATGGGGGAATGGCAACAAGTTGGTGGGAAGAAGATGGAGAGTGGAGAAATGATAGGAATCAAGTGATGAATAATTACAACCCATTAACAGAGATAATAGAAAGAAAATTGCAGTTACCACCTTTCAATAAGTGCAGTAAGATAAATTTTGATAACACTACTTCCTCTTAAGGATGTAAGAGAAAACAAGAAAACAAACTATAACTTCTAAAGAGGGGAAAATGATGTGCAATTATAGTTTTTCACCGTAAACGGGCAAAGAAAATTTAAAATGCGAATACCGAATGGTCGCAAATACTTCCGCTTAGTAGGTGGAAGAGTAGGATGGCACTTAAATATCACGCATTCTAAATTCTTCTTGCTTAAATTGGTCAAAGACGGGCGAAGATTTACAGAGTTATTATTAATAACCGTTTGAAAGGGGGCTTTATTTAAGTGGGGCAAACTCCTCTCCTAAGTATATACCAACGAGACCCCCAAAAGCCGTATCCACCGTATCTAAAATTTCAAATTGAAAGACAATTCATTCATTAAAATTAGTTTGTAAGTCGATAATTTGAATGATTGCAGTACTTCCTCTAAGTAGGTGTAAGAGCATGAGGGCACTTAAGAGTCACGTAGGGAAGCTTTAACCGCTTCTTCTTGCTAAATTAAAACTGGACGGTAGGACAGTTGTATAAAGGTTGATCGTCAAAAACTGCACGAAAAAGCGTAACGTAGAAAAACTCCCAGTTTTGACAATTTTTTCTCTTTTTCTATAATAGATGTAATTCCCAATTTTTTTTTTTAAAGTATAGGGTGAATCATCCTTTTTAACAGTAATTTTTTCGCAACAATCCAGATAAAATAGATTCCGGGAAAAAAGTTGCTGAAAATGAGCAAAAACGGCATTTTCAGAAAATGTTCTTGTTGTCATTACCTTTTTTGTAAACAACGTAGAGCCTATACAGAACGTGCGAACCGATTTTCATGAATGATGATGTGTCATTCGATTCAGAATTTCATGTAGATGTTACTTTTGGGGGTCTCGACGCTGTAAATCGAATTGGAGAGAAGTTAGCCTCATGTATGTGAGGCACCCTCCAAAATTATTATTACTAATAACTCTGTAAATTTTAGCTCGATTTTGATAAAAATTGGCAGCATGAAAGGGTTAGGGCTCCCCTACGTACCATTAAAGCGACGATCTGTTCATACACCAGTTAAGAGGAAGTATAGCAATCGTTTCAAATTATCGACGCGTGAACAGATTTTCATGAATCTCTACAATTTGGTAAAGAGATCATTGAATTCTGAGCAACACGAACGGAGATATAGAGCTTTGAAATTTGAAGTATTTGAAAACCTCCAAACTTTATCCTTCCAGGTGTCATTAACTATTATCACTAATACATAGACACTTATATCAGTGATTGAGCTAATTTTTCTCTACAATTCGGTAAAGCATTCATTGAAGTCTGAACAGTAGGATTTGAGATGTAAAGGTTTGAAATTTGATTTATCTGAAAACCTCCAAAATTTATCCTTCTATATCTCATTTCTTTTAAGAAATAAAAAGTAGTAGAAAAATTAAACTGCCATTGCATCACTTCTCCCTAAAAGGAAAGAGAAATTATACTTCAAATAGGCACAATTGCAATACTTCTCTTTAGTAGCTGTAAAAATATGATGGCATTTTAATGTAACGTAGTAAGAGTCGAAACACTATTTTCCGCCAAATTTTATCAAAATCCAACGAAGGTTATTGATTTTTAAGCGGGGCAAACTCCGTTTCTAATGTTGTAGATGTCGATAACCACAAAAACTATATCCACATAACATTTCGCACCAAATGACATTTCATTGACGTAGATAGGTTCACGTGTCGATAATTTGAACGATTGCAGCACTTCCTCTTATTAGGTGAAAGAGCATGATGGCGCTTTAAAGTCACGTAGGAAAGCTTTAACCATTTCTTCGTGCTTAATTTTATCAAAATCGGACTAAGCTTTTGAGAAATATTAGTAATAATAGTTTTAGAGAGAGCCTTACCTGCGTGGGGCCGACTCCCCTCCTGAAGAGGCACAACGTCAAGGTTTCTAAAATGCAAATCTGTACAAGATTTCGTCAGCAATTACCCATCATTTTATTAATACTTCTTTGATATCATTTAAGTAATTTTACTGCATTAATGTGAATTAATATTTTTTAGAATTTATGAGATGTAACAGAACCTTATTCATCATTCTTTTTTTTTTTTTTCCTTTAATAAATCCATCAATTGTGCTACCAAGTTTTGCATTTAACTTCATATCAGTTGATTGGATTTACTGTTCTTACTCTTGTATTTACATCTAAATAAATATTAAGCAGGAAAGCGTGTTCTAGATATGAAGGTTGTGAACGAATCTGCGGGTCTGTATTTCCGGCGAAAATACATTTTTGAAGATTTAATAGATCATCATAATCGTTCGTTTTTATATCAAAAAGAATACAAGAGTTAAATTTTGCAAGTGTAACAATGATTAATTATTCGATTACAGTGGCATTAAAGTTACTTCAACGGCATCTCGCGCACTTAGTCAGCTTTATGACGTCAGATTTCGAAGAGTGGCATAACATGTTCAGCATCAACATCACAGAGTGTAGTGATGTATTCTTAAAAGAAAGTAAAAGTGTGAGAGAAGTTTCTGCAGCCTTTTATCATGCGGCCTCTCAGCACACAAATGCTACACACTTGCAGGTAATTTTATATTGCTGGAGCTTCTGTGCATGCTATTTTCTGTCCCTTGTTTATTGTTTGGTTCCCACACACTTTGCAGTGGTTTTTACTTAACTATTAAAAAGGAGTTTTTATACACCTCTTCAGCCTAAAACTGGAAATATAGGATATAACTTGAACTCATCAACGAACAAGCTTCTGTGCCCTTCCATCAGGTATCTTTATAGTCAAAGCTCCAAATAAGCTGTTTTCATCTGCTCCTTCCGGTAAGTTTTATATCAGATAAAAATGTAGGCCATGGAGCAGAAGAGATTGTAATCAGAGGGTGCCAGATTATGAGCTGTTGCTGCGTTAGAAAGAATATTAAAATTCAAATCCTTTACTGAAGACGGTTGAAATGACTTATTGTATTGACACAAAAAAAAAAAATATTAAAACTGGACGGTAGGACAGTTGTATAAAGGTTGATCGTCAAAAACTGCACGAAAAAGCGTAACGTAGAAAAACTCCCAGTTTTGACAATTTTTTCTCTTTTTCTATAATAGATGTAATTCCCAATTTTTTTTTAAAGTTTAGGGTGAATCATCCTTTTTAACAGTAATTTTTTCGCAACAATCCAGATAAAATAGATTCCGGGAAAAAAGTTGCTGAAAATGAGCAAAAACGGTATTTTCAGAAAATGTTCTTGTTGTTATTACCTTTTTTGTAAACAACGTAGAGCCTATACAGAACGTGCGAACCGATTTTCATGAATGATGTGTCATTCGATTCAGAATTTCATGTAGATGTTACTTTTGGGGGTCTCGACGCTGTACATCGAATGGGAGAGGAGTTAGCCCCCTATATGTAAGGCTCCCTCCAAAATTATTATAACTAATTACTCCGTAAATTTTAGCTCGATTTTGATAAAAATTGGCAGCATGAAAGGGTTAGGGCTCCCCTACGTACCATTAAAGCGACCATTAAAAATATTATACTAGAAGTATGAATGAAATGTTGGGTACTTGCTGATTTGTGCACCTTTTGGCGTTTAATCAACCCTTATACAGTGACTCCCATTAATGTTGGGACACCTGTTACAAAATGTTTTAAAAGGAAAATGAAAACAACATACAAAAGTTTGGATTTTTTTTTTTTAATAACATTAGCAACATCTGTAGAAATTATATATAAGTATAAATCAATGAAATTCCAAACTGTTAGGTAGCACTTTTTGAAAAACTGTAAAATAAAGCTCTCAAAAATATTGGGACACCAGAAGTGCTAGAGTTTAAATGTTCAATATTAAAATCTCATACTACTTAATATTTGGTTGGCAATAATTTAATAATTGCTTTTTAACTTACAACAGCCCTCAAACGATCAGACATAGGTGAAACAAGTTTTTGGTTAATTCAGGTGGTATTTTTTTCCCATTCTTCCAGGAAACATCGTTTTAATTCATTTTTGTTAGATATTACTCGTTTACTTAAAGCTCTAGCTAAATATTGCCATAAATCTTCAATGGGATTAAGATCCGGTGACTGCGGAGAGGTTTGGAATACTTTTGGCCAATTATATAACAGTCACTAACGTATGTTTGGGGTCGTTATCTTGGTAGAATTTAAAAGACCCTAAAATACCCAATTTTTTGGCACATTTTTCAAATTATTTTTTAATATATTACTATAAACCATTTTGTCTCTCTCTCCATCAATAAACACTAATTCTCCAAATCCTGATGCGGACATCCAGCCCCAAACCATAACTAACTCACCTCCGCCCGGTGGTGCAGCTTTAAAACCCTTTAATGTTGGCTGTAAATTCTTCTTTTCGAGTTCAGCATTCGCTTTCCTCCAGACCATAACCCTTCCACCTGACTGAAAAACATTAAATTTTGTTTCATTGCTAGAGTATATCATTCCAAAAGTCACTTTTTACATTAAAATATTTTTCGGCATATTTCACTCTCTTAATACGATTTATCTTACTGACAAAAGGATTCTTCCAGGTTACTCTACCATGATAGTCGAGTTTCCTGAGCACTCTCCGAACAGTTTCTGTTCCTTTTTTTGCTCTCTGAACATGTCAAAAATTTCACATTGAAGTTTTGGAGCACTAAGTCGGTGATCTTTTCTAATTCTTTTAAAATATAACGCTGCTCTCTCTCAGAGAGCAGCTAAGGACGGCTTTTTTGTGGGGTTGAAACAATTCTTTTTCTTTTTGGTAACGCTGAATGATGTTCCACGCAGTAGATGTTTTAGGTCCGATCAGTTTTTCTGTCTCTCTAACACTTTTTTTTGTCCATGTGCAAAGAAATTACAATTTTTCTTTGTTCAATCGTTGTATTTGTATTTTTGCGCGACATGTTATACGTGGCTTGATTTATATAAACTAATTTAATTATTAATTTCATATTGAATATATGTTTAAGGTATATATTTACAAATTGTATAAATATTTGGGCAGAACCTTGGACAAACTATAAATTAAAACTGTCCGGTAGGACAGTTGTATAAGGGTTGATCGACAAAAAGTGCACGAAAAAGCGTAACGTTGAAAAACACCCAACTTTGACAATTTTTTTATCTTGTTCTATAAAAGATAAAATTCCCAAATTTTCTTTAAATTATAGGGCAAACCCTCCTTTGGTGAATTTACTCTGTAAATCTTGGCCCGATTTTGATAAAATTTGGTAGGATGATAGGGTTAGGGCTCCCCTACGTAACATTAAAGCGGCGATCAGCTCTTACACTTGTTAAGGGGAGGTATAGCAATCGTTGCAAATTATCGACACGTGAACCGATTTTCATGAATGAAGGGTCATTCGAATCGAAATTTTGTACAGATTTGCACTTTAAAAGTCTCGACGCCGTGCCTCATAAGGAGGGGAGTTTGCCCCACCCAAATAAGGCCCTTTCTAAAACTATTATTACCAATATTTCTATAACGCTTAGTCGATTTTGATAAAATTCAGCTCGAATAAGTGGTTAAAGCTCCTCTACGTGGCTGTGAAGTGCCATCTTGCTCTTACACCTACTAAGAGGAAGTACTGCAATCGTTTAAATTATCAATGAGTGAACCGATTTAAATCAATGAATTGTCGTTCGATTAAAAAATCTTTCCCCTTTGCCTTTTAGGGAGAAGTACTGCAATCGTAGTTTATTTTTCTTACTCCTCCTAAAAGGAAGTACTGAAATCGCAGTTTAATTTTGCTATTTACGTACAAATACCTTCCTATGTTATTCAAAACGCTTTTTCAAAAAAATTGTTATTGAGGATGGTTTGGGGGAACGCAACTATAATCATTCTATAAAAAGATCTCTCCAGTGGTAGTTACGGTTCCGACTTAACACCTTATCAGATTATAATAATAGAATTGCTTATTCCAAATTTAAAAAAAAAATGTAAAGAAGATATGTAACTTTGTAAAATAGACAAAAAGGAAAATCTATCCAAAAGGTACAAAAATCTCCTTAACAAAAACTTACAGTTTAAAATGTTGAGTATAAGGGTTGATTAAACGCCAAAAGGTACACAAATCAGCGAGTACCCAACATTTCATTAATACTTCATTAATAGTCAAGTAATTCTACTGCATTAAATTTCATTAATAAGTTATTTTTTAGAATTTATTAGATGTCACAGACCCTTATGCTGGCCACTTCATTTATAATATTTTTTTGTTATAATTATGATAAATCACATATACAGGGTGTCCCAAGCTATATGGATAACGAGTTTTTCTCGGAAACTAAGATAGCTAGAAAAAAACTAAAAAATACGTGATCCCTTAGTTTTTTGTTAGGAATCCAAATTTAATTTGTAAATTTTTTTCGGTGCTTCCAGAAGCGAGATACAGGCACCAACTTCATTTTTTCAAATGGGAAGGTGCGGTTTTTATTTCAGAAATAGATTCCTCTATTTTTTTAAAGAAAAATTTACTTGGACGGTTTTTTTCTGTGAGCGATATTTCAGAAGTTATGAATGAAAACATGATTCTTATAAGAAATGTCAAAATGATAATATTATAACGGTTTTTTGATAGAATAAGAAGAAAAGTACTATTTTATTACAAATTTTACTCCTCATTAATATTATAGAACATGCTCGAACTGGCCTCCACCATTACAGATGCATAGACATGCTCTTTCCTGCCAATTTTCCCTTACTGCCAAAGAAATAGATTCGGCTTTAACCGAGTTACGGGCATCTATTATTCACTGCTTTAGTTCATCTACAGATGCCAACCCGGCTTGATTCTGATGCACCTAGATTTAGAAATGCTTCTAGGTAAGCAGAAATAAGGAAAGAAAGAAAAAAGTTTTGAATAATCACCTTGTTTTTCAGGTATCCTCAAAGGAAATAGTCCATAGGTATCAAATCCGGTGAACGAGGTGGCCACTGAATATCCCCCGTGTCGATATAACACCATCAGGCATGTAAAGAGATATCTCGACAAGCTATTTGATTGGCGTGTTATATCAACTCGGGGGGCGATTCAGTGGCCACCTCGTTCACCGGATTTGACACCTATGGACTATTTCCTTTAGGGATACCTGAAAAACAAGGTGATTATTCATAAGTTTTTTCTTTCTTTCCTTATTTCTGCTTACCTAGAAGCATTTCTAAATGTAGGTGCATCAGAATCAAGCTGGGTTGGCATCTGTAGATGAGCTAAAGCGAAGAATAATAGATGCCTGTAACTCGGTTAAAGCCGAATCTATTTCTTTGGCAGTAAGGGGCAATTGGCAGGAAAGAGCATGTCTATGCATCTGTAATGGTGGAGGCCATTTCGAATATGATCTGTAATATTAATGAGGAGTAAAATTTATAATAAAATAGTACTTTTCTTCTTATTCTATCAAAAAACCGTTATAATATTATCTTTTTGGCATTTCTTATAAGAATCATGTTTTCATTCATAACTTGTAAAATATCGCTCACAGAAAAAAGCCGTTCAAGTAAATTTTTCTTTAAAAAAATAGAGGAATCTATTTCTGAAATAAAAACCGCACCTTCCCATTTGAAAAAATAAAGTTGGTGCCTGTATCTCGCTTCTGAATGCACAGAAAAAAAATTTACAAATTAAATTTGGATTCCTAACAAAAAACTAAGGGAACACGTATTTTTTAGTTTTTTTCTAGCTATCTTAGTTTCCGAGAAAAAGTAGTTATCCATATAGCTTGGGACACCCTGTATACGTACATGCAATGCATGTTAAAGTAGAAAAAGACAAAGTTAGAGTAGGCTACTGTCTTGAATTCGTCTTACCGAAATATTCGTGAGCACAAATAATAAACAGATAATAACAAGTAGATTATTCAACAACAATTATTCATTTCTCAATTGTAATTTAATTTAGTCCCCCTAATTTTACTTATAGTAAAATCCTGGAATAATTAGCTGTCCTAAAAATATGCATATCTTATTTACTTTATATTACATATATACAACATTGTGGGAAGAACACCTAGATGGAGAATGTAATTGAAGAAAACTATATTATTTGCGATAAAGCCAGATAATTATTACCTATTATTATAAACGTTTGACTACTTCATACAATAACAATTACTTTAATCGAGGAATGAACTTAAACCGACGATTTTTATTTAAAAATAAAAATAAATAAATAAAATAAAATCATTAATGTAAGTTTTTTATAAAAAAAAGTTTTGAATTTTTTAGCCTCATATTTTTTTTTCTTTTTAACCTGTAATTAATAGTTTGATTATTATAAATAACTAGATATTACAGTCAATCTACAGTGCTACTTGAACATATATTTTGTAGACGAAAATGGCCAGCATAAGGGTCTGTGACATCTAATAAATTCTAAAAAATAACTTATTAATGAAAATTAATGCAGTAGAATTACTTGACTATTAATGAAGTATTAATGAAATGTTGGGTACTCGCTGATTTGTGTACCTTTTGGCGTTTAATCAACCCTTATACTTAACATTTTAAACTGTAAGTTTTTGTTAAGGAGATTTCTCTATTGTAATTTAATTTAGTCCCCCTAATTTTACTTATAGTAAAATACTGGAATAATTAGCTGTCCTAAATATATGCATATCTTATTTACTTTATATTACATATATACAACATTGTGGGAAGAACACCTAGATTGAGAATGTAATTGAAGAAAACTATATTATTTGCGATAAAGCCAGATAATTATTACCTATAATAATAGGTAATAATTATTACCTAATTTCAAAAGTTTATAATAATAAACTTTTGACTACTTCATAAAATAACAATTACTTTAATCGAAGAATGAACTTAAACCGATGATTTTTATTTAAGAAATAAAAATAAATAAATAAAATAAACAAAATCATTGATGTATGTTGGTTATAATAGTGTCCCAATACTTATGAGAGGTAGAATTTGCACTTATTATTATATATATTTTTTTTAATCTACCAAAACATTTTTATGTACTTATTTAAATAGTTTTTATTTAAGTAATAGTAATTATAAAATGAAATAAATTTATAAAAATTTGAATAAATGAGTGCCACTTTTAATTTTCGTCAATTTTTAACTTCTGTATGTACTGTCCCAATATTAATGGGAGTCACTGTACTTAACTTTTTAAACTGTAAGTTTTAGTTAAGGAGATATATATACAGGGTGACCAGAGTTTTTAACGGCGGGAAATTTCGAAAAAATAAAAAATACGTATTTATTTTTTTTTAGTCTAGTTTATTTTTTGTGATTGACCCATTTTTTTTAACCCCTGAATCTCGAGATACAGCATCCAACTTTTGTTTTTCAAATGGAACGTTATATTTTTTTTGCATATTTTTATAACATTTGAACTCCTAAAAAAACAAAAAATATTTTTTTTTTTAAATCGGTTAGGTTTTTCAAAAGTTATGGTAATTTAAAATATGAAAAAACAAATTTCAGTATATTGTCAAAATTACTTTATTTTTTTTTAAAGAATCTGTTCAAACTGGGCATACTCAACGGATAGGCAAGCCAAAACTCTGGACTCCCACGCTCTGCTTGTAGCAGCACTTATGGTGGCAAAGTCAAGATCTAGGCAGGTAGAGTTAGTCGACATTTCAGATCATCGACTGAAGCCACGGGATTAAGGTCACTGTACACAAAAAATAATCCATTGGGGTTAAGTCCAGAGATCGAGGTGGCCACTGGATGGGACAATGAGTTCCATGGGACAATGGATCGCGCGTCAGCCGCGTACGCTGGCAGGAATCTAAAATCAAGTCATATATTCTGAAACTAGAGGTGTCGGGGAACAAATTTTTCCCATACCATTTTTTGCTCAGATTACCCGTTTAAGCATGAAATGCATTTGAGCCGTCTTAAATGAACACCCTGTATTGTATATACATATACGAGGGTCGTTTGAAAAGTCCGTGCAAAGTCAGAGAGATAGCAGTACTGGCGCGTATCGAGGTTATGTTTAGTTAGTAGCATCTCTTGGAAGAACACACACCACGTTTCAGCCAGATCGGTCTATTTCTTTGTGTTTGGCATTCGTTTGAATCGAGGAAGTCGAGTGATTTTCAAAAAATGGACGAAAAAGAATTTCGTGTGTTGATTAAACACTACTTTATGAAAGGCAAAACGCCTCAGGAGACTAAAGAGAAGCTTGATAAACATTATGGTGACTCTGCAGCTTCGATTAGAACAGTTTATAAGTGGTTTCAAAATTTTCGGAGTGGCCATATGGGCACAAGTGACGCTGAACGTTCTGGACGCCCTGTTGAGGTTACTACTCCAGAAATCATTGATAAAATCCATGATATGGTGATGGATGACAGAAGAGTGAAGGTGCGTGAGATTGCTAGTGCTGTGGGCATCTCGAATGAACGGGTACATAATATTTTGCATCAACATTTGGACATGACAAAGCTATCCGCAAGATGGGTGCCGCGATTGCTCACGCTTGACCAAAAACGAAATCGTGTGAAGTGTTGCAAGGACGGTTTGCAGCTGTTCCAGAAGAATCCGCAGGACTTCAAGCGTCGTTTCGTCACTGTGGATGAAACATGGATACATCACTACACTCCTGAGACCAAAGAACAATCTAAACAATGGGTTACCAAGGGGGAATCTGCGCCAAAATAGGCGAAGACCGTTCCTTCGGCCGGAAAGATTATGGCGACTTTCTTTTGGGATTCGCAAGGAATAATCCTCATCGACTATCTGGAAAAGGGTAAAACTATTACAGGTGCATATTATTCATCGTTATTGGACCGTTTGAAAACCGAGCTGCAAGAAAAACGCCCACGATTGGCCCACAAAAAAGTCCTTTTCAATCACGACAACGCACCAGCTTACACCTCAGCAGTTGTGGTCGCAAAATTAATGGAAATAGGGTTCCAACTCGTTTCACATCCCCCCCTATTCTCCAGACTTGGCTCCCTTGGACTACTATTTGTTCCCCAATATGAAGAAATGGCTGGCGGGAAAAAGATTTTATTCAAACGAGGAGGTGATTGCAGAAACGAATGGCTATTTTTCAGACTTGGACAAATCCTATTATTCGGAAGGGATCAACAAACTAGAGCAGCGTTGGACGAAGTGTATAAGCCTAAAAGGAGACTATGTTGAAAAATAAAAAAGGTTTACCCCAAAAAATTAAGTAGTTTTTATTTTTGCACGGACTTTTCAAACGACCCTCGTATGTTATATACAACATGCCAAACGGAAAGCGTTCTAGGTATATAGACTAGAGTTCGCTTGTAATCGCCATGAGAAACTACTTCAAACTCCAAAAGCACTTTCATAAAATAGTCGTAGTACGTATACCCGTTATGCCATCTGGGAGACATAATATGGGAGACATATTATGTTAGCTTCTCCACATCTTAAGGAATGCCTTGTTCTTGAGGCGACGATAATATATCTTTAACAAAAGAGTAAAGATTGATAACTATTTATTATCTGTTCCTGAGGCAGGCGTAGGATAAAAAATATCATTATGGGAGAGCTCCTTCATACTGTGCAAAGTACTATTGTCTTGTACCGTAAGTGCTCTAATTAAAAACATTCAAGTGAAGTATCCAGTAAAAATTTCAAGTATGTCTCATTGAAAATGGAAGTTGTATTGTTCTTGAGTACTAGATGTTGATATTTTCTGTTGAGGTATATGGTAAATGATTTGTGAACCTTTGCAGCGTTTTTGTCAGAGCATAGACGCATTGTATTCAAGAGACGCCGGACCTCCGCTGCATTTGGTCAGGTGCTTTAGGAACCTAATTAACGGCAACTCTGACCGCTTGCCTGATCAAGACCAGGTGTTCTACTCGCTGGCCTGCCAGTTTACTAGGGCCTGCACCCGGTAAGCATCTTCTCGTATCTTTCTTCAGTTACAAACAAATTTACATTTTCTCTCCTCTCGCAAGGGGGAGTCATCCTGTAAATTTTTCATTTTAAATTCTCGCCGGAAATATATATTTTTGGTATTTATTTATTTAAAAAAAAAAATGAGGTGTGTGTGTAAATGAATTCAGTAGAACTATAACTCAAAAACAAAAATCGCAGAATTTTTTTGATCATTTAGATGGCACTAGGGGATGTTTGTTTAATCGGATAATAGGGGAAAAAACCTTTCAGTAGTAGCCGTTAGATTTTCTCTTTGTAAGAGCTTCTCATAACACTGACGAAGGCATTCAGCAAATTCATTTTAAGACACCTTGCGTTACCTCTAAGTCATCAGTAAATTAATTATCGATTTTCAAATAAAGGCAAGCCTTATCGTTCAGATTTTGTATTATTCTTATTAGCTTTCCACTTAATTCCACTTAATGATTTATTCCATAATTTTTCATATTAATGCAATCAAATGCTCTTTTAAAGTCCAAAAACATTGCTAAATAATAACTTTTTTAAATCTAGATTGAATACTTATTAATGAATTGATTGTGAATAAATGACCCAAACAATTACGACTTCTCCTGTATCTAGCTTGCTCTGCCGGAAGAATGTTACTTGTTTCTGCCCAATCATGAATCCTTTTAGTCAATATCCCAGTAAACAGTTTGCAAATTGTATTTATAAGAGATTTTCCTCTATAATTTTCTGGATCGTGTTTGTCGCCTTTTTGGATTTCTACCAAAAAAACTAAGAGGTAATGTTACCTTTTAGCTGACTTATTTTCCAAAAAAAATATATTATTAGTTTTGTTTGTTGCAGTGCGGAAAAAAGGAATTACATTGGCACCTATCTAGAGTGCCTGGCTATTCTGATCTTCTACAAGAAGTCAGTCTCCTGTATCAGTGCTCATCAGGAAGATGTGGTTGTCAAGTTCCTGTTATTTGTTATTAGAAACTACAGTAATATGCAGGGAGCAGAAGGTCTGGTCGCGTCTCTGCACAACGCTCTGTGCTGTGTGCACAGCTGCAAGCCTGCACTAACTGACTACCTGGGTAACACCCTCATTTACTCTTACTGCAGAACATGTATATATGAAATTTTTAGAAACAATTTCATCGAAAAAAAAATATTCTGAGCTCACTTGAACGTGAAAAAAAGTAGTTTCCATTATACGCACGATTTCTTTCTTCCCCTCTCTTTCTTTTTCTTTCTCTGTGGTGAGCATTTGAGAATAAAAACGGATACTAAGGAAGTTTTAACTGTACTTTTCTGGATCCGGCAGCGAAGATCAAAATCCTTCAGATGAAAAGCCACTTTATTGAATTGATTTCCCATTTTTTCTTGCAGGACATTTTTCTTCAATAATAATTGAGAAAACAGATTAGTTAGTGGATAGATACCAGATTCCCACGCGGAGATCCCGGATTCGATGCGATCTTCTTCTCTTAGATTTCCTCTTCCTTGGAACTTCTTACAGCTCAATTACTGTTCATTATTTTTGGTGACTGAATCATAGTTTCAATAGGATGAAAAATTAATGCCAGTTTCAGTCATTGTAAACTTTATTATGCCGAGCTTTCGACCTAGGGACTAGGTCATCTTCAGGGCTGTGGAACATATTTAAAGTGTGTTAACAATTATATTACCAGTTAATTATATTACAATGAATATGTATGATGTAACGAAAATTTACAAAAATATTTACCTAATTTACAATATACTGTTTTACATCATTAGAGGGTTGGTGCGTCTTCTGCCTTGTCTGTTCATGGACTGAATGTGGTCAGTATGTGTGATTGTTTTCGGTTGTAAGGAAGTCAGTGTTGCCAATTGTCAAGTATTTTGCAGCAAGTTGGCGTGAATTTAGACTGTTTTCTTAGTAATCTAAGAAGATTACTGGCATTAATTTTTCATCCCGTAGAAACGATATACATATCTAAGACAGAAAACAGTCTAAATTTCAAAACTGACACCAACAATTTAAACAACATATACGCCAACTTGCTGCAAAATACTTGACAATTGGCAACACTGACTTCCTTACAACCGAACACAATCACACAGACTGATCACATTCAGTCCATGAACAGACAAGGTAGAAGACGCACCAACCCTCTAATGAAGTAAAACAGTATATTGTAAATGAGGTAAATATTTTTGTAAATTTTCGTTACATTATACGTATTCATTGTAATATAATTAACTGGTAATATAATTGTTAACACACTGTAAATATGTTCCACAGCCCTGAAGATGACCTAGTTCCTAGGTCGAAAGCTCGGCATAATAAAGTTTGTAATGACTGAAACTGGCATTAATTTTTCATCCTATTACAGCTCAATGTTGTTTACAACTGGGTCTGAAGACCGGCAGTCTATTGAACCAGGCTGCAGGTGGTAGTGACCTCAGATGTTTACTTGCCATAAGTTACAATATTTATAACAGTACTAATAGTAAAATTCGAATACAAATTATTTACATTATGGAAGGTAGTTAAGAAGTAGCAGTAATTTAAATTAACTTCGTGAACTCATCTAGAAATAAAATTCACAATGAGCTAAAATTTAAGAAGAGCGTACATCCTCTCAGACCTTGGCGTACACCGGTGCTCGCTTTACAAGTCCTTGTTCGCGAATAGGTTGTTTTTCTAAATAGAGATCCACAGCCTCAGAAATCCTCACAAATGTGAAAGTTTATTTTTGTATTTCTCTACCTAATCCGCTTTTAAAAAAAACAATAGCAACTTCATGTTCGTAGTGAAATTGCTAAAAAAATTAGAGGAAGTTTTTAATGGGTAGTTCAGGTAATTATGGTGACCGATTATTGTGCTTGAAGTATTTGTAAATATTGCAGGAATTCAGAAAATTTCGACTCTTGTATGAAGAGGCTTGCGAAAGAGCAGGTGTTGAAACTGTTTAACGCGGATTTGTTTTTGAAATTGATGCATTTTGTTTTTCAGTTTCTCAAAGTTTAATTTTTAAAAACTACCTCAGTGCTGATCCAATAAGTGCGCAAGATTTGGAGGTTCACGTATCTTTATGGCAAGGACTGATGGCTTCTGAACTTACAGGTAAGTCTGACCAAATCTCCCATGTTGTCTCATTTCTCAGCGCATGATAATGCTAATGGCTAAACACTGTCTAATAAACTATAGCTTTCTTCCAAGTTTAGTTCGCTCATTAATTTTATCACCTGGTTCGGTTTTTTGCAGACTCAAAAACTAAACTTCTAAGGCTACGCTAAATGTTAGCGTTGTAATGCAGAGTTGTAATAACAGAGTTTATTACAGTCCTCTCCATTCTAACAAAATCTGTGGGTGCCATTGCTCCAAGTCTAGCCAGAAGCCTCTTATTTACCTTGAGACCGTCAGAACCTTGGGAATTTCCGGTAACGTTAATCTAAAGTAACCAGAAATCGGAGCCTCCTATTTGTAGAAGTTGCACTTACGCTACGAGTGAATCTATTGTATCCCCCCCCCCAAATATACAAATAAAAAAGTCTTATTTGTAAGTGAGTTTTTTTAACTCACATCAGCCTTTCATCATTCATAACGCGAACTAGTACTTCAACTCCCAATTTGGCTTCTGATAACCGGGGAAAACTTAATTAATCGTGTGCGAGCGTTGTACACAGCAACCTATCATGGCCAGTATCACTATCTGCTTTAGTGGTGTAATTAGAATGTAAAGTGCATCTGAGTACAGGGTAGGGTCACATACCTGCCTGATAGTACCATCCACTCAGTAACTATAAATAATTGTCTTAAATAAAAGGTAAACATTAAATATCCGCTTTTTATTCAAATAAATAAATATGTGCTGACATTTCGAAATTGTACAAAATGTTTTGAAAAGAAGTGTGAAATACTTCAATGTTTCTTCAAAACTTAGCAGTTTTACTAATACTTATCCAAAATTTCTTCAGATTTGCTTAACAAAATCTTAGTGCTAGATTTGGTGCTTACTTTAATTTTACAGGTTCAAGCCAACCGTTTATTTACGACTGCTTTGTCAAACAAGCAATTTTACTTTTTGAGGAATTGGAATTGACAAGATCCAACGTGAGTATATATATCACAGTCTCAGAACACTAAAATGTTCATTTGGGTTTACAGTACTTTTTTTTTAACATTCAGAGACATTGCTCATACGGGCGAGTAAGAATGGGATTAAATATTGCATTATCATCTCATACGTGTAGACAACGTTTGTTTGAAACTTTTTTATCACTAAATTAATAACGAAGATCGAATGAATAGCTAAACTTCCCAGTTTGATAGATGTATTATGTAGTGTGAATTTTCAATTTTTGTCGATTTTTAGGTAATTTTCTTGATGATCACTTAATCTGATTTTACAAAATACTTCCACTATTCAACTAATTCCAACTTTTTTGTTGTCATTTCACTGCATAATATATTATTAGTAATTTAATATTATTGAGATTTAAGTATGGTTTTGTCTTTGATTTTATCCTTCTTGGCATGCATGTTGTTAGTATCCCTGACAGGTTTCGGACTTTCATCCATCATCAGGTCGATTAATCAGTTCAGAGTAGAGATTTTGACCTCACTTATTTTACGGTCTTTCACTACACTTGCTGACTCAGTGAGGGAGGTTACATGGTGTGTGTACGTGTGTTATTGAAATTGTTAATGAATCGTAAAATATTTTGTAAAAATAATGAAATAAAAATTGATGAAAGCTGGTCACTATTTAAGGGTTCTGTACGTTTAATGTATGTACAATGTTTTGGAATTGTATAATTGGAGTTAGATTTTATGCGGGAGTTGGCGCGCAAATTCAAGATTTTCATGAATTAGGTGTCATTTGATTCAGAATTTTATGTAGATGCATCATAGGGGTCTCGATGCTGTATATCGAATGGGAGCGGAGTTAGGCCCATGTATGTAAGGCCCTCTAAAATTATTATTGTTAATAACATATAAATCTTAGCCTGATAGTTATAAAATTTAGTACGATGAATGGGTTAGAGCTCCCCTAAGTAATATTAAAGTCTATTAAGGGGAAATATGGCAATCGTTTCAAATTATCAACGCTTGTACCAATTTTTATGAATGATGTGTCATTCGAATCGAAATTTTGTATAGATTTGCATTTTAGAAGTCTTGACGATGTGCCTCTTAAGGAGGGGAGTTAGCCTCACGCAAGTAAGGCCCTCTCTAAAAATATTATTACTATATTTTTATAACGCTTAGTCAAAGAAAAGTGTGCTTTGTAACTAGTATTAAATGCAGTTTTTTAGTGATGATATTTATTGAGAGATGGAAGGTTAAATTTTGGAGGTTTTTAAATACGTTCAAATTTCAAACATTTTTATGTCTCTTCGTGTTCTTGATAATCCAATGAATTCTTTATCGAATTGTAGAGAGAAGTTAGCTCTGTGACTGGTATAAATTGCAATGTTCTAGCTATAATAGGTAAAGAAATATAGATGGTTAATTTTAAATAATAGATATGGCTGTTGTCGGTTTCGACGCTAACAGTTATAGGAGAGACGTTTGCCCCACGTATTGCTAATTGCTATGTGAATCTTTGTTTTTGATAAAGTTTGGCAGGGAGTTAGGATTTGTCTGCGTGATATTAAAATGTTATCCTGCTCTTACACCTATTTTTTTTTTTTTTTGTTTTTTTTTAAGAGGGGTGAAATGCATCTTACGCACATTGTGCCGGACTCCCTCGCGGCCTACCGGCTAAAACACCCCCCTACTACCAGGCCTAGCCTGGATTCGCTTGTGCAGCACTACTTCAGGCTAGGCTCCTGTTCCTTACCCACTAGGGGTTATCCTCCTCTCCATCCATGTCTCTTCTTTTAAGGGTTAGAACTGCCCTTGTAAACATCGCCACAGCATTCCACTGCGCCCTGCCAGAGAGCATTATGCTTTGGAAGCGCTCAGGAACCCATTGACCCACTCTTTCTTCCAAATCTCTTCTGATACGACCCCATCTTTCGCACTCAAAGAATGTGTGATGGGCGTCGTCTCTTATTCCTGAACAGTGGGGGCAATTTCCCACCGACCGCTTCCCTATCTTCCAGAGAAACTCCCGGAAGTAACCATGGCCACTGAGGAGCTGGGTGAGGTAGTAATCTACCTCACCAAAACCTCTACCAACCCAACTTCTGACATCTGGGAGCAGAACTGCCGTCCATCTGCCACGAGTTTCCCCAGTCCACGCATCTTGCCACGCAGCCATTGTGCGTTCCCGCTCTTCTCTGTAGGCTGCTGCTCTATCGGCCTCCCACCTTCTTTCAAAGAGCCGTTTCCTCTCACCGGCCAGTAGCGCCACGGGAATAACTCCCGCGATCACCAAAATGGCCGGTTCAGAAACTGTTCTGTAAGCGGAGGCAATCCGTAACGGGCCAACCCTCTGTACCCGCGCCAGTCTCTTTCTGTATACCTCCTTCTGGAGCGCGTCCGCCCAGATCTCAGCCCCGTATAGCAGTAAGGAGTGCGCTACTCCCATTAGCATCATACGGGTATGAGCCCTCGGGCCCCCTACGTTAGTCAGTAACCTACTTAACTTTCCGACATATTTTGATGCCTTATCGGCGGCCTTCTGTAATTGCTTGCCGAAAGTTAACTTGGCATCTAAGGTTACTCCTAAATACTGGACAGCGTCCTGTGAGACAATCGTCTCTGTACCCACCTTGAATGGGAGGCCCGTCTCAATCCGTCTCCTGGTGAGCATTACGACCTCTGTCTTCGCCAGTGCCAATGACAATCCGTGTGCCGCCATCCACCAATTTACCCTGCGCATAACCTGGTTTAACTTCAGCTGGGCTACAATGAGGTCCCGCGCCGAAATTAGAGCTGCTACATCATCCGCGTATCCTATCAACAGCGTTTCCTCCGGTAATATTAGCCGAAGTAACCCGTCGTACGTTATGTTCCAGAGGTCAGGTCCTAGAATCGAGCCTTGCGCTACTCCGGCCGTAACATTCATGGATCTAACCCCTTCCTCCGTCTGATATACTACAACTCGGTTACTGAAATAATCACCTAAGATCCGCTGCAGATATGTAGGGATCTTGAAGTCCTCTTCCAACGCGCGCATCGCATCTACCCATCTCAGCGAATTGAACGCATTTTTAACATCAAGTGTGACTAGCAGCACTATCCTTGCAGCCACTGGGAGTGATCCTCCGACCTTTCCACGGCTCTCACAACTTCCTTTATCGCGTCTAGGGTCGATCGGCCAGCCCTGAAGCCATACTGCCTCGGTGACAGATCTCCTGCCGCTTGCACATATTCAATGAGTCTTCCTCTAAGGAGCTTTTCGTACAGCTTCCCAGCAGTATCAAGCATGCAAAGTGGACGGAAGGATGTGGGGAGTGATCCCCCTTTCCCTTTATCGATCAATACTAGCCGCGCCACTTTCCATCTGTCACAAAAAATTCCAGCTTTTAGGCATGCGTTATACATTCCCAATACTAAGTCAGGATGCTGCTGAGCAACTTTCTTCAATATCTCGTTGGCAATGCCATCCGGGCCAGGGGCCTTTCTGGTTTTTAGGGTACGTACTGCACCCTCCAACTCTTCCTCCGTAAACAGAACGGGGGTCTCTATTTCGCCCCAAAGCCTAGCTGGCCTTGGCGGATGGGAGGGAAACAGCGTTCTCACAATCTCATCAACGGTCCGAGCATCCAAAACTGGCTGCTTCATAAAACCCGTTAGCTTCTCCATGACAATCTTATACCCCCTACCCCTGGGATCAGCGTCCACCTCATCTTTTAAGGCATCCCAGCAGCGATTCTTGCTTCTGGCTATTGCCCTTCGCAGTTCCTTCTTGGCCAATTTGTATTCCAGAGAGCGACTAAGCGCCTCTGGCCGTTGCCGTGCCCGCTGGGCTCTTCTTCTTTTCTTTATGCAGATTTTACGCAAATCCGCAATATGAGTAGTCCACCAGTATACTGGCCGTCTACCTCGCCAGGGGGCTCCTTAGGCATAGATTGCCTACATGCCTCCGAGATAAGCTCCGTAGTAGTGGCTACCACAGCTTCCGCTCCTACATCTTCTTCAGATTGAACTAATTCTACCTGGTGCTGGCTGTATGGCGGAAGCCAATGCCAAAAAAAGAAAACAAAAAAAAAAAAAATTCTACCTGGAGCTTTCCATCGGTGAGGACAGCTTGAAAGACTTCCTCATTCAGCCTAGCGAGATTCCACGCTGCAGGCGTAGTTCTAGCTCCCAGATAATCAGAATTTCTTTCAAAACCTATGTTGAATGTGATGTACTGATGATCACTACCAGTGAAATCCTCGATCACCCGCCACCCACGAACACGTGCCGCAAGTCCCTCAGATGCCAGGGAGATATCTGGTATAGTCTCCGTATACCCCGGTCGCCTGAAAGTGGAGGTGCTTCCTTCATTCAACACAACGAGCTCCGTTCTAGCTGCCATTTCCACGATGAGCCTGCCTCTCATATCCGTAACGGGCATTCCCCATTCCACCGCCTTTGCATTTAAATCCCCCACAACCAAAATCCTACCGCCTCTCCCCCGGATATCATCTTCTAGGGAATTGAGCTTTCGCCTAAATTCATGGATGCTCTCGTTTGGAGTAAAGTAACAGCTGAAGTATGCCGTACCTCTGCTCTCTATCCAAACATACCCAGCTTTACTCTCACATGCCTCCACCGAGACCTTTCCCACATCAGGGATCCAGATAGCCGCAGTCCCTAGTGAGTCCACAAACCATCCGGAATCCCGGGCGCGGTATTGCTCACAAAGTAGCAACAAGTCTGGACTCTTTTCACTTACAAGCTGATCCAGTAGAGAGTCTGCTAGCTTACTTCTATGAAGATTCCCCTGTAGGATCTTCATCGAAAGTTTACATTTAATTTCCTCCTGCTCTGCTCCAGCGCCTCTCGGAACACAGCACATTCTCCTGATCCCGGCAAATGCCTGCACGTCTCTACAGATAGTTTCCTATCTAAGCATAGCATACAGCATCCTTCTGCGGAGCAAGCCGCAGCAAGGTGGCCTGGTCCTCCACACCTATAACAGAGTTTGCTGCGGTCCGGGCCTTTACACGCCACTGAAACGTGCCCTTATGCCAGACATCTGAAGCATCTCATAACTGCAACCCTTTGCCTTAACCGGCAACGCACCCAACCAACTCTAAGGAAGCCGTCTTGCAATAATTGGCCAGCCCCACTTACGCCAAGTTGCACTATCGCAGCCTTAAGGCCTCTGGCATCAGTCTTTGTGAGGTGGATATTCACATCGCTTCCAAAATCTCCTAGTCGTTGCTCAATCGCATGCCGAATTTCCTCTTCATCCGCCAGTGAATCCAAGTCCCGTATCTCAATTGACATTTTGGGCTCTAAATTTGTAACACTCGCTTTGTCCTGGAGAACCGCGTTTAACGCAGCCCCAAAGGCGGCTTTATCCTTGGTGTTACTACCTAGCTCTACTAATATACCACCGGCTCTCGTCTGCCTAATACAACTAACCTCTGTTCCGGTGTCTTCTGGCTTGACCCGCTCACGAATTTCCCTTAGCACTTCCGCATAGGATTTCCCCTCAGCCGGCTTTATCAGCACAGCATCTGGACGGACTCTCTGGGGCCTATTCTTTTTCTTTTTCCTGTTCTTTTTCTTCTTACTCCTCCTCGGCGTTGGCTCCTTCTCATTCGCCGGCCCAGCCTCCCTCCTCTCTCCTTCCTTCTGCAGCTCACGGATTCGTTTAGGGCGTATCTCCGTCCAACCAGTTGAAGTGGAACCATCCCTTCCAATTTCCGCTGCTATCTCATCTGCTTTCCCTTCCCTACTCTTCCTCCTCAAAGCATACCGGCCGGTTTCCTCGGCCACCAAAGGGGTCTGCGTAGTTGCCGACAGAACTTGTCTCTTCTTCGCCTCAGCCGACGTCCTCTCCTGTAGTCGAACCAGTCGTTGTAGAGCAACACCCCAAAAACCACGCAGAGCTCTTACACCTATTAAGGGAACTACTGCAGTTGTTATTGACGCGTGAACCGATTTACATAAATGAATTGTCAATCGATTCGAAATTTTATGTGATATAGCTTTTGCGGATCTTGATGTTTACAGCATTAGAAAGGGAGTTTGCCTTACTTAAGTAAGGCCCCTTTTAATTTATTATCGATAATATTTGCCCGATTTTGATTAAATTTGGCAGGAAGAATTGGTTCGAGCTTTACTGCGTGACGTTAAAGTGCCATCCTACTCTTACAGCTATTAAAGGGAAGTATTGCAATCGTGCGTAATTGATGTTTAATTTCTCTTTGCCCTCTTAGTAAGAAGTACTGTAATCGTAGTTTAATTTTGCTATTCACTTACAAATACCTTTCTGTTTTATTCGAAACGTTATTCTCAAAAAATTGTTGTTGTGGATTGTTTAGGGTCCACAAGTATAAGCATTCTTTTAAAATATCTCTCCAGTGGTAGTTACGGTTCCAACTTAATACCATATCACGATATAACGAAAGTATTGCTTATTTCAAATGTTAAAAAAATCTGTAAAGCAGATATGTAACTTTGTAGAATAGATAAAAAAAAAAATATAAATCCAAATGGTAAATGTTCATCTGAATTTATTGGAGAATAACACGTTTTTGAAACACAGTACATTTTTGTGCGTAGGTAATTAATTATACGTACAACTGTCCTACCGGACAGTTTTAATAGGGATTGGCACTATATTTTAACTCTATTCCAAATTATTATTTTTCTAATTGATCTCTATTATGCCCTTTATTCTGTGTAATCACATACACATGTACATTAAAATAGAAAAAGACAAAGTTAGATTTGGTTACTGTTTAAGTTTGAATCAAGGATTTAAAACAAAATTCTTCAATTCGTCTAATAGAAGTTGCAAATTAAACGCAGTTAATAACAAGTAAATTATTCAACAATAATTATTGATTTCTCTATTGTGATCTACTGTAGTCCTTTTAATTGAGTACTTATAGTAAAGTAATTTAATAATTTATTGGCTGTCCTAAAAATATGCATATATTTATCTACTTTATATTACATACTTTGTGGGAAGAACACCTAGATTATAAGTGTAGTTGAAGAAAACTATATTATTTAATATTAACCCAGATTACTTATTAACGCCTGAGAACTACAATCACTTTAATCGAAGAATGAACTTAAACCGACGATTTTTATCTAAAAAATAAATGAATAAAATCATTGAAGTATGATGGTGCAAGCAATTTTTTTTTTTTAAGTTTTTGAATTTTTTAGCCTCATAATTACTTTTATTTTTTATACCTTTTTCTTTTTAATCTGTGATTATAGTTTGATTATTATAGATTGATAGATATTACAGTCAATCTAAGTTAAATGGTGTGCTATTTGAACAAATCTTTTGTATATGAAAATAGCCAGCATTAAGGTGTGTGACATCTAATAAATTCTTAAAAATATTAATGAAAAGTTAATACTGTAAAATTACTCAAATGATATCAATGAAGTATTAATGAAATGTTGTGTTGTTGCTAATTTGTGTACCTTTTAGCGTTTAATGAACCCTTATATTTAACTTTATAAACTGCAAGTTTTTGTTTAAGAGATAAAATCAAAGGTACTATCCATCCGGCACTGCGGACCTACCCGCATTTTCAACATTAAATATGTTGCTGAAGTGTTAAAATTTTACAAAAACATTTTGAGAAGAAGTGGAAATACTTGAACAATTTTTTTTTTTTTAACTTTCATCGTTGCCTCTTTTGCTAGAGAACTATCGCTTTTCTAAGAAAATTCTCTTCATAAATGGTATTTTAATGAGCTTCCTTTAAACTTTCTGTTATTTTTCGAATGAGTATTTAAGGTTTTTGACACTTACTAATAAATACATAGTTGATAGTTTGATAAAGCATTGAAAATTGCAAGAAAAATGAGAGTAAGTGTGTAAGAAAGGTTTGCATCATTTCAGGAACAGTCGGCTGATATGCGGCCATTATGTGACGAGCTAGGCACGTCACTTGAAAGCTTAATCTATTTGATTGACAGGATATTAAATGAAAATAAAACATTATTTCTGAAGACATGGACGAAGCTATTTTCTTATAATATTTTAAGATTATCTATGGAAATTCCAAATATTTGTGGAATTTACAGAATTCTATCAATAGGAAATGAATCGGTTGATTTGACTGATGAACTTAAGGTAAATTAAAAGATTGCATGCTGCATGCCAGACACACTCACTCCCAGAGATCTGTACATCGTTGTTTGTATACTTACATTGAATTCTGTAAACAAAGCCAGTCCGTCTAAGATATGAAGCGTACAAGGTGAAGCAGACTGAACTGACTATAGTTAAGAAGGCTGTCCTACATACCTTGTTTGGTATAAATAAAAAAAATTATGTGCGCTTCTTATCCATTTTCGAGATATGGCAAATTTGTTAATATTTCAAGATTTTTACGCCTAAACTTTTTGTGTTGCTTAGATTGTATTTCAAAATTATTTACAGCTTTGCTCTTAAAAAGGTTAACAAAGTGGATTTCGGTTAGAAAAGTGCTTAATGAATATCAAGCAGGCTTTCGTAAAGGTTATTCAACAAATAAAAATATTTTTACCTTGTTAAATATTATTAAGTTAAAAACTTTTAATAAGAGAAGAAAATTGTATTGTCTATTTATCGATGTGGAAGCAGCGTTCGATTCCCCGGACCGTAATTCTCTGTACTATAAGCTAAATTCATTGGGCGTCTCGAGTAAGTTTATTGAAGTACTTAGGGGTCTTTATAGGCGTACTGAAACTGCAGCGTGGACGAATAATGGGTTGATGACATCTTTCAAGACTAAAGACGGGCTCAGGCAAGGTTGCCTGCTCTCTCCTTCACTTTTTTCTCTTTTTTTTAAACGACCTGCATGACTTTATTGGTGGAGGGGTCTACATCGGAAATGTGAACATTAGATGTCTAATGTATGCAGAAGACGTGGTGCTTATGTTCTCGGAACCAAAGGGTTTACAATCAATGGTAAATAATTTAGCAGAATATTGTAAAATGTGGAACCTTGAGGTAAACCTAAGTAAGACCAAAGTTATGATTTTTGGGAGGGGTGGAAGGAGGGGAAAGAACGAATCATGGTCATTAAATAAAGATAAGATAGAGATAGTAAATTGTTATAAGCATTTGGGCGTTGGCCTAGTCCTCCACAACTATCACTTACAAAATATTTTAAAGAAAAAATGAGCTCCACTAAATTTGCAATAGTTTCAACCTACAATAGTTTTCTGAAGAAACCTCAGGTGCCCGATTCCAGTAAGTTTGAAGTGTTTAATTCAGTAATGGGGCAATTATTTGTTATGGCGCGCAGTCATGGGGTTTCGAAATCATGAAGTCGAAAAATTAGATTTATTTTTCATTAAAAAGTTATTTTCCCTACCTAGGAATGCCCCAAATTATATTGTCTATTTGGAATCCGGAATTTTCCCGTTATTTCATTATTACCTGTTCCTTCATTTAAATTACATCAGAAAAGTTCTAAATTTACCAAGTGACCGCCTTCCGAAAGTTTTTGCGGAGGAAGCAACAAAAAAGAAATTTTACTTGCATAAATTGAACCTGGAATTATTTTTAAAAGTTTGTTTATTATCTTATGAGGAAGCTGTGAATAATAATGAAAAAAATCTTAAAGTATTTGGAATTTAATTTTTTAGAAACGGTAAATGGTAGGGCCCAAAATTCTTATTTTCACTCTTTGTACAAAGATTTGAATTGGAATTTGGCCTCAAATCATTACATTACGGACGAAAACAATACCAGTTTCATGAGGTCTATATTTATGCTTAGAGGCCAATTGGTGAACTTGAACTTTAATGTTTCCCGAACAGAGAACAAGAGACTTTGCTCATTATGCAATTGGGGGGAAAAAGAGGATATAATTCATTAGATAGGGGAGTGCCTGCCCCATTCTGCGGGAATTCCGGGTTCGATGGTTAGTCAAGCATTTATTAGAAAAAGAGGAGGTAATCCAAATTTTAAATGGTAAAAATTGGAAGAAGTTGTATTACGTATTATCACTTACAGGCAATAAAGTACCGACAGTTTTTGGTAGATGAATTTAATTTTTAATTTAAAGAAAGAATTATCTTATGTGTAATTGAAATTAATTTATGTTTTTATGTACAGCCTTACGGGTGTTTTGTTCTTATTTGAGTGAGATTGTGTGGTTCTAAATATTTATTTCAGAAGTTGTTTCGTTTAATTTATAAAAGTAGAAAATATTTGTATCATTACTTTAATTATTTCAGTTTGCCAGACAGGTTTTATCTATTCTTTAATTTTAATTTTTGTTTTATTTTTCTTTTGGTTGGTTATCACTTCTTATGATTTTTAATTAATGTACAATGCTTCTCTAGCAGATGGACTGAGTCCATGTTCAAGTGTTTGGGAGGTTTATGGAATTTCTGTAATTTGAAAAAAAAAGTATTTAAATAAACGCATTATTATTATTATTATATTATTAGTCAAATTAATTTAGACTTTAAATTTTGAAAATTATTATTGGACTATTAATTTCGAACTTAAAAATGATAACATTTTTTATCATCTTCAGAAAAATTTGATGTTTTTGAAATTTACTGATTGGTGTAATAAAATATTCTTCTAATCTCCAGCAGCAAAGATAATTTTTTAGGAATAAAAATCTTGAACTATTTCAAAAAAATAAATAAAATGTGCAGTTACACGAAAAGGTTATGAGGTCAGCTAATATGTATTGTGGTACTGGGTTCGATTCCCGGTCTTAGGCCTTGGATTTTATTTAATGGTTAATAAAAGAAATTTACAGTAAAGTATGTTTGCTAATCGCCTTCGTCCACGACACCTAATTGGTAGTTGGACGTTAAGCCCCGCCTGAAAAAATAGACGATTACTTTACGAAAAGGTTATGAGGTGTAGAATCTCTTCTTAAGTATAGACATTGCAACCTACTTCTCCCCGTGTATTTTGTTGGGGCGTTAGGCAAGTCAACAATCTAATCAAATTGTAATTTAATTAAACACTTTCAGGATGGAACGGCAGGAGAAATACAAAAATTATTGCTAGAAATATCTACATTTATTCTAGATTTGTTGAGATCAACAAATAAGTGCAAGAGGATAAAAAAGACTCTGTTCAAATTTTTATCAATTTTTCCCGATAAGATTGTGGTAATTTTCTTAGATGAGACGATGGAAATATTTATCGTAAGTAAACATTATGTTATCCTACGCTGATTTCATCATAAAAATAATTTCTGTTTCTCAATTCAATTCTGCTTCTCAAACGTGTAATAATGGGATCTGAAAACCCATAATTTTTTATTTTTTTTCAAATGAGGCTTGAAACATAGCAATTCCTCCGTTCAACTACCACTTATTGGTATTTTCACAATTATTTATTTTCAGGACTTATTCAAATCTGAAACATTTGATCAGGACGTCATGCTACAAGCGCTTCTCTGTCTGGAAAACTGGCTTAGAATAGTGGATAAAATCAAAATGGATAGGTTTCTTGAAACTATTTATCCACATATGAAGTATTTTATACATTCACAATGTAAGCAGTTTAAACTCAATATTTAAATATTTAGTAGATTATGTGTATGACTACCGTTACTTCAGGAGGCGATTCCGGTCATCATTTGCAAAAAAAAAAAAATTCTAAATAAGCTATGGCTCGATTCGGCTCCGTTTTATAAATATTTTTAATTTTATGTTTTTTCAAGCTATCACTACGTTTTAGCAAACAGTTATCTATATTTCTCAAACTATTAAAGCTACAGCAATTTCAATAAGCTCATTAGAAAGAAGGTTAAATTTGCTTTTAAATAAGCTAATTTATATTTCAAAATAATAATATTAAGTATTTCACTTTAGAAATAGCAAGTTTCTAATTTTTTCCAAAAACTTTGACTTCATTTTTCTCAAAAATATTACATATGTTAAAAAGGTGTACTACTCATGAAAAACATCTACATACAATCACCTTTCGAAAGGTATACCATAAATAATGGTTATTTTAAAAATTGATGCAGAAATTGCTTATTAATTGCAAAAAATAGGGGTCAAAACAGCGTCGGCATTACGAAAGTAATTCACCTATCATAAGATTATAATTGATCAGAAACATCAAATCCAGTACCATTTTTTGCAAACGTGTAATTTAATAATAATTTAATCAAGAACTATATTAAAAAATATTAAATTTACATTATAAATAATAAAATAAAATAAAATGGTATATGAATTTAAATGAGTGTTAGGTACCAATTTCGAAAGAAAGGATTTTCGTTTAATGAGTATAGAACTGTGTGCTATTCTTTAGTTAATTAAAAAAATATGCTAAATATTAATAAATAAATAAATAAATAATAATAATATGAATAAAACACAGATTTTCTTGAACTACAAAATTTTGGAAACTTTTGGAATTAATAAGCGATTTCTGTATCAATTTTTAAAATAAATATTATTTATGGTATACCTTTCGAAAGATGATTGCATGTAGATGTTTTTCATGAGTAGTGCACCTTTTTTGAGAAAAATGAAGTCAAAGTTTTTGGAAAAAATTAGAAACTTGCTATTTCTTATAATTGGGCCACAAAGTGAAATACTTAATATTATTATTTTGAAATATAAATTAGCTTATTTAAAAGCAAATTTAACCTTCTTTCTAATGAGCTTATTGAAATTGCTGTAGCTTTAATAGTTTGAGAAATATAGACAACTGTTTGCTAAAAAGTAGTGATAGCTTGAAAAAACATAAAATTAAAAATATCTATAAAACGGAGCCGAATCGATCCATAGTTTATATGGAATTTTTTCCTGCAAATGGAATCACCTCCCGAAGTTTCGACCATTCCTCCCTGTATACAGGGTGATCCATTTAAAACGTACCAATCGCTAATAACTTTTTAGGAAAGCGGAATTCCGAAAAAACCCACAAAGTAAACTGTTTTTTTTTTTGGTCTAGTTTACAAATTTTCCACCAAATATGCTATATCTTTATTTATGGCGGAGTTACGGGTAAAAACCTAATCGGGGTTACAGAAGGTTTTCACAATTATTATGGAAAGTACATAAAAAATTGTGAAAAATGACGTTGATCCCGATACGATATCCCTAATATTAGTCGAGATATTTAAGATCAAATTTACAATTTTATCTATTCGTGAACGGTTTTTCAGTATTAATTTTCCACCAGAAATACACGTTTTGGGAGGTCCTCTGACTGAAAAAAATGTTATTTGTGACCCTAAGAAGAAAAAAAAAAAATTGAAGATTTGAAAAAATGTAATGTAATGGTTGTGGGTGAGTCAGAATAAATTTGTTTTATCATCAAATAAAAGCAATCATCACATCATTTTAATGTGCCCCGTATGCAAGACTTATTGACCTATGATTACGGTAAGGATATCTTGCGAGGGTGGGGCGGGTATTGGTCTAGTGGTCATGAGCGTGGCTTTGTAAGTGGGAGATCTCCAGTTCGAATCCCGCGTATGACTACACTTTATTAAAAAAAGTATGATTTTTTAAGTAATAAGAGTGACTGCATACGTGGGATTCGAACTGGAGATCTCTCACTTACAAAGCCATGCGCATGACCACTAGACCAACACCCGCCCTACCCTGTCAAGATATTCTTACTGCAGTCAAGGTCAAGAAGTCTCGCAGAGGACCTCCCAAAACGTTTATTTCTGGTGGAAAATTAATACTGAAAACCGATCACAAATAGATTAAATTGTTTTTTGTTCTTAAATATCTCGACTAATATTTGGGATATCGAAACGGGATCAACGTCATTTTTCACGGTTTTTTATGTAGTTTACTTAGTGGGTTTTTTTGGAATTCCGCTTTCTATGCACTAACTTCCAGAAATGCAACAGCTGAAGCAACTCTGTTCAAAAGAAATTTTAAAATTGTTGTTCGCAAGTTATTCAACTTCAAAGTTTCGGGACTTACCAGAGAGTGCCTTCTCCTATTCAACATTGCAATACTATCCATCTGTGGCTAGGTTGAATTGTTCAAATATGGAGAATAAGTTAAGTAAGGTAGATTAGAACAAGGTGTGTGCTGTGTTTCCCATGCAACGCAGCCCTGTGTTGTGTGGTCCACCAAAACCCTTGAACATCTATACAGGGTGATCCATTTAAAACGCACCAATAGCTAATAACTTTTTAGGAAAGCGGAATTTCGAAAAAACGTACGATGTAAACTATATGTTTTTTTAAGTCTAGTTTTCAAATTTTTCAACCCCGATGCTGTATCTTTATTTTTAGCGGAGTTACGGGCAAAAACCCGATTAGGGTTACATAAGGACCATTGGTGTAGACAATGATTATGAAAACTACATAAAAAAATATGAAAAATGCTGTTAACTTCGTTTCGATATCCCTAATGTTTGTCGAGATATTTAAGATCAAAGTTACAATTTTATCTATTCGTGATCTGTTTTCAATATTAATTTTCCAACAGAAATACACGTTTTGGGAGGTCCTCTGATTGCGAAAAATGTTATTTGTGACGCAAAGAACAAAAAAAAAAAAAAATTGAAGATTTTAAAGAATGTAATGGTTGTGGGAGAATCAGAATAAATTTGTTTTATCATCAAATAAAATCAACCATCGCATCATTTTAATGTACCCCGTATGCAAGACTTCTTGGCCTATGATTACGGTGAGAATATCTTGCCAGGGAGGAGTGGGTGTTGGTCTAGTGGTCATGAGCGTGGTTTTGTAAGTGGGAGATCACCAGTTCGAATCCCGCGGGTGCAGTCATTCACAATACTTAATACATCATAGCACTTTTTTTAAATAAAATGTAGTCATACGCTGGATTCGAACTGGGGACCTCCCACTTACAAAGCCACGCTCTTGACCATTAAACCAACACCCTGGCAAGATATTCTTACCGTAATCATAGGTGAAGAAGTCTTGCGTACGGGTATATTAACATTATGTGATGATTGCTATTATTTGATGATAAAACATATTTATTCTGACTCACCCATAACCATTACACTACGCTACATTCATTAAAATTTTCAATTATTATTATTTTTGTTCTTTGCGTCACAAATAACATTTTTCGCAGTCAGAGGACCTCCCAAAACGTGTATTTCTGTTGGAAAATTAATATTGAAAACCGTTCACGAGTTGATAAAATAGTAACTTTGATCTTAAATATCTCGACAAATATTAGGGATATCGAAACGGGGTTAACGTCATTTTTCACAGTTTTTTATGTAGTTTTCATAATCATAGTCAAAACCGGTGGTCCTTATGAAACCCCAATTAGGTTTTTGCCCGTAACTCCACCAAAAATAAAGATACAGCATCGGGGGTGGAAAATTTGAAAACTAGACCCAAAATAACATTTAGTTTACTTCATGGGTGTTTTCGAAATTTCGCATTACTAAAAATTTATTTGCGATTGGTGCGTTTTAAATGGATCACCCTGTATATTAACTTATTTTTCACTAGGCCCAGGGTTTTTCCCAATCACTCATTTTAGCTTCATCTTTTTAACTGGTCCCAATGTGCTAAAGGTCTCATATCCCAAACTAACAATTGCAGAGAAATCAAACAGGATATGTGGCGACGTTTCCTCTTCTTCCTCTCCAAATCTGAATAAAGTATCCGAGTCGTTTAGTTCCACTTAGTGGAGATGTTTTCTGCTACTGTGCCCCAATGCTGGATGCATGGGCATTCTACCAGGTTCGAGCTCGTTTTCGCGGCCAATCACCGACAGAGGCTGGTAGCTGGTGGTAACTTGTATGCTTCACCATATAATTACCTCTACAAGTTTCGTTAGAATGTTAAATCAGCAATTGGTGAATGTTGAATTCATTTTTAAAGTAATAAATTTCTAATTGTGCATTATTTTAAGAAAGTGAAACGAATTCAAGGCGGCTGCCTTAGATCGTAATACCTACTCATGTCATTTCATTTCAGGTGATTGCGTAAATGTTCAATTTAACTCTCAAGATAAATATAGTACTCGAAATACAAAATGGTCAACGATACAAGAGAAATTGGCTATAATTTTGAAGACGAATAGAGAGACAAACAAACCGATTGTAATAGGACCAACCAAATTTACAGTTTCAATTGCTTTTCCACACCAAATTATCAAAGTGGATATAAGTAAGTGAATTCTAAGTTAATTACGCAAGATCTAGCGCTTCGGTCCGCCCATATAGCCAGGCTATTAGCAAATTTGCAAATTTTACTATTAAAGTGGAGATATTAAACATGAAATATAAGTGAAGTATAAACTAATTCTTATAAACTTGTTCGGTATACACAAAGTTTCAATTTTCTCTTATTTTTAAATGATTATTACAACCTATTGTCACGTTAAATGAGTCCAACAAACCGTTTTGTTTAGTTAGTCTCACCCATTATGAATAGTACGGGTATATCAAAGACTCGCAGTTACGATTTCGTGGAGTTCATTGATCTCTTGACCAACAATTTTTTTTCTTTAATTTCCACCAGTAGTAAAACTCTAAGGCGAACCGTCTGAATTATTTTTTGAGTAGGTTCCTATATATTTATTATTATTTTTTTTTTTATGATTTAAGGCGCGTCAACATCTAAGGTTATTGGCGCCCGGAGCTTTTTTCAGTGCACTGCCGGCCTCCGGACAGTGTTCTCTCGTTACAGACAACCCTGTCCATCACCGGACAGTTAGCTGTAAGTAGCTTCTAGGAAGAGAAAATCTAAGGGTCAGCAGCTGGATTCGAACCCGGGACCTTCGTGTGGGAGTCCAGTACGCTAACCGCATAGCTAATCCCTTCCCTTTATTATTATTATTATTTTATTAATTTTTTGAGAAGCCTCACTATTTTACCCTAAAGGATTTCTTTTTGGTTTGATATTACCAAAAGTTAATGGTTTGGGATATGAGTTGAAGATAAATGATAGTGTTCTTTTGGTAATTTACTTTAAATTGGGATTAGATTTAAGCACTCAAGGTAAATAGAAATGGAAGACTAACTTGTATTTAATTTTCAGGCGTCATACTAATTCATGTCATTCATCTATGTATGAACTCAGAGATTGAGGATAGTGTACGGCTGTACGCCTGCGAGGTGTTGCATGTCGCAGCTAGCAGTCTAATTGGCCAGTGTGAGATATTCTTCGCTCTTTCTTTATTACAAGTTACCTTTGTCCACACTTTTTAATGATTTTTGTGCTTTTAGGTGCATCATTGAAATTGGAAGAGCAAATAGAACACGTATGTTTATTTGAAATGATATTCCATTGTGTATTGAAGTTAGGCTGTGATGGTAACTCAGTAATCCGTGCTCTGTTTCGTGCACTTTCTTTACAAATTTCACGTGCGGTTTCATCCGTAAATCTTTGCGAACCATTCGCAGTGACATTCATCAACTTATTGGTAAGATACTTTATTGCTTCTGCAGGAGGATCAAGTTTTGCGAGCGTACAGATTTTCATCTAGTTTTCAAACAAGTGTTAACTGAATATTAAATAAATTGATATGGTGGAGATTAACCTGGAGATTTGGGCACTCAGTCTGTATTCTGTCGGTAAGAACCACTTGGAGGAGTGCTATTTGCCTTGACTAGTTTGTGCTTTGAGAGACTGGTATGTTGTTTGATTGCCGTAAGTAACTATTTCTCCTGATCAAAAGGTCTAAGAGCTGTAGCTGGCAGTGAGTCTTTGGTTGTTTATTGGAGATCGTCCAATGCCTAACGAATGACTTTCCTGTAATGTGGCATTTCATTGAGTTGTACAGTACTATCATCTATACCAGCGTTTCCCAACCTGTGGTATGCGAGTTGCTGGTTGGTGGTATACGAAAAATAGTCAATAATGGTGGACATAAAAAATTAAAAAACAAAATAAAGCATAATATCATACTAGGATAGGGAATAGGACTAGCTGGGAATAAATGCAATCTACTGATTCAGGGCCGTGCGGACAGGGCACACGACGGAGTGAGAGATCTCGCAGCCACTTGCGGCAAAGAATTCTTCCATTGCGTGTTGGACAACAGAAGTGTAGATATTTGTGCTCGTGTTCAACCGTACTTCGACATTATTATTCACGGCTTAAGTGATATCAGAATTCAGAGTGGTGGGTATTTCCGTTTTTAAAATAACATATAGCAGGCTAGTACTGACTGTCTCAGACTATGATCAATTTTCAGTGGCAATGAAAATGTTGAGTCGCATTTTGCCAGAATTACTAGAAGATGTGCAATTTTTGAACAATTACTACATACATGTGATACATAGTTTAATTTGCAGTCTAAATTTAAATCCTATGGAAAGTGATGATGCAGATGCGGCACTGGTTGTCGTGTGTAATGCAGTCGAGAAATGTGGACCAGTCATTTGTCAGGTATCAAGCAAATTCTATTTTAGTTTACTTATTAGAGTCAAGCTTCCATTCAAGCATTTGAAAATACATACATACATACATACATAATATGTTTACGGTCACTAAAACCAATATATATTCATATTTAGCGTCCTTTAACCAGTTGTCGATTTTGTTGGTATACAATTTTTTCTTCCCTATAAAAAAGCTGCTTCTCTGCCTATACAGAATCTCAGGATTTAAATTTAGTGGTGTCCTACAGCTGAGTGAGCGTATCAAATTCATTCTGGTGAGTTCACAAACCGTCTACCTGAGTCAACACAATTAAAGAGCGTTACAGAAGGGTGTTATCCCTAGTGTAATTCGTCGGAGAATAGCCATTTTCCGGGTTGGACTTCTACATAATTCGGGTTCAAATGACCTTGCAAAAAGAATCAAGTCTACCATGTAGATTCAGTACAATGATAATCGATCCTTTATGTAGCGGTCCTCTATTTGAGCGCCAGAGATATCACCTTATACAATGCTGTGTTTTGCGTAGTGTTAATGCAAGGAATGTAGGGTAGGCCCCCTTCCAGTACTCGTGCTTTGATAAGATTTAGAATCGAAGGATTTGCACTGAACCTCATGTTAACATTTGTACTTATTTTTTGCAGGACAATGTTTCCAGGATGCAACCATTTTCATTTGAAGGCAGACATATACTAGACTTGTTGATTTGGCTTTTAGAACAATGTTACACCGGAAATGATCGTTGTCGAGCATCTATTACCAAGGTGTATACACGGTTGAGGAATGTTTGCGTACAAGGTAAAGTTTTTGTTCTTTATAATAAAAACATTTTTTAAAGGCTTATTGTGGACATATTTCCAAAAATGGTTGTCTGCTTGTTTATTTCTTCCCAAACTGGCGCCCTAATGTCCTCAACCCAACAATCCCTTACTTTACCAATTAACTGGGCCCTTTTCAGTGAACAACTTTAACAGAGACTATACTTGAATGTACCACTCGAAACAGGTGAACAACATGGCGACAACGTTTATCACCTGACTAGTAGTATTCAGGAGAGCAGTTGTTATGATACATTGCTACCAGACACCGAACTTTGGCTTCACCTCTCTGTATTAGACAACTCATAACACACACAAAAAAAGGCGTGTCAGAGTTCTACATCCGACAATTATCAAGATCATTATCCGACCTAGGTGCTGGCACTTTTTATAAAAGTTTCCTTGTTTAATGGGCTTTCAAACGGTATATCATTTTCCAGGATTCCTTTTACCTTCGTATGAGAAATTACGTTTGTTTTGCAAGAAAACGTGTTCAAGAGCACTCAAGAGTGTTAGTTATCAAGTTGTTTAATTCATTGAAAACTCTTTTAGATGGACCAGTAGTCAATCTTTAAAGTAGGCTGTCTTAAAATAAGGAATTCAAAGGTTACAAATTGCACTTAAAAAAAAACAAAACAAAAAAACAAGATTTATTCACATTCTTTTCTTTTTCAACAGTGTAGTTATGTATGAAATTGTAATTTGGAGTAAGTACATATGAATTTTTGTTTATAAAAATAGTACTTGTTTAAAATATTTCCTAACATTTTCTCAAATATTTCAGAGAGATCAGAAGTAATTATTATTATTATTTTAAAGTGCAATTTGTAACCTTTGACTTTCTTATTTTAAGACAATCGATATCTTTAAAATTGAAGGTGCTAGGCCATTTCAAAATCTTGTATTTATTAATAATATTTCAATTTTTTAACTTGTTATCAAAAAAAAGAAGAGCACGTGATAGGTCATTTTTATGTATTTTTTCATCCCCTTTCTACTAAAAATATTGCCAAGGCAGTAAAGCTAGTATTTTTCTTAATGTCGAGAAATAAGTCGTTTTCCGCGTGATTTTTCTAAGAAAAATCAAATGTTAAGAGCTGTAGATGTTCTCAAGCATACACAAAATGGCTAAAAATTAATTTCACATCTGTTACAAACAAGAAGGTTTAATAATTATTTGGTAATTTTGGGAGAGTTGCGTTCAATTACCAAAAAAAATGGAAACCAACTGCCCCATATTAAGTGATCAATATCTTTCATGTAAAGGATCAAACTTATTCCTTAATTTATCAAATAATGCACTTTACTCAACTTGTGAAGCATGTACTGTGCCTTCAAAGGTGTCTCCTCAGATACAGAGAGCAGTTGATAACCTCCTGGCTAACCTGGCTTGCTTGCCAGAGGAGGCACCTTTGAAGGCACAGTACATGCTTCCATTTTACCATTTTTTGCTCAGATTAACCGTTTAAGCATGAAATGCATTTGAGCCATCTTAAAATGAACACCCTGTATACAGGGTGATCCATTTAAAACGCATCAATCGCTAATAACTTTTTAGGAAAGCGGAATTTAAAAAAAAAAACGAGTAATCTATATGTTTTTTTGGGTCTAGTTTCCAAATTTTTCACCCCCAATGCTGTATCTTCATTTTTGGCGGAGTTACGGCAAAAAACCTAATCGTGGTTACATAAGGACCACTGGCTTTGACAATGATTATGGAAAGTACATAAAAAACTGTGAAAAATGACGTTAATCCCGATTCGATATCCCCAATATTAGTCGAGATATTTAAAGTTACAATTTTATCCATTTGTGAACGGTTTTCAAACAAAAATAATAATAATTGAAGATTTTAAAGAATGTAATGTAATGTAATGGTTGTGGGAGAATCAGAATAAATTTGTTTTATCATCAAATAAAATCAACCATTGCATCATTTTAATGTACCCCGTATGCAAGACTTCTTGACCTATGATTACGGTAAGAATATCTTGCGAGGAAGGGACGGGTGTTGGTCTAGTGGTCAAGAGCGTGGGTTTGTAAGTTGGAGATCCCCAGTTCGAATCCCGCAGTCATTTATAATACTTAATACATCGTAATACTTGTTTTAATAAAATGTTGACATATGCGGGATTCGAACTGGGGATCTTCCCCTTTCAAAACCGCGCTCTTTTGGCGCAGCACCTCTTCTCGGTATTCTCAGCACACTCTGACATACATGACCCACGACACACAAAAGATGTCAACAACATAGATATATCGTTGACATATCTCTCCGTCTTTCTCTACCGCCAAAACACTTCACTCCAACAAAATTCAAAACCATTATTCACTCCCTTCATAGGAAAGAATCTGCTTGCTACGACTTCACCCCAGACAATATTCTGCAACGGCTTCCAATAAAAGCAATAGTCTCCATCATTCCCTCATTATTATAAACTTTCCACGTGGCTGACCTTCCCCTTTACCCAAGTACAAGCATTTACACCTTCGCAGACGATACTGCCATTCTCTCCTTAAATACTGTTCCTGTTATCGCTACCAGATCCCTCCAGGCTCATCTTGATATCCCTGAACCCTGGTTGGAGCAAATGGAGAATAATGGTCCATGGAAACAAATCCCACTGCATATCACTCTAGAAATAACACTTCCTCCAGTGTATTTGTATCACTTCTCTGTACCTGTAGCGGATACCGCTCGTTATCTTTGAATATACCTTGACAAGCGACTCACGTGGAATCCACATACTAGACTCAAACGACTTGGACTCAACCAGAGATATTGTATGCTGAAGAGACTACTTGTTAAACTATTAGAACTGATTCTTACAAACAAGAAAAGACTGTACTTAGCCTTACTTGTTGCTATAAGTACTTTAACTGTACGGAACAGCGAAGCGTTCAAACCTAAACAGAATCCAAACCAGTCAAAAAAATCGTGCGAACGATCACTGAGGCACCTTTTTATGTTAGCAACCATACCATCCACACCGATCTCCGAATCCTATTTGTTCCTGGCGTTGCCCACTCTCGCCATTTCAAATTCCACTCCAAAGGTTTCGTGCGTCATAATCCCTTAATCGCAACTTGTCACGCACTACCCTCCAGTCAAATCCTTCTCGTGGAGTGAAGCGACAATGGCTTTGCAACCACCTGGTCGAGAGATTAACAGGGCATCTTTCGAATTTAATTCATTCGGTATTTTTGCACTGACTTCTTTCAAGCCTTTATTTTGTTAATTATGATTTATACTTTATAACTTCATTTTGATTTTTATGCTGTACTTGTACATCTATTTGCTTGTTGCGTCAGTGTAATAGACAGTTACATTAATAAGGGGGGGGGGAATAGATGGAGACCTTATTGAAATTCTTTTCAGGAAAATTAATCAGCGACTTCTCAGATGCTAGAGTATTATCTTTTATTGCATTTAATCTATACCATAGCGGACTTTAGTGTGAAAAATTTCAATTCTGAAGAAAATATACGTTAAAACGTTGTAAAAGAAATTTGTGCGAATATTGACGCTAGATATGTATATTATATATTATTACTATATTATGTTTTTGTTTAGAAAATTTAAAACTTGAACCTCCTTATTCACTTGAACACCTTGAAGTTTCAATACTTAGGAAAGTAAGTTTAACGAAGCTACAGTTTATGCCTTGGATGAGTAGTGCTACCGAGATAACAGATGTACTGAAGTGGGTGAAGTTGTTGAATAGATTACTGGAGTGCTATCAGTGGTTGGTAACCAATCTAAAAGTGGACTTGTCCTGTTTGGAGAGAGACATAAAGTAAGTGCCAATTCTTGCTTTCTTTAAATTTGCAATATTCAGTAGAAGATACAAAAATTGGACAATTTATTTATTTAATACAAGTTGGACTAGGAATTTTAAAGCAGTCAAACAGTAATTAGGTTCAAATAAAAAGTTTTACCTCTATAACGAGAAGGTTTTTCTAAGCAGTGTTCTACACAATGAACAGATAAAAACACTGAATTTCCCAGCAACCAAACCAGTATTCGACCAGTTATTACACCGTTATTCTTCCCATTTTCTTATACATTTTTACATTATTTCTTATTTACTTATTGTAAAGTAAAGCGGATTTTATCCTTCATAGAATGCATGTTTTTGGATCCCTAACCGGTTTCGAACTTTCATTTATCATCAGAGGTGATTAGTCAGTTTGGTTTAGGAAATTTGACTTTTTTAGAAAACTGTGATTCCATCTAACGCTACACTTGCTGAGTGAAGGAAGTTTAATGGTTTGTAAGTATGTTATTTAAACTGTTAATGAACACTAAAAGTTGCTTATATAAATAGCGAAATAAAATTAATGAAAACTAGTATGCAGGTTATGAATGTTTAGTGCATAGGTAATGTTTTAGAATTGTATATTTCGAGATGTTTTTTGTATGAGGGGGCGCGCGAATTTAAGCAGGAAACAGAATTATACCTAGTTCATAGTATTAAAAAGGCATTTCATTTTAACTCTATTCCAAATTATTCACGTGATTTATCTTTATTCTGAATAATCATCACATTCACTCGCACATTAAAAAGAAAAAGGGAAGTTGGAGTTGGTCTTTTACTGTCGTAATTTGAATCGCAGAGTTAAATCAAATTTCATTCTTGAATTCGTTATGACGCGAGAATGCGAGAGCACAAATTACATACAGTTAATAACAAATAAATAATACTTGTAATCAAAATTCATGCACTTTCTAATTTTAATTTAATGTAGTCCCTTTAATTGAGAACTTGTAAACCGACGATTTTTACTTCCTTCTGCTGCGCTAAACTTCTACCAAAATCAGATTTCAAAAACAAAAAAAAAGTCGGTATGTACGCATTTTTAATTTTTACGTCAAAACAATTACATATATTTTTCATTAACTTTTTTTTAAAAACAAATGCAATCAAACCTCCTATTAAAATCAATCTAAGTTAAATGGGTAATACACTTTACAGAATAAATATTTTGTATTTGAAAATGGCCAGCATAAGGGTCTGTGACATCTAATACATTCTAAAAAATATGATACTAGAAGTATGAATGAAATGTAGGGTACTTACTGATTTGTGTACCTTTTGGCGTTTAATCAACCATTATACTTGACTTTTAAAACTGTAAGTTTTTATTAAGGAGATTTTTGTACCTTTCGGATAGATTTTTCTTTTTGTTCCTTGATTGGAACAAATTTATACATACAATGATTTTTTAAATATATGGGCATCGGTAATAACTGACACAAGATATGGGGAAATTGGATACAAGTTACTGGGAAGAAGCTGGAGAAATTTTGTGGAATTAAGTGATGAATAATTACAACCTATTAAGAGGGATGATAGAAAGGAAATTGCGATTACAGTACCTTCCAATAAAAAAAAGAGATAAACTTTGATAAAATTACTTCCTTTTAAGGGATGTAAGAGAAAACAAGCTTTGATCACGCAAACTTCTAAAGAAGGGGAAAAAATCGTTTGCAAAATCATCTACTCCATAAAAGAGCAAAATAAATTAAGCTGCGAATACAGCATGATTGCAACACTTCCCTTTGGTAGGTGTAAGAGCAGAATGGCTCTTAAATGTCACGCATTCTAAATTCTTCTTGCCTAATTTGATCAAAGACGGGCGAAGGTTGACAGAGTTATTATTAATAACCGTTTAAAAGGAAGCTTTATTTACGTGGGGCAAATTCTTCTCCTAAGTATATACCATCGTGACCCCAAAAAAGAAGAAGAAGATTTTCGGAAAATGCCGTTTTTGCAACTTTTTTCTCAAAATCTATCAGATCTAGGTTGCAAAAAATTACAGTTACAAAGGAGGATACGCCCTATAATTTAAAGAAAATTTGGTAATTTTATCTTTTATAGAAAAAGAGAAAAAAGTTGTCAAAGCTGGGTGTTTTCCAACGTTACGCTTTTTCGTGCAGTTTTTGACGATCAACCCTTATCTGTTGTAAACCCAGCGAGTCGCTGCTTCCGCTGTCTCTCGTTCGCAGCGCGGCTGCACTCCTTGAGATGCTCTCGATCACACCTGCACACGCTCTTGTCAACTCACTCTCTACACATACACACTCACACACACTAGGGAAGGGTTGGATAAATAATAGCCAAGAACAGTTAACTGGTAAACAGAACAAAAACTTTATTAAATAAATAAAAAGGCAAACTTAAACCATAAAACATAAAAGACTTTATAACTATACTGTAACGAAGTTGACCTGGGCAGAGAAGAAAGGCCTAGATTGTTCTAGAGATTGAACGACCAAAGTCAGTAACAGGCCGCCACTGCATAAACAAAAGGGGCGGTATCTACCTGTGGCAGAGAAGAAAGGCCTAGATTTTTCTAGGGGTTAAGCGACCAAAGTCGGTATCAGGCTACCACTGTGTAGACAAAAGGGCCGGTCTCTACCTGAACTAGAAAGGAATGGGCTAGATTGTTCAAGGAGTTAGTGACCTGTGTAAAAGCCAGCTAAGAGAAAGGCCTCAGTTGGGGTGGTGGCATATGTGTTTTCCCAGCCAGTGATTGACAGGTAGGAGCGAGACAGAGAGTAGGAGGAGGGCGGCCCCAGCTGAGGTGGTGGCAGTATGTTTTCTCCAGCCAATGAACGTCAGGAGGGCGTGGAAACTTATGCTCAGAGAGTTGAAGGAGGGCAGTCCCAGTTGGAGGGAGGCACGCAGTTAAAAGGAGGCAGACACAGCTGGAGAAGTCAGTTTTTAAGGAGTTCTTAATGAGTTGTTAATCAGTTTTTAATCAAGTTTTTAGACAGAGTTTTTAGTGAAGTCTTTGCAGACAGTTATTAGAGTTTAGAGTTATTAGTCAAGTTTATGAGTTAGTTTTGAGAGAGTCAGTGTTGCGGAGTGCTTCAAAGTTAGCTAGTCAGGCGGTTAGTCAGTTAGTGAGTAGAGCTTTGTTTGTGTAGCAGAGACTAGTGCAATTCGGTGCAGTGCGGACCAGTGGTCAGTCGGGGAACAGTTTTGTGGCGTTACGTAGTGAGTAAGTAACAGTAAACTGTTGTGACTGTTGTAAATGGTGACTGTAATGAATAGCGTTAGTTGCTAGTAAATGTTAATGTGAGTAAAGGTAATGTGTTAATAAATCAGGTTATTACTTACAAATTTAGCGAGTTTTATTATTTAATCAAACCCACATATTTAACGTAACTAGTGGCAGGCATTAGTTGTGTAAGTAAAGTTTTCTTAGTAAAAGGACAAGAAAAAAACTTTACAATACGAATGAATATCTGCTATGTAGCATGTTCTTAATATTTATTGTTAAATAGTCTCTACAGTTAACACCCCCGCTATACACCAGGCCGTGTGAGTAAGGGACTAACACACCGACATACAAGCTCACCCATCTTTAAGTTTGATTCTCGGCTTGTGTCGGTCTGTGACTGCCCACTCTCTGCCTAGTCCCTCACTCACCGGCCTTTGCTCCCTCCACCGCTCTTATCGCGGAACTTCTGTTTATTCTCTGTTTCACCTTTAAACCTCACAATACTTCGCCTTTTGTTATTTACCACTTTACACTGTCCTACGGCTAACACTTTTTTCCATTGGATGTACAGCGTCAAGACCCCTAAAAGGCACATCTACATAAAATTCCGAATCGAATGACACCTCATTCATGAAAATCGGTTCGCGCGTTTAAGCGCTACGTTGTTAACAAAAAAGGTAACAAGAAGAACATTTTCTGAAAATGCCGTGTTTGCTCATTTTCAGACACGTATTTTTTCTTCTTCTAAAGAGTAATAGGAACTCCTTATTATTTTAAGCTTGAAAAGGCTTCATTTGTTTGACATGCATCACTTTCTAGTAGGACATATGTAAGTTCTTCCAGTCAGAGTCACAGGATCAATTTTTATCAAAACATCCACTACTGAGACCCAAAGAATATCGGCATTTCTAAGATGCGAGATGATTTAGAGGGTCCAGCTGGATGAAGAAAAGTTACTTTTACTTCATCAAGTTCTTCATTTTTATCTTAAACATATCCAAGCCACCAGTTTCTTTATAGACTACACTGATATAACCTGATATGTCGGCTAATTTTAGTTTATCAGTGAATTTTGAAACTTCCATTTCGCAAGCTTCTGAGTTCATAGAAAAGTTTTTAACCAATATTTTGGATTTACTTCAGGGAATGAAAGCATGATATTGGTGTTCCTTTAATAGCCAATGCTTGAGCAAACCGATTTTTTAAAAAACACTCAGATTCAACATAGTCTTCCTGGGTTGAATATGCAAAGTCTATGTTGGTGATGTTTTCTACTGCCCACTCAAAAAGTTGTAGTGAAGTTTGGATTTGATTTTCATAGGGTCGTTGCAAACTGGCACGAGCTGCCAGTCTCTTTTCCGAACCCCCTACGCTATCACAAGGCCCTTTGCCGACTTAAAACAACTTAAAGAGGCTGTTTGTTATCTCAGCCAAAGAAGACTGTTCTTGAACAAAGATATTGAATTGAGTTATTTTTGTATAATTTGATTGACTGCATAATTTCATTAAAATAATATATTATAATTAATATGATTAATTACTGTAATCATAATTATTAATTCTAAAAATGATTTCAAAATCAATATTTTAAATCTTAATAATTAATTATTATGATTCATTGATTCATTATTACTATTTTCAATTTATGTATCACTTTAATTTAATTTTACTTTTTAAAAAATCTAAAATTTAAGTTTTAAATTTAAATTTAACAAACTTTATTTATCCTAACCCATATGGTGTCGCATATCACAGGAAAGGGCATTATATATACTATAAAATGACACCAATCCCGTCTGTAGCTCAATTAGGAAAGCTTCTACAGTAATTCAAAAACACGGGGTTCCCTGTTTTTCAGCCCATTTTTGGCAACTTTACAGCCCTGTAACTCATAAACCAGTTGACATATCACAGTAAAATTTCATATTTTTCCAAGTCTATACCAATAGTACACATGTGCCAAATTTTAAGAAAATCCGAGATGGTGACGTCAAAAATGGTCTTTTTTTGTGTTGATTTGACATGGAATGACTCCTTATCAGATTATAATGATAGAATTGCTTATTCCAAATTTTAAAAAAATCTGTAAAGCAGATATGTAACTTTGTAATATAGACAAAAAGGAAAATCTATCCAAAAGGTACAAAAATCTCCTTAACAAAAACTTACAGTTTATAATGTTAAGTATAAGGGTTGATTAAACGCCAAAAGGTACACAAATCAGCGAGTACCCAACATTTCATTAATACTTCATTAATAGTTAAGTAATTCTACTGCATTAATTTTCATTAATGTTATTTTTTAGAATTCATTAGATGTCACAGACCCTTATGCTGGCCACTTCATTTATAATACTTTTTGTTATAATTATGATAAATCACATATACATTATATGTACATGCATGTTAAAGTAGAAAAAGACAAAGTTAGAGTCGGCTACTGTCTTGAATTCGTCTTACCGAAATATTCTTCCTATGTTATAAATAACTAGATATTACAGTCAATCTACAGTGCTACTTGAACATATATTTTGTAGGCCAGCATAAGGGTCTGTGACATCTAATGAATTCTAAAAAATAACTTATTAATGAAAATTAATGCAGTAGAATTACTTAACTATTAATGAAGTACATATTAATGAAATGTTAGGTACTCGCTGATTTGTGTACCTTTTGGCGTTTAATCAACCCTTATACTTAACATTTTAAACTGTTTTTTTTAAAAGTTTTTGTTAAGTATCATCGATGTACTCTTCCGCACCTTGACTGTACTTTTTAATTCTAATGTCTATCAATCTCCAGAGAACACCATTTTGTTGGCTGCAGAGGCTCGCATCATTCTTTAGTCTGAGTCAGAATGTATATCTCTAATAATTTAGGTTGTTGCAAGTTATATTGTTAAGTGATCTACTCCTAAGCGCTTGCCCATTGAATTTTAACTGGAACATCTCTTTTCTGTTAATGAACTTTTTTTGTGGTTTCAGCTTAATTTTTGGAATACAGTTGTATATGGAAGTAATTTGTAATATAGAGCAAGAGAATGACTTTTTTGAGTCCCTTTCTACAAGACTGGAAAATCATAACTTTGAAAGTTTAAAAGCTGCTACAGAAATGAGGAAGACTAGTGGATTGTTAGCAATAAAGATTTTGGAGTTGTTTACTATCCTACCTTTAAAATTATTTATACACGCAGACAACTTTTCTAACATGTTGTTACGGTTAGTACTAACTTTATGTTGCATACTTAACAGTAAATGTCTTAGATAACCTACATTTCGTTATGCTGCATTAAAAAAAAAAAAATAAAAAAAAGTAGTTGTATTGCAAAAATACTAGGTAAGCCTCTATTTTCGTAAGGCCTCAGAGTTTTCCTGACTGTCGTTTTTGCGCTGTTATCTCTGGTCAGAAAATGCCAAAAAGTTTTCTTTTTCTAACTATGATTCCTTCGCAATTAAACGGCATAATGCCCATTTCTGAGCCATATTTGCCGAGTAAAAAGGCATGTCATTTCGTGTCGGCGAGGATATCCAAAAAGTTCTAAGACCTGAGGAATCAATATCAGCTGATAGCCACCAGGACTCGCCGTACTTATTGCCACCGACTTTCCCTGAGCTCCCTGGTACGAATTCTTCAAGTTGGTAACGTACCTCTATTTTATGAAATTAGTCTCAATACTATTATTTTACAAATATGAATATATAGTTTTCGTGACCGCAAATTGTTTAACTTAGGATGGAAGATTTGCGAGGAATCGGTCAAATAAAACAACTCGTCTTTTTGCCAACGTTTCGACAAATATATTGTCCTCTTCAGGGCGTGGCTATGCGGGTTGGTTGAGTTACAACTTAAAGTTGGTTATATTGTATGTATAATACAATATATATACATATATGTACACAATTATTATTTTTATTTATTTATCTTTTATTTAAGGCGCGTCAACATCTGAGGTTATTGGCGCCCGGGGCTTCTTTCAGTGCACTGCCGGCCTCCAGACAGTGTTCTCTCGTTACGAACAACACTGTCCATCACCGGGCAGTGAGCTGTAAGAAGCTCCTAGGAAGAGAAAATTTAAGGGTCAGCAGCTGAATTCGAACCCGGGACCTCCGCGTTGGAATCCAATACGCTAACCTCATAGCTAATCCGTTCCCTTATAATAATAATTATTATTTTGTGCATCGACTGCTACGGTCATTTGCGCGAAGGGTGTCTAACTAAAATAAAATAGGTTATTAACTCGTCGCTTTAGTTGAAAACGCTGCAATTTTTGATTAAATTTATTGGAGAATTAGTGACTGACTGAGAATCTTCATCACTAAAATTGCAACCTTCATAGAGGCTGTCTTTCCGCTTTCAGAATTTCATTCTTAGAGTTTCGTTTGGCCAGCAGTATTCGTCATGTTTTCATCTTAATTAGCACCACTGGTGAAGAACTAGTCATATGTCCTGGATGTCCTGGAATGAAACTTCTAGGTTCCAATACGATCTCTAATAATGGAAGAACAGCCAAAACCGATCAGTGTCAAGGAAAACAAGCATAAGTATTTAAGCGAACTTAAACATTTTTCTTCTTTTGTAGTTGTGTGACACAACCTACTAAACTAGGTATTGAGTTGAACGAACAAAATGATAAGTTGCTAACATCAAGTGTGAAAAAAATTATAAAATCTTTAAATGAGAATTACAAAGACTTGTGGCGTACACTGCGGGGGCAGATATTGTCTGCCTTAACGCCAGCTTATCGCACTTTATCTGATAATTTAAAGCGTATATTAAAGGGGAAACTACGATTTACTGACTGCCATATAAACGTGATCAGCTGTATGAAATGTATGTTGGCAGTCGAAGAGGACACAAAAGAAATGCAGGTTAGTAAGTTGATTAGTTCTGTTATCCATAGTGGTTTAACTTGACTGCGCACCATTCAAAAGAAAAATCTGAGAATGAGGTGTCTTTAAAAAAAAAGTACGTTTTTCGATAAATCATTATTTTATTTTCGTTCAACCTAAAGCCCATTACGATGAACTATTGTTAGGAATGTTTCTGCCAGCTCTTGGATCGCTTGCTCCTATCATTCTTTGCTTTAAATTAAACAAAAAAAACTCCAGTTTTAGTTTCGGTAAAATGATGAAATTTTCTCCGGCAATAAAAAGGATTGTAGCTAAACAACCTAGTGGAGCTAAGTCTATGCTTAAACTGAGTTTAATACAAGTTCAATGGCATCAAGTTCTTCAATCTTTTATCATGTTTGAATAAAAGTAGTGTAAACCTCTCTGGTACCTACTTACTTCACAGCGCGCGGTCCTTCTGACGCGCGCGCTCTCCTCGATCTTCTGCAAACACACAATCACACGCACACTTACACGACCATTCACACAGAGAGAGGGGGAGGAAAAGACAGTTAGTTAGTTAGCGATTTATTATTACTATTCTACATTCACTCGTATATACAAACTCTCCCAACTATAATTAAATTTCGGTAACATAAAAACCCCTGAAATGAATAACATTACTAAACTAAAAATATCCCTCACAATAACTAAAACAAAATAAACCAAAACTCTTTTAACTAAAAAATAACCTCTGATAAATTACTATTGACAAGAGTTAATACCTGAACCCTGGTGAGTGGTTAAAGGTGCACAGAGGGCTTAACCTGAGATCTGGCTCACCTCTCGCCAATCGTTTAGTTATATACTTCTCAGCAACTTATGGACTTAACTCGGCAATGGCTTACCACCTTCTGCCTCCGTCACTCTTCCCCACCACTCACCAGGGTTCTTACCTTACTGAACTCTGTCCTCTACCTATTTATTATTTATTATTATTATTGGTACTGAGCACTACCATCACTTTACAGTAGTTTGTAAAGCTGAGCTGCTGAAAAAAACTAGTTTGCGATTAATCCCTTAAAGGAACGGAAATAATAAAAGAAATTACAACTCAAATTGAACTATAACGCTTTTAACAAATAAAGAAACGAAAAATAAACCCTGGTGATACAATAAAATCGGAGTTAATGCCTGAACCCTGGTGAGTGGTTAAGGGTATACAGAGGCTTAATCAGAGATGTACGCTCACCTCACGCCAATCAGCAATTTATCAATTCGCAGCTTCTCCGCAAACCCGTGGTCTTACCTCGGCATGGCTTACCTCCTTCTGCCCCGTCTCACCACCCCACCACCCTCCAGGGTTCTTACCTTACTCGCACACCGTCCTGTACTCTACACATTTCGGCTTTCCCACTCACACTACACACTACCAATACTTTACAGTATCATCAATGTTGCGTGATTGCTGCAGAGAACTTGTTTTTCTTTTTAAGGTCAAATCACCACTTGTAAATGTTTAAAATCATCGCTAAGTTGTGCACTAGTTTAAGGCTTTTTCCACTTCGATTTCACGTTTGCAGCTATTCACTTTTTCAGCATGATGAAGACTAATATAGCGATAGAGACAGTCAAACAGTCATGGTTTGCTAAAAGTTTATGGCTCAGCTAACTGTTTAGGCCGACACTGTGATAAGAAAAACCAACAATTTTTCGTCTCGCTATTATTTATACTTTAACAAAATATTCTGATATGCAGCTGGTAGAACCTGTGATAATAAACTGTTAAAAACATTCTTTTCCAGGAAATCATACTTCATCTTTTGGAAAACCTACCAGTTGTGATAAAAAGTGGTCTGAAAGATGATGGTGGTGTGTATTTACGTCGCAGTCACAATACTCTTGGCGTCACTGCAGACCTCATCACATTACAACTGGCTACTCAGCAATATGTAAGCCAAATTTTTAGTTGAGTACAGGTTAAGTTCGATTTCATTGGATCAGTGCTTCACATTTATTTTTAGCTAGTTGATTGTCTCTTACGTCCATTAAGCAAGACAGTACACACGAAAGTCAAAGACAAAATCACCCCACACAACCCAGAACTGCAAAGACTGCACAGGCACGTGTTCTTAAGAGAACATAAATATTCATAAATACCTCACATTACTAGAAGAAAAACGGGTATTAGCTATGCGGTTAGCGTATTGGATTCCCACTCGGAGGTCCCGGGTTCGAATCCAGCTTCTGACGGCTTTTAGATTTCTCTTTCTAAAAGCTTCTTACAGCTTCTTGTCCGGTGATAGACAGTGTTGTCTGAAACGAGAGAACACTGTCCGGAAGCCGGCATTGCACTGAAAAAAGCTACGGACGCCAATAACCTCAGATGTTGACGCGCCTTCATTAAAAAAATTAGAAGGTAAAATGCTCCAGGATGTAACGTCACATAATGTACCTTTCAAAATATGTCTTATATCATGACAAGGGCACATCAGTACCGAAACGTTTCCTAAATAGATAAACGCTACTTTTCAAAACCTACACCTAGCAAACCTTAGTTCAAAATATTAAAGGAGAAAAGTAAAAGGTCGACACACTCAAAAATAATGTGTGAATACAATCTTTTCTCACAAAATTCTCAAGGTTCTAACTTACTTTTTAAAACTGTCCGGTAGGACAGTTGTATAAGGGCTGACCGTCAAAAACTGAACGAAAAAGCGTAACGTTGAAAAACACCCAACTTTGACAATTTTTTTCTCTTTTTCTATTGAAAATAAAATTCCCAAATTTTCCTTAAAATATCGGGCAAATCCTTCTTTATAACTGTAATTTTGTTGCAACAACGTAGATTAAATAGGTTTCGAGAAAAAAGTTGCTGAAAATGAGCAAAAACGGCATTTTCAAAAAATCTTCTTCTTTTTCTTTTTCTTTTTTTTTTCTTTTTTTTTTCTTTACTATTAATGAAGTATTAATGAAATGTTGGGTACTCGCTGATTTGTGTACCTTTTGGCGTTTAATCAACCCTTATACTTAACATTTGAAACTGTAAGTTTTTGTTAAGGAGATTAGTAATAATAATTTTGGAGGGGGCCTTACATTAAGGGGGCTAACTCCTCCCCCATTCGGTGTACATGGTCGAGACCCCCAAAGGGCACATCTACATAAAATTTCGAATCGAATGACACCTCATTCATGAAAATCGGTTCACGCGTTTAGGCGCTACGTTGTTTACAAAAAAGGTAACAACAAGAACAACAACAATTTTTGAAAAAGCGGTTTTTGCTCATTTTCGGCAACTTTTTTCTCGAAATCTACTAGGTCTGGGTTGTTGCAAAAAAAATACAGTTATAAAGGAGGATTTTCCCAATATTTTAAAGAAAATTTGGGAATTTTATCTTTTATAGAAAAAGAGAAAAAAATTGTCAAAGTTGGGTGTTTTTCAACGTTACGCTTTTTTGTGCAGTTTTTGACGATCAACCCTTATACAACTGTCCTACCGGACAGTTTTAATTACTAATCTTTCTACAACGCTTAGTCCGATTTTGCTAAAATTTAGCAGGAAGAAGCAGTTAAAGCTTCCCTACGTGAATCTAAAGTGACATCATGCCCTTACACCTACTAAGAGGAAGTTCTGCAATCGTTCGAATTATCGACGTACGAACTGATTTAAATGAATGAATTATCATTCAATTTGAAATTTTAGATACAATAGATTCGGCTTTTGGGTTCTCGATGGTACATACTTAGGAGGGAGTTTGCCTCACGTAAATAAAGCCCCCTTTTAAACGGTTATTAATAATAATTCTGTAAATCTTCACCCGTCTTTGATCAAATTAGGCAAGAAGAAGAATTTAGAATGCGTGACTTTAAGTGTGTTCCTGATCTTACACGTACTAAGGGGAAGTATTTGCAACCATGCCGTATTCGCAGTAAACTTTGCCCTGTTTACGGACAAGAACTGTAATTGCAAATCATTCTTCTTTCCCCTCTTTAGAAGTTATTGTGATCACAGCTTTTCTCTTACATCCCTTAAGAGGAAGTAGTGTTATCAAAATTTATCTTTTTTTTTTATTGGAAGGTAATGGAAATTGCAATTTTCTTTCTATTATTTCTCTTAATGGGTTGTGACTATTCATCACTTATTCCACATCATTTCTCCACTCTCCATCTTCTTCCCACCAACTTGTTACCATTTCCCCATAATATGTAATTAATAATTAATCTTGTTCGTTAATATTAAATATTAATGTAGTTTTCTTCAATTACGTTGTTAATCTAGGAGTTCTTCCTACAATGTTATATATTTAAAATACAAAATAAATATGCATATTTTTAGTTGGTAAAATAAAACTTCTTTACAACATGTTCTGAATTAAAGGGCTACATTAAATTAAAGTTTGAAAATTAATGAACTGAATTACAAATATTACCTATTTGTTATTAACTACATATGTAATTTGTGCTCACTTAAGACGAATTCAGGACTGAAATATCGTTTTAACACCGAAATTCAAATTACAACAGTAAAAGACCAATTCTAACTTTTAATTTTTCTACCTTAATGTGTGAGTGAATGTGATGATTATTCAGAATAAAGATAAATCACAAGAATGATTTGGAATAGAGTTAAAATGAAAAGCCTTTCTAATACTAACTATGATGATGAGATACATCTTATTATTCTAACAGAAAAATATTTATGGGTGATAAAAGGCCAGCACAAAGGTCTGTGACATCTAATATATTCTAAAAAATATGATACTAGTATGAATGAAATGTTGGGTACTTGCTGATTTGTGTACCTTTTGGCGTTTAATCAATTCTTATACTTAACTTTTAAAACTGTAAGTTTTTGTTAAGGTTTCGATAATATTTGCTAGATGTTATTGAATAGATACACTATAATAAAGCGGTACTTAAGAGAAAAGTGGATGTGTGGCCTTTTATCTCCCCCAGAAACCCTTAAAAATAACTTTTCTTACAAAATATTTATAAAATAAAAGTGATGTTGCCCCAACATTTTCTGTTGGTTCCTCTGAACGAAATATCATATTTATTTGAATTTGCTGCGATTTTCAATGTTTTAGCTCATAAGTTGAGCACTGACTGAAGAAACAATCACAGCCTTACTTCTAAAAACCACATTTTTATTCTCAGTATAACTAAAAACCATATCTAAAGTTTAATTACTATAGAAAATCATAATACATTCTCTATCGAGCTAAAAAGAGGCTTTCTTTTACGAGAAAGTAATGAGTGCTTCTTTTGCAAAAGAACATCGTTTACTGGGACGGGTTCTCAAGAGTTTAAGTGATCTAGGTTGTTGATTATTTATTTATTGTTACTTGCTTATAATATTACAATTGTAGCAAGGGGTTGACCTGAGCATTTCAGACATCACACGCACTCACTCACACCCACACCACACTAAGAGAATAAAAGCAACTTAAATAAATTCACTCAAATGGACACTTATATAAATTTAAATAGCTTCTATTAAATTATTGCGGTTTTAAACTGCTGATTTCAACAGGACAGACTTCAGAATACAAAACATTAATACTAAAAGTTAAAAAATAAATAAAATAAAAACTACAGTGGATTCATAAAATATTACTAAACAGAAATTATTTAAATCACTAATACATTAATAAAGAATTGAGAAAGTAATACATAAAAATAAAAGTAAATAATTATCTTCATATTTGTCATGCTCCCAATTAAAGAGCGAAAATAAATAAAAACTATCTATGAACATATCTACAGAGGGAAGTAATACTAAATTTAAGTAGAATTACTTTATAGTTAATCCAGTTAGATGAGATAATCTATTCCTAAAACTTATTGTGCAATTATATCTATTTTAACAGTAAAAATGTAGACGAATTAAATAAACATTTGTTAGTAGTCGTATATAAATCAGTTATAAAGAGTGATATGTTAGGAAAGAACCGAACATACAAAAGTATTTTTAATTATAACAATAAACCTTCGTTTAACTCAGAAGTTAGAGACCTGAAACGACAGGTGAGATGTTTATTTGTATGTATAACAATTTTAGAAAAAGATGTGAATTATTCTGATCTGCTCGTAGACTTTCTCTAGTTTATAAACAACTATAAACAAACTTTAAAAAGGGAGAAAGTCAGTAAACATTGGAAATAATGTCCAAACTTGAAAATATTAGAAACAGTTAAGATTTCTGAAGTACAGTTAAACATTACATTACGAATTCTGTGCAAGATGACAAAATTGATGTAAATACTTTCCTACATTATTTTAAAACTGTTTACTTGCCAATTAAAGTCTTCTGTATAAAAAATGCGATAATCCAATCTTCTAATATTCCAAAAAAAATTCCGAGGGAAGATTAAGGAGCGGTCAAACATTTTGTACACAAATTTCTTTTTTTTTTACCGACGTGTCGGCTAATTTATTGCCTCTTTCAGGGTAATATAAATTTTTAGATTGCATGTTTAACCTGCATCATCATAACTGTTGCTAATTCCAAAAAATCACTTTGAAATCATTCGCCATAAGACTGTAGGAGGGGGACTTCTAACGCTTTTGTCCTAAAAGTGAATCTGAAGCTTTCGTACTCTTTTGAGATTCTTTCCTGGTCCTGAGGGTTTTACCTGAAGTTTCATTCGTTAACAATTGAGCTGTAGAATTTCTATTTATGGATGTTGCCAAGATTTCAGATGCTAATAACATCAGATGTTACAAATTCATACAGATCATTCTCACATAGATGTTACAAATTCATACAGATCATTCTCACATAGATGTTACAAATTCATACAGATCATTCTCACATAGATGTTACAAATTCATACAGATCATTCTCACATCTAATTCGAATTACTCCAGAGCTTTCATTTTGCCAAACTTTCTTGGAATTGTTAATGAACCAAATATATTTAAATAGTAGATTTTGCCTTAAACTGTTCACCTCACGAAACAATGAGGAGGCTGTTTTAATTCATTGACAAATGTAGGCAATTTGGCAGGGTCATCAAATAATTCTGAAGTTAATTTATTTTTTGATAATTTTCTCTTGTTTAAAAGGCTTGTTTTTCAACTTCACTAATAAATTTTAATAGAATTGAAGGGGGATATTTTTTACTTTTATGTTTGGGTTTCAGTCTGAAAAAACTAGACGCTTTTTCCAAATATTATCAAACACAATGTCTTCTCTAACATTGTAACTTGGAGAGTGAAATTCTCATCTTCTTTACGGGGATATTTAAAATTTTCACTGCTTTATATTTGCAATATTGAATACTTTCAGTTCAATAAAAATACAATCAATTATATCTCTTATTTTGTTATTATCCTGTTTTAATTCTGTATTTCTTAGAGCCCTAATCGATCCCTATATCTCGGAAACAAGCTTTATAATTTCTTTCTTAAAACTGTTAATTTTGTTTTTATATGCCTTAATTTGGTCTCTAGTAGAAGTAATTGCATTTGATTAAAAATCAAACTTTTCAAATAGCACACTCACTAATTTGTTTTCAATATTGAAGATATTTTCAGTGGACGGAACTTCTTCTTTTAGAACACGTATCCTCACTATTCATACTTGAAGTTGAATTAAATCAAACGAATATTAACTCTTTGTTAAAATAAGATTTTCTCAAACTGTTGAATAAACCAAAAGCATATTTAAAAAATTAAAAATACAAAGAAGTCCGAAAATTTTTGACTAGTACGTGTGTTTTTCTCTTAAAAATCTTCTCTACATACAAAAAAAAAAAAAAAAAGTTCAAAGACAGATCAAAGAAACACATGTGATCACTATAAAAACCAAGGTCGAACTCCAAGTTAACCAAGATAATGCAGCCAGTTTAGTATGCTGTTAATGTTATTATATTTTTTGAATGTATTTGATATATATCACATGTTGTATCACAACGTGATACAACATTTTTTTGTTTCAAGCAGCAACAAGTGTGGCAAGATTTAACTCATTGTAACTGTCGGAGTTTTGAGCACATAGATTACTGTGTTTGCCAGATTTATTTTACTTTATTCATCGATGTCTTTGGAAAACATATATTGGGCAGATGTGATAAAGTAGAAATTGGAAACTTATGCTCTAAAATGAAATTAAACGTCATTAATAACTTACTACAAAATTTTCATTATGATTTATTGAAACGGTGAGTCAACACTGTACATATAGTTGCTAGACCTTATTATTGACTAAGCTCGTAGCTGTTGCATAGTTGTGTACAACATACATAGAAATGCTTTGGACAGTACACAATGGTGGTAGAATAGTATTGAAAAGAGGGAGCGGTCGAAGCGGTTTTCAGTCATTCTAATCATAAAGATGTATTGTAACACGTTAACAGTCGTGAACAATAGCTTAGAGCAAGCTCGATCTCAACAAGCAAGCTCCAAAGCTGCCTGTATAGCTCATCGCCGTTGCTCAATTTGAATAACCTCGCTTTTATCGCTCCCTAGCGATATAGAAGATATGGAGCAGAATTTCTTTCGCAGTCAAGAAAAAGCTGTAGTGACCATTGCAGATCCAGCGGGCTCATGTGTCTCCTAATCCTATTGACTCACTCCAACTGTTCAAACCTTTACATATTAAGCAGCTCTTCCGTAAACTTTGACAAAGGTACTGAAAAGGTCTCTTTTATTCGCCTTTACCTGTCGCAACGAGCCTCAAATTTTGCCGCCAATCTAAAACCTGATTTCTGACTGCGATGTAGCCGCACGCTGCAGAAGGGTTTCGACGTAATGGATTTGTATTTTTTGAATGCCAAGCTAAGTAGTCGTGCCCTATACAGCCTCATGCTACCACGTTTCCGAAATGAACATGTTACGGAGCCCCAATGCGCTCACTTCTAACGAATTAAAAGTACTGTTACCTTTTAATCCTATTTTTTCAAAATACCGCTAATGACAATTTGGCATTTTTCAGATTTCTATCCATACTAAAATATGCAATCATTGGACAATCACGAGAATTAATTAATTGGGCTAACAGAAATGCTAATAACTTGAAAGTATTTACTAACTTATTACATAATTTTTCGAGTTACGATCAGCAGATGACTAATGAGTATATGCTGAAAGATTGCTTGGTGCAGACTCATTTTCAGGGATGGATATTTAATTTGCTTCAAGAAAATGTTTTTAAGATAGATTTTCTACCGTTTATTATTTATTTTTCTCCGAAATTATTTGAAAGTTTGTAAGTATGTATGCCTTTGTAAATTTACTTTTGCAAATTCTTAACCAACCAATAGTTTCCTGATCTTTTGTGACTGAGGTTTTTTCCGTACCGAGTATATTTGTTCAGGAAGTTTTTGGTTGAAAAAGAAATGTTGACGTCAAGGAAGATTCGAATTATTAGGTAGAAGAATGGCTAATGAGGGCTGTTGTTCTGATGAATGGTCTAGAGGTGAACTTTAGGTGTAAATAAACTGCTCAGTTAAAAGCTGCAAATTTTCCAAGTAGCCTAGACATTGCATTTAGAAAATTCCAGACTTAATTTGTTTGATTTTTGTTGTTTTTCAGTATGTCATACGTTAATGAATGCTCAAGGGACTCTGTAAAGCGAATTTGGAATAACCTAATACTCAATTTCGATGTAACGAAAAATGAATTAATTTTATCGCATTTATTGGAAAGTTTGTGTAAGAACAGTTTAAGTGTAATTGCAACCAGCTATAGCATCATTATGAACCATGTGGATAGGTAGCTATCATCCCTCATGGAGCAGCAATTTTCCACAATAAGAAAATGTAATGGAATATTTTTCTTTTACAGGTTATCAAATTCTTGCCAATTACATATTTTAAAAACCGCCCATCAGATATCAATAAATCCTACCATTGGCTTTAAACATCGAAATAATTTTGTAAAACAGTTTTATTTAGTGTTATTACAAAATATGGCTACTTCTGTTACAGTTGAACACTACCAGTGTATATTCAAAGAATTGTATTCATACGATAAGGTAACATGTATTTTATTTATTTAGAGATTTGAATATGCAGATATTATGATATATCCTTGATTCTCTCAAATTCGTATTCACATCGAAGGCAGTTAAAGCTTGGTTCCAACGAGGGGTGTGCGGCACAACTTCGGATCTTTACCTACTGACTTGTCTCAAAAGTTTCTGAATATCCAAAGTTGTGAAACTATTTTAGAGTCTGATTTGAGATCTTTTATAAACTCTTTCGACTCCTCCTCCAAAAAAGAACAGAAAATTCTTGAATAGTCCTTTAACGACGCCACTTTAACAAATGAGATGTTGGTATACAGGTCGTTTTATGGGAAGAGTAGGCGTTTGTGTGCACCCGTTGATATTCCTCATTAGGAGATATGTTTCCTCATTGTGCAAGATCCTTTCAAGGGCAATTTTTTGAAATTAACCGGTTGAAATTAACAGAATGTAATTTGTGCAGATATTGTGGAGAGAAATCATCTGAACATGTCCAACTGCATTTTGTTGAGTTCCATTATCTACAATTTTTAAAAAAAGTGGATTGTTCAGTAAATATACAAGAGTTGGAATTCAATAACGACAGTGTCTTTCCTTCTGTGTGAAGATTTTATACATTTTGCTAAAGGGGTAATGCAAAGATGGCAGCGGCAGGTATTGGAAAGTATATTTGGCATGATGTAAAACAGATATCCTTAGCCATGAAGAGGGCGCACTGTTATGAACAGACAGAAGTATTGATAGAATTGATGATAGAATGGTTCTTATTGGAGAAAACACGTTATAATTCTAAAGACTTTTATTTAAGCCAATGTTCTGACCTTGGACTCTCTACATATCTGCTGAGATAGTTTACTGCAAATGATATGTCTGGCCTAGTCATGGTTGACAAATACAACAGGCTTCCTATCAGCTCACGATACGGTTTCCCTTCAGCAATTGTGTCGGATGTATTCTTCAAAGTTTCCATCGGAGTGTAGGTTGAGTTTGCATACCTCATGTTAAAAGTGTGAAGTATTTTCTTCGTATATTGACTCTGGTTGATGAGAATTGATCCATCCTTCCGCTGTTTTATTTCTATACCTAAGTATTTACTGGGCTTCTCCCCAGGTAGCTTCAAACGTTTTGTTCAATTCCAACATTAGTTGTTCCATTTCATACAGATTTTCTCCTATTACCAATCCATCATCTACATACAGTGCAATTATAATTCCTGATGACTTATTAAGAAATACACATGAATCAGACTTAAATACTTTAAAATTTTTAGTTTCAAGAAAAGATTTGAATTTCTCTCCCCATTTTCTTGGAGCTTGTTTTAGTCCATAAAGACTTTTCTTTAGTAGACACACTTTGTTTTCACTACATTTCTCAACGAAACCTTCAGGTTGTGTAACATATATCTTTTCATCTAATTCTCCATGTAAGAAGGCCGTTTTTATATCAAACTGAAGTATTTTAAATTTTTTCTTTACAGCATGAGCAATGAGAAATCTTATAGAATCATGTTGTGCAACAGGAGCATATGTTTCTTGAAAATCTAATCCTTTTACCTGCTGAAAACCTCGCACAACCAACCTTGCTTTATGCTTCTCTATGGTGCCATCTTTCTTGTATTTCTTTCGAAAAACCCACTTAGTTGTTAACGGTTCTTTATCTTCAGGTAGATCCACAATTTGCCATGTTTTATTTTTATGTAGTGCATCGATTTCTTCTTGCATTGCTTGTTTCCAATTCGGGTTAATTAAAGCTTCTGATGTAGTTAAATTCTCACATTCTCCAATTAGTAGATAATTTTCCAAATCTGGTGGTTTCTTTAATAACCTTCTGTCTCTCAGACTATACTGCTCGTTTTTCTTTTTCTGTTCGTTTTCTTGGTTTGTTTTTCGTTTTTCTTTATCTTCTCTTTCAATTTGTATAGTTTCAGTTTCATTTGTTTCTTTATTTTCTCCTCCCTGCTTTTCAACATATATATCTTCTTTTTCTTGTTCTTTCTCTTCAGACAACAATGTTGGTTCCTTTTGTTCTTCATAGTTCATATATTCATCTTACTTTGGTTACTGCAAATATCAAGGGATATTGCTTTCTCATGTCTTGATTGAACAAAGATGACGTCTCGTTCTACTTCAACTTCACCTTTTTCTGGGAAATAGATTCGAAGCCTTTCGAAGATTCACTGTATCCAACAAATAATCCTTTTTTACTTTTAGGATCCCATTTAAGTCGCTTCTGCTTCGGCACATGCACAAAGACAGTTTCACCAAAAACATGTAACTTACCAATGTCTATCTTTCCTCCAGACTAAACTTCTAATGGAGTTTTCTTTTCTACACTGCTTTTGCCAGTCATGTATAAACATAAAGTATATATTGCAGTGTTTACTGCTTCTGCCCAAAGTGATTTCGGCAAGCTTTTGGCATGAATCAGGGTCCTAGCGGCTTCAACAATTGTTCTCATTTCCCTCTCTATTCTGCCGTTTTGCTCTGGTGCATACGTACAAGAGACTTGGTGTAAAATACCTTCTTTATTTGTTATTTCTTGTATATAAGAATTAAATATTTCTGTTCCGTTGTCAGATCTTATGATTTTAATGCGATGATTGTACTCGTACATTGTACTCGTATTTTACAAAATTTACACACATTTTAATTTTGTCTTTTACTTCACTTTTATTTCTTAAAAAATAAACCATTCTAAAGTGACTAAGATCATCCTTAACGAGTAAAAAATATCGAGCTCCTCCTAAAGACTCTTCTTCCATCGGTCCACAAAGATCTATATGTAAAATTTCTCCAGGCTTAGTCGCTCTTGAAGTATGTTACTTGTTTGAAAGGGTAATCTATGTTGTTTGCCAATCATACAGGATTCACAAAAGAAATTTTTATCGTCTATGAACTCTGTTCCAGTCAATTCCAAAATTTTTCTAACTTGAGTAACATTTTGATGTGCAAATTTTTCATGATAGGTTCTTAAGCATTCAATCTTTTTTGCGCTATGACAGGTTATAGAACTTGTAGGTAACTTAAAATCCATATAAAATAATTTTTCCTTTTTATTTCCAATTGCATAGACCAAATTATTCTTCATAATTTTACAACCATTTTTCGCATAGACCATACTATAGCCCATTTCTGTAGCTGCACTGGTAGAAAATAAATTAAATTTTAAGTTGGGGACATACAGCACTTTGGTGAGAGCAGTAGGAATGTAAGTTTTACCATTATATACTAATATTTCAACTGTACCTTGTCCAAGAGCTTGGAGAAAAGAACCATCTCCAATTTTAATTGATAAAGGTTCTTCATATTTCATCTATTCTTCAAACCATTCCTTTTTGATACACATATGATCACTTGCTCCGCTGTCCGAAATCCAGGAGTGTTCATCAGCTAATATTTCAATCAAATTTAAACTAATAAAGGCTGCTTTCTTCTTTTGTTTATAATTAGTATTTCTATTTTGTTTATATTCTTCTTTTTGAAACTTAATCGGGCAATCAGCAATAATGTCCTATACGACCACAAAAATGGCATGGAAATTTCTTATTTGCCGGCTTCTGAAAGTTTTTTGATTGTTGATACTTTTCTTTTTGCTTAGAGTACCTATTCATCCTCTTTGAAGTAAAGGCATGTACATTATTAACATTTAAACTTTCATTTTCTTTCATTCTTCCTTCTTCAATAAATAGACGAGAAGTTAGGTTACTTAACGTTCTTTGTTCTTCTGATACAGATTCCCAAGCTGACACAAAATGTTTACATTCTGGTGGTAACGATGACAAAATCTTGGTCATTAACATTGTATCACTAATGCTCTCTTTTTGTGCCTTCTATTTAGCTACTAAAATTTCTAAATTTGATATATGTGTTCCCAAACCTCGATTTTTAAACTGATATTCAAAAAATTGCTTTTGTAAAAGATAATTTCCTACATTTGACTGTTGCTCAAATAAGCTACATAATTTATTCCACATTTCATATGACGTTTTGCAGTTCAGCAAATATGATATAATTCTGTCCTCAATAAGTGTTATAATGAGGCCCTGAGCTCTTTCATCATTACAAACTTTTTCGGTTGTTAGCTTCAATTTGTGGAGTTACTATACAGTCTAACCAGCCCTTTGGGAGGTGTGCTGCTAGCAGTCATAGGGTGAACATCTATATGTAATGTGAAATAAATTTATTGTGATTAACCCCAGTTAGAAAAGTTTGTTTATTGTGAAATTCAGCATAATCATTCTTTAATAGAATCTGCTTATCGTGAGAAAATTTGGAGAAAAAATATCGAATGGTTTCGTAATTACGACAGTTTGTTTAAATTGGTTTTATTTAATCCAGTGCATCTCTGTGTGTGTACGTACTTTGATACTGTCTACAAACAGCGTTATTGCATACAAACATTCGTAAATAGCATATTTATTTTGACTAATAATATAGTAGATTTTGAAAGACATTAATTTAAAACAAGTTAGGAGAAAAATTATTTTAGTAAAATGTTTTAATATAAAGTAATACTTATTCTGTTTTCCTCTAATTGGATAACCAGGCTTTTTAATAATCTTTTCGTATGTCTAAGAAAGCTGAGTATATATTTAAAAAAGATTCAAGCACACCAAAAAGAGTTAGAAGCTCTCCTGAACTCACAAATAGAGTCTCTAAGAGAACTGTAGAAAATATGGGTTCGCCAAAGGAAGTAACTATTAACTTGGAAACTTTGTCTGCTCGGTTTTATTTCTGCCGTAACTAAGAATAGCCTTCCTAGGGATTACTTCAGGCAACAACCTACTACCACTGCACTTGATCCTCCACCTGTATTACCATCTATTCCGATTGTGCAATCATCCTGAGATAGGTCTACATGCTGGAACTCTTCAACAAACTTCAAATCTACAGCAATTACAGTAATATCTTATAATGTTGCAGGCTTAAAAGGTAAAGTAACCGACTCTTATTTTATGAATTCTCTCACTAATCACCAAGTATTTTGTTTATTTAAATCTTATCTTTTAAAGGATAGTTTCAGTTATTTTTCACAATTTTTCAAAAATTATAAATTAATGGGGATACCTGCAATTAAATCATCTAAATCTAGGCGTGCTAATGGGGGGATATTAATTTGTATACGTTCTAATAACTTAGAAAAAGGTTTTAGTTTTGTAAGAGTCAATAAAAGAGTGGTAATATCTTTCAGTAAGCAAAATTTTGATATGTTAATAGTTCTAGTACATTTACATCGTAAATCCTTCGAAATGGCAAGACGATTTCTTCTGTTTATCTAATTTTTTATCTGGAATATCGAATACAAATGTAATTCTTCTAGGTAACTTTAATGTGATTATTTCTGATTCGCAATCTCTGCCTGAAGGCCTAGGACTGTAGACTAAAGCACCTCAATTATTACTTTTATATATGGTATATATGTATGTTTAGTTTATTTTTCCAGAGAAAAATGGGAAAACTTTTTGAATAACTTACTTTTTATTCTTATTCTCTGAGAATCTTTTATTTTTTTCATTTTATAATTGTTTATTGTTTCTTTGTTTGGTTTTTTTCTCTCTCTTTCTTTCTTCGTCCTTATTAATGTATCAATAATATTGACCTAAATATCTTTGTCATTCATTTATCTGAATTTATTAATTTTTTGTTTTTTGTTTTCTATAAGCAACGGCATTTGCCATGCTGTATACCTTTTGTTCTTGTTACATTTGTATAATTGTATTTAGTTAAATAAAGGTCATAATAATATAATAATAATAACCAGCCCTTTGATTTCAGCAAAATTTCCACTTGGAATTTCCATAAGTTCCAATTTTCATTGCCTCTTAATTTATTAATAGGTAATGTCCCTTTTACGACTTCAATTTTGCTATGATTCGACCTAGTAAAAAATATCAACTTCCAATCTAGATTTTCACAGATAATGAACTAAAACTTTTATGAAATATTACTGGGCCCATAACCTGATTGAATTGATGATAGAATGGTTCTTATTGGAGAAAACACGTTATAATTCTAAAGACTTTTATTTAAGCAAAACACTATTTCACATAAAAGGGCATAATACAAAATACAGAACGTATTACAAGTTTTACACTTAGATTAAGACTCCATGTTACTGACGCTATGTTCTGGCGCCAATAACTAAAATTCCCTCTAACATTAAAATTTCCCTTTAACAAATATCTTATGAGTTTGTGCATTTGTTATCCGGCGGTTGTGAGCGAGTGTGTTCGGGGTCTCCGGCATGTTACGAAACAGCAATAAAAAACTGGAAGAAAGTCTTTATAATGAGATACTGCTGTTCGCATGTTGCAGCCTGAGAATTGGATATGCTATAAGGTCGTAATGCTGCAGCTATTAGAAGTGATGTTTGGAACATTAGATCGAACAGTTTTAGAAGAAACCGTCTTAAAAAACTGTGAGGAAAGTATGTGTTATAGCTCATTGGTTTGTGAGCTAATTTCAAGGTAAGTTTGTTTGTACTGTTTGGTGGCGTTTCGAATCGTAAATGCTGCTCACTCATAAATTTGGTGATTTCAGGTGTTACTCTGTAAGGAAACAGTTACAAAATGATATTGACATCCAACTATGGCGAATATATCAATGTGCTTCATTCAATTGTTTAATTACTTTGCTTGCACGAAATTACGAAGATGGTTTCAGTTACAATTTTTTCCTGTTTCGAGAAAAGTTTAACGAGAGTTCGGTATGGGAAAATTTGGTGGACAAAAATATCTCACTTGTCTTTCCAGCGATCAAAAGTGCAGTAAGTTAGCATGTTACTTATTTATTATTTCTCATCTTGATAAATTCAGTATCTTGATTACCATTATAAAGTTTAACAATAGAATTTTATGTTACATCTGTTCGAGCGAGGTCGGAGACGTTCTGCCAATTTGGCTGGCTACCGCTCCGCGCTATGTAGCCCCTCGCCCGCGTGCGTACTCACGTAGGCATCCGCTTTAATTTCAATTTTATATTTCTTATCGATGATAACTAAGTTATTATTTCACTCCTGCTTGTTGGACTTTCAGCTTTTCTTGTTTATTTAAAACCTTTCTTTTTTTCTCTTAAGCCTTTTATCTATTTAAACTTATTGTTTTAGTGTTATTTCGTTCCATTCCCGCGCTATCAAACTACCCCGTCTACCTTCCCTTTGACCATATGGTCACCTCCTTATCTATTGAAGAGGGAGTCCGCTACTGACCATGATCCTGTACGTAACTCGAGTCTGCTTATGGTGTGCTTCTTACCGTATCTCTGCCTCCACGAGGGCCCACGCTTCACTTCCGCTGATACCTAGTGCCTGGCAGTGTCTGCACCAGTTGCTGGTGCCCTCCAGTCACATTCAACCGCTCCTGCCTCTCCTAGGCCCTCTCTCAGTTCTCTACGCTTAACATGCACACGTACACATTCACCATTTCCGCTTCCTTTCACCGAAAGGAAAGGAAGCTTTCTTGGCGTATTCGCACAGCACTTCATGCTCTCCGCTTACTTCAGCGAAAGGTAACAGTTTGGTCGTAACCGCGTAAATGGGAAGCGATCCGGCAACATTGTGGGGCACCTGGGGTTGTGTGTGGGACCCCCCTCTGCGCCGCGCGCCCACTCTAGGGTCGGTTCTCTCCGCCTATACTCGCTGACTCTCGGTGCCTGGCCAGCTCTCTGGTGGTAGTCAGTAGTAATGGGCTGAACGAGTCCGCCTTTGGAGTCGTTGGATTTGAATCAGTTCCAGGGTTGAAATCGATTCCACAACTCGTTCACTGATTCCGGTCTCTGTACTTACCATGTGCATTAGTAAAAATGTCATGCAATTTATTAAAATATATCATTAAAAGTTAGCTTTCTCAGTATATAACAAAACTATATTTCTTTAGCATTATATTGTAATAACTGTTATGAAATATTCTGATTACACTTTTGTGTGAGAGACTATTATAATCTTTGTTATTGATACATTCAGTTTTAAATGTGCCTCTCCATGCCACAACAGGCTATACTTTTACAGATATTAATATAGCAATAATTCAATACACATTCAACTGTTAGACTGAGCGTACCAATGGTTCGAACATTTCTCAGTTAAAACTTTGTATTAGCAAAAACTTACAGTTTAAAATGTTAAGTATAAGGGTTGATTAAACGCCAAAAGGTACACAAATCAGCAAGTACCCAACATTTCATTAATACTTCATTAATATTTAAGTAATTCTACTGCATTAATTTTCATTAATAAGTTATTTTTTAGAATTTATTAGATGTCACAGACCCTTATGCTGGCCATTTTCGTCTACAAAATATATGTTCAAGTAGCACTGTAGATTGACTGTAATATCTAGTTATCTATAATAATGAAACTATTAATTACAGGTTAAAAAGAAAAACGTTACAAAAAATATAAAAAAATTATGAAGCTAAAAAATTCAAAACTTTTTTTTAAAAGAAACTTCACCAACATACATCAATGATTTTCAAAAATCGTCGGTTTAAGTTTATTCTTCGATTAAAGTAATTGTTATTTTATGAAGTAGTCAAACGTTTATAATAATTATCTGGCTTTATCGCAAGTAACATAGTTTTCTTCAATTACATTCTCAATGTAGGTATTCATCCCACAATGTTGTATATATGTAATATCTCCTTAACAAAAACTTACAGTTTAAAATGTTAAGTATAAGGGTTGATTGAACGCCAAAAGGTACATAAATCAGCGAGTACCCAATATTTCATTCATGCTTAGTTGGTATAATTTAAGTAATTTTGCTGCAATAACTTTTCCTTCACATTTTTTAGAATTTATTAGATGTCACAGACCCTTATGCTGGCCATTTTCATCTACAAAATATTTGTTCAAGTAGCACTGTAGATTGACTTTAATATCTATTAATCTATAATAATAAACTATTAATTACAGGTTAAAAAGAAAACGTTATAAAAAATAAAAAAAATTATGGAGCTAAAAAATTAAAAAACTTTTTTTAAAAAATGCTTACACCAACATACATCAATGATTTTGTTTTATTTATTTATTTTTAATAAAAATCGTCGGTTTAAGTTCATTCTTCGATTAAAGTAATTGTTATTTTATGTAGTAGTCAAACGTTTATAATAATAGGTAATAATTATCTGGCTTCATCGCAAATAATATAGTTTTCTTCAGTTACATTCTCAATCTAGGTGTTCTTCCCACAATGTTATATATATGTAATATAAAATAAAAAAAAAAGATACGCATATTTTTAGGACTGCTAATTATTCCAGTATTTTACTATAAGTAAAATTAGGGGGACTAAATTAAATTACAATTGAGAAATCAATAATTGTTGAATAATCTACTTGTTATAACTGTGTGTTATTTGTGCTCACGAATATTTCGGTAAGACGAATTCAAGACTGAAATATTCTTTTAAATCCGTGATTCAAATTTAAACAGTAGCCGACTCTGACTTGGTCTTTTTCTACTTTAACATGTGACTACTCAGAATAAAGGGCATAATAAAGATAAATCCGAAGAATAATTTTGAATAGATTTAAAATAAAGTACCTATTTACAAACGAAGATATACATTTTATCATAATTATAACAAAATAATATTATGAACGAACTGGCCAGCATAAGGGTCAGTGACATCTAATAAATTCTAAAAAATGTGAAGGAAAAGTTATTGCAGCAAAATTACTTAAATTATACTAACTAAGCATGAATGAAATATTGGGTACTCGCTGATTTATGTACCTTTTGGCGTTCAATCAACCCTTATACTTAACATTTTAAACTGTAAGTTTTTGTTAAGGAGATTTTTGTACCTTTTGGATAGATTTTCCTTTTTATCTATTTTGCAGTTACATATCTGCTTTACAGATTTTTTTAAAATTTGGAATAACCTGATAAGGTGTTAAAACGGAACCGTAACTACCATGGGAGAGATCTTTTTAAAGAACGATTATAGTTCCCATCTTCAATAACAATTTTTTTTAGAAAGCGTTTTGAATAAAATAGGAAGTTATTTGTACGTAAAAAGCAAAATTAAACTGCGATTTCAGTACTTCCTTTTAAGAGAAGTAAGAAAAATAAACTGCGATTACAGTACTTCTCCCTAAAAGGCAAAGAAGCAAAGATTTTGTATCGAACGACAATTCATTAATAGGTACACCCATTGATAATTTTAACGATTGCAGTACTTCCTCTTAGTAAGTGTAAGAGCATGATGGCACTTCACAGCCAAGTAGAGGAGCTTTAATCATTCTTCGTGCTAAACTTTATCAAAATCGGACTAAGCGTTATAGTAGAAATATTGGTAATAATAGTTTTAGAAAGGGCCTTACTTGGGTGGGGCAAACTCCCCTCCTTATGAGGAGAGTTTTGCAGAAAGTGCAAATCTGTGCAAAATTTCGATTCGAATGACACTTCATTCATGAAAATCGGTTGACATGTCGATAATTTGAAACAATTGCTGTACTTCCCCTTAACTAGTGTAAGAGCAGATCGCCGCATTAATGTTACGTAGGGGAGCCCTAACTCTATCATCCTACCAAATTTTATCAAAATCGGGCCAAGATTTACAGAGTAATTAGTAATAATAATTTTGGAGGGGGCCTTACATTAAGGGGGCTAACTCCTCTCCCATTCGATGTACAGCGTCGAGACCCCCAAAAGGCACATCTACATAAAATTCCGAATCGAATGACACATTATTCATGAAAATCGGTTCGCGCGTTTAGGCGCTACGCAGTTTACAAAAAAGGTAACAAGAAGAAGAAGAAGAAGAAGAAGAAGAAGAAGAAGAAGAAGAATCTCCTTAACAAAAACTTACAGTTTAAAATGTTAAGTATAAGGGTTGATTAAACACCAAAAGGTACACAAATCAGAAGTACCCAACATTTCATTAGTACTTCATTGATATTATTTAAGTAATTTTACTGCATTAATTTTCATTAACATTTTTTAGAATTATTAGATGTCACAGACCCTTATGCTGGCCATTTTCATCTACAATATATTTGTTCAAGTAGCACACCATTTAACTTAAATTGATTGACTGTAATATCTTTTTATTAAAATTTTAATAAAATTTGCATACTTTTTAGGACAGCTAATTATTCCAGCATTTTACTATAAGTAAAATTAAGGGGACTAAATTAAATTAAAATTGAGAAATGAATAATTATTGTTGAATAATCTACTTGTTAGTAACTGTGTGTTATCTGTGCTCACGAATATTTCGGTGAGACGAATTCAAGACTGAAATATTGTTTTAGATCCTCCGTGATTCAAATTTTTTAAACAGTAGCCGACTCTAACTTTGTCTTTTTCTACTTTAACAAGCATGAATATGTGTCAGAATAAAGGGCACATTAAAGAGAAATCCATAAGAATAAGTTGGAATAGAGTTAAAATAAAGTACCTATTTAATAACGAAGATATAATATACATTTTATAACAATTATAACAAAAAAATATTATAAATGAAGTGGCCAGCATAAGGGTCTGTGACATCTAATAATTCTAAAAAATTTTAATGAAAATTAATGCAGTAAAATTACTTAAATAATATCAATGATATACTAATGAAATGTTGGGTACTTCTGATTTGTGTACCTTTTGGCGTTTAATCAACCCTTATACTTAACATTTTAAACTGTAAGTTTTTGTTAAGGAGATTTTTGTACTTTTTGGATAGATTTTCCTTTTTGTCTATTTTGTATAGTTACATATCTGCTTTACAGATTTTTTTAAAATTTGGAATAAGCAATACTATCATTATAACCTGATAAGGTGTTAAGTCGGAACCGTAACTACCACTGAAGAGATCTTTTTAAAGAATGATTATAGTTGCGGTCCACAAACCATCCTCAATAACAATTTTTTTGAAAAAGCGTTTTGAATAAAATAGGAAGGTATTTGTACGTAAATAGAAAAATTAAACTGCGATTTCAGTACTTCCTTTTAAGAGGAGTAAGAAAAATAAACTGCGAATACAGACAAAGATTTTGAATCGAACGGCAATTCATTGATGTAAATCGGTTCACTCATTGATTATTTTAACGGTTGCAGTACTTCCTCTTGGTAGGAGTAAGAGCATGATGGCACTTCACAGCCTCGTAGAGGAGCTTTTCGTGCTAAATTTTATCAAAATCGGACTAAGGGTTATAGAAATATTGGTAATAGTTTTAGAAAGGGCCTTATTTGGGTGAGGCAAACTCCTCTCCTTATAAGGCACAGCATCGAGACTTTCAAAGTGCAAATCTGTACAAAATTTCGATTCAAATGACACTTCATTCATGAAAATCGGTTCACGTGTCGATAATTTGAAATGATTGCTATACTTCCCCTTAATAAGTGTAAGAGCAGATCGCCGCTTTAATATTACGTAGGGGAGCCCTAACCCTATCATCCTACTAAATTTTATCAAAATCGGGCCGAGATTTACAGAGTAATTAGTAATAATAATTTTGGAGGGGGCCTTACATAAAGGGGGCTAACTCCGCGCCCATTCGATGTACAGCGTCGAGACCCCCAAAAGGCACATCTACATAAAATTCCGAATCGAATGACACCTCATTCATGAAAATTGGTTCACGTGTCGATAATTTGAAATGATTGCTATACTTCCCCTTAATAAGTGTAAGAGCAGATCGCCGCTTTAATATTACGTAGGGGAGCCCTAACCCTATCATCCTACTAAATTTTATCAAAATCGGGCCGAGATTTACAGAGTAATTAGTAATAATAATTTTGGAGGGGGCCTTACATAAAGGGGGCTAACTCCGCGCCCATTCGATGTACAGCGTCGAGACCCCCAAAAGGCACATCTACATAAAATTCCGAATCGAATGACACCTCATTCATGAAAATTGGTTCACGCGTTTAGGCGCTACGTTGTTTACAAAAAAGGTAACAACAAGAAGAACAACAACAAGAAGAACAAGAACAAGAACATTTTCTGAAAATGCCGTTTTTGCTCATTTTTGGCAACTTTTTTCTCGATACCTATTAGATGTGAGTTGTTGCAAAAAAATTACAGCTATAAAGGAGGGTTTGCCCCATATTTTAAAGAAAATTTGGGAATTTTATCTTTTGTAGAAAAAGAGAAAAAAATTGTCAAAGTTGGGTGTTTGTCAACGTTACGCTTTTTCGTGCAGTTTTTGACGATCAACCCTTATACAACTGTCCTACCGGACAGTTTTAAGAAGAACAACAACAATTTCTGAAAATGCCGTTTTTGCTCATTTTCGGCAACTTTTTTCTCGAAACCTATTAGATCTAGGTTGTTGCAAAAAAAATTACAGTTATAAAGGAGGATTTGCCCTTTATTTTAGAGAAAATTTGATAATTTTATCTTTTATAGAAAAAGAGAAAAAAATTGTCAAAGTTGGGTGTTTTTAACGTTACGCTTTTTCGTGCAGTTTTTGACGATCAACCCTTATACAACTGTCCTACCGGACAGTTTTAATAAAGTAAATAAGATATGCATATTTTTAGGACAGCTAATTATTCCAGTATTTTACTATAAGTAAAATTAGGAGGTCTAAATTAAATTGCAATCGAGAAATCATAGGGTGAAGGGACCAGTAATTGACTGCTTAAGAAAAAATTCGAGTTTAAGATAGAATAACTTCCGTTATTTTGGCTCCAGGTGTAGGTTGTAAAATTGTACCGCTCCAGTAGGATGTATTTTATTTTATTAATATTTTAAAAGCAGTAAATTTGATCTTTATGTCAACCAAAAATGATTTTTTTTGGAAGTATGTCAATGACCCAGTAATTGACATACCGAATTTTCGGTGGAACCAGTGTTTGACATGGGGCGGGACCAGTAATTGACATACAAATATATTCATGAAACGACATAAGGTATGCATTCAAAATCACTTTTAAATCTAAATAAATCACTTAAATCACCTAAATCACTGTTTCAATTGGATTTATAACAAAAATTAGTCTTATAATTAATTACAATGTTTTTAAATAGGTAAACCTAAATAATCTTTTTTTTTTCAACTTTACCCTTTTTTATGCAGTTTTTGACGATCAACCCTAACACAACTGTCCTACCGGACAGTTTTAATTAAGTCCAAACCAAGACAGGTAATTTGAAGAACAGCCCTTACTTTCAATAGTACCAAGGAGATATTAGCTAACATACTTGTTAGATCGCACATAATGTCTGTCGGCTCGCTTTTATCTCTTTCTCTCAACTTTTCCGCTCTCTTATCCTTCCAAGTTTCCGCTAAATATTTTGTTACTTAAACCTTTTTTGGTTCCCACTTTACCAAACTACCCTCTCTATTCCGATTAGACTATGTGGTCGCATCCTTGTTTCATTCATTCCGCCTATAACGCTGCCACCGATGGCATCTACGCGTCTTTGGGTTCGAGTTGTTGGTGCTTTCTAGTGAACCAAATTTCTCCTACGCTTCCCTTCTTTTGGAGCGCTTCGCTAATATTTTCCACAATCTGTGCTGCCAGTGTCATTTGCTTCGAAACCAAACTATCTGAATGTAATTCATTCTTACTTTCTGCATCTATTCAGTATTTTATTGTTTATTATTACTGAATTACCTCTTGAGCACATGTATATATACATTGTGTGCACGTTCATCGCGTCCCGCCTCAGGTTGTAAGCATTCGCACTTATAACAGTAATAAATAAATGAAACGTCAATGAAAAAAAAACTAGATTAAAAAATATATATCTGTTATTGACTCTTTAACTTGGAAAGGATAGGTATTAATATACACATACCTACAAATAAACCACTGATATTCACATAACTAGGTAACCAATTGACAAAAATATGTGTTATTAAAATAGGCACACCATAACAGAAAAAATGAATGAGAGAACAAAATATTCTTTCGGAATACACAGGAAATGAACATCATAATATATCTTATGTAATTGATAATTAGCCACTTGAAATCACAAGCCATTTGAAAACCTCACACATCAACGGTTTTATTAAATTGGTAGCGTTCTTCATAAAGTAGTAAAGGGCGATCCAACCTTCACCTATTTGGGAATTAAAAATGGTTTTCATACCGATTTCATTGTTTTAGAATACAGTTTAGCCTATTTAGCCTTTGGGATGACATCCATTCGTTTTCGGTCAACATGTTTATCAATTGGTAAATACAATAGACCTTTTAATCTTTTTCTTGCTATTAAGGTGTAACATCACAAAGTCACCAACTCTGCACGTATGTTTGATTTCGCACCTGGTACTTCTCTTGATGGAGCTTCATTTTTTCTCTGGCCGTTTTCTTTGCTGGAATTCTATGGATTAGCCATTTCCTCGCTTTCTTCTTTGCATTGTGGCAAGGACCCAATACTGAGGGAGAATGAAAGATTTTCAAACTCCGATAAGTGGGCCGTTTTTATAAGTCACGTAGGTCTCGTGAAGCTGTTCGGCGATCTCGACTACTCCAGTTTGTTGTTCATACATTGCTGATCTCAACAGGATAATCATTCTGCATGCCCTCTTGAAATAAGGCGTACATTTGCTAATTCATTAATTTAAACATATTTTGTTGGAAGTTTTACTATTTATTTTATGTTGCCGATTTTTATCAATGATTTTATTTCACAATGTATTGAACTTTTAATTATAATAAAATTTATCAACCTATCTTATCATTTTCCCAGGAAGTCAATCACTGGTTCCAATAAAAAAAGCTGTAGGACTAGTAATTGACAGACATGTCAATTACTGGGCAAATTGCCGTTTCAAGGACCAGTGATTGACAGCCCCATTTTCTCCTCAATGCTTCTTATAATTAAAAAGAAAACTACATAAATGAAATCTACAAGTAATACTAATTATAACAGAACATTGATAACCACACGAATATATGAACAAATAAACGAAAAATAAGAAAAAAGAAAAATTATTTTCTTATCAATCCTCCTTAGCAACGGCTTGTTTTCTCCTTGATTTTGAACTTTTAACACAAATAACCTTCCACTGATACCAAGGAACCTTCCAATAATTAATATTTTTCTGGAACTGCTGCCCAAAGGCTTCTCAATAACGAAACTGAAAGAATCACCACTAAAAACGGCTCATATCCCTTATAATACCAGTTTATTTCTGGTATGTCAATTACTGGTGCCAAGTCAAATACTGGTTCCTTCACCGTAATTGTTGTTGAATAATCTACTTGTTATAACTGTGTGTTATTTGTGCTCTCGAATATTTCGGTAAGACGAATTCAAGACAGTAGCCTACTCTAACTTTGTCTTTTTCTACTTTAACATGCATGTACATATATGTGATTTATCATAATTATAACAAAAAAATATTATAAATGAAGAGGCTAGCATAAGGGTCTGTGACATCTAATAAATTCTAAAAAATAACTTATTAATGAAAATTAATGAAGTAGAATTACTTAAATATTAATGAAGTATTAATGAAATGTTGGGTACTTGCTGATTTGTGTACCTTTTGGCGTTTAATCAACCCTTATACTTAACATTTTAAACTGTAAGTTTTTGTTAAGGAGATTTTTGTACCTTTTGGATAGATTTTCCTTTTTGTCTATTTTACAAAGTTACATATCTGCTTTACAGATTTTTTTAAAATTTGGAATAAGCAATTCTATAATTATAACCTGATAAGGTGTTAAGTCGGAACCGTAACTACCACTGGAGAGATCTTTTTAAAGAATGATTATAGTTGCGGTCCCCCAAACCATCCCCAATAACAATGTTTTTGAAAAAGCGTTTTGAATAACATAGGAAGGTATTTGTACGTAAATAGCAAAATTAAACTGCGATTTCAGTACTTCCTTTTAAGAGGAGTAAGAAAAATAAACTACGATTGCAGTACTTCTCCCTAAAAGGCAAAGAGGCAAAGATTTTTTAATCGAGCGACAATTCATTGATTTAAATCGGTTCACTCATTGATAATTTAAACGATTGCAGTACTTCCTCTTAGTAGGTGCAAGAGCATCAGCAACGTAGAGGAGCTTTAACCACTTATTCGAGCTGAATTTTATCAAAATCGTACTAAGCGTTATAGAAATATACCAGACAGTTTTAATTTACAAAATACAGTGGAGTCTCGGTTATCCGTCACCCATTTATCCGTCTATTCCAAATAACCGTCACTGTCCTCAGTATTTAAAAATTAAAACCAAAAACAAAAAATTATTTTGTATTCATTAAAACTGTCCGGTAGGACAGTTGTATAAGGGTTGATCGTCAAAAACTGCACAAAAAAGCGTAACGTTGAAAAACACCCAACTTTGACAATTTTTTTCTCTTTTTCTATAAAAGATAAAATTCCCAAATTTTCTTTAAAATATTGGGAAAATCCTCCTTTATAACTGTATTTTTTTTGCAACAACCCAGACCTAGTAGATTTCGAGAAAAAAGTTGCCGAAAATGAGCAAAAACCGCTTTTTCAAAAATTGTTGTTGTTCTTGCTGTTGTTGTTGTTACCTTTTTTGTAAACAACGTAGCGCCTAAACGCGTGAACCGATTTTCATGAATGAGGTGTCATTCGATTCGGAATTTTATGTAGATGAGCCCTTTGGGGGTCTCGACCATGTACACCGAATGGGGGAGAAGTTAGCCCCCTTAATGTAAGGCCCCCTCCAAAATTATTATTACTAATCTCCTTAACAAAAACTTACAGTTTAAAATGTTAAGTATAAGGGTTGATTAAACGCCAAAAGGTACACAAATCAGCGAGTACCCAACATTTCATTAATAAGTTATTTTTTAGAATTTATTAGATGTCACAGACTCTTATTCTGGCCATTTTCGTCTACAAAATATATGTTCAAGTAGCACTGTAGATTGATTGTAATATCTAGTTATGAATAATAATCAAACTATTAATTACAGGTTAAAAAGAAAAACGTTATAAAAAATAAAAAAAAATTAGGCTAAAAAATTCAAAACTTTTTTTTATAAAAACTTACATCAATGATTTTGTTTATTTCATGTATTTATTTTTATTTTTAAATAAAAATCGTCGGTTTAAGTTCATTCTTCGATTAAAGCAATTGTTATTTTATGAAGTAGTCAAACGTTTATAGTAATAGGTAATAATTATCTGGCTTTATCGCAAATAATATAGTTTTCTTCAATTACATTCTCAATCTAGGTATTCATCCTACAATGTTGTATATATGTAATATAAAGTAAATAAGATATGCATATTTTTAGGACAGCTAATTATTCCAGCATTTTACTATACGTAAAATTAGGGGGACTAAATTAAATTACAATTGAGAAATGAATAATTGTTGTTGAATAATCTACTTGTTATTAACTGTGTGTTATTTGTGCTCACGAATATTTCGGTAAGGCGAATTCAAGACAGTAGCCTACTCTAACTTTGTCTTTTTCTACTTTAACATGTATGTACATATTATATGTGATTTATCATAATTATAACAAAAAATATTATAATTGAAGTGGCCAGCATAAGGGTCTGTGACATCTAATAAATTCTAAAAAATAACTTATTAATGAAAATTAATGCAGTAGAATTACTTGACTATTAATGAAGTATTAATGAAATGTTGGGTACTCGCTGATTTGTGTACCTTTTGGCGTTTAATCAACCCTTATACTTAACATTTGAAACTGTAAGTTTTTGTTAAGGAGATTTTTTTGTACCTTTTGGATAGATTTTCCTTTTTGTCTATTTTACAAAGTTACATATCTTTTTTAAAATTTGGAATAAGCAATTCTATCATTATAATCTGATAAGGTGTTAAGTCGGAACCGTAACTACCACTGGAGAGATCTTTTTGAAGAATGATTATATTTACGTTCCCCCAAACCATCCTCAATAACAATTTTTTTGAAAAAGCGTTTTGAATAACATAGGAAGGTATTTGTACGTAAATAGCAAAATTAAACTGCGAATTCAGTACTTCTTTTTAAGAGGGGTAAGAAAAATAAACTACTATTGCAGTACTTCTCCCTAAAAGGCAAAGAGGCAAAGATTTTTTAATCGAACGACAATTCATTGATTTTAATCGGTTCACTCATTGATAATTTAAACGATTGCAGTACTTCCTCTTAGTAGGTGCAAGAGCATCAGCAACGTAGAGGAGCTTTAACCACTTATTCGAGCTGAATTTTATAAAAAATCGGACTAAGCGTTATAGAAATATTGGTAATAATAGTTTTTAAAAGGGCCTTACTTGGGTGGGGCGATCTCCCCTCCTGATGAGGCATAGCGTCGAGACTTATCTGTACATAATTTCGATTCGAATGACACTTCGGTCGGTTCACGTGTCGATAATTTGCAACGATTGCTATACTTCCACTTAACAAGTGTAAGAGCTGATCGCCGCATTAATGTTACTTAGGGGAGTCCTATCCCTTTTATCCTGCCAAATTTTATCAAAATCGGGCCAAGATTTACAGAGTAATTAGTAATAATAATTTTGGAGGGGGCCTTACATAAAGGGGGCTAACTCCTCTTCCATTCGATGTACAGCGTCGAGTCCCCCAAAAGGCACATTTTCATAAAATTCGCGCGTTTAGGCGCTACGTTGTTTACAAAAAAGGTAACAAGAACAAGAACATTTTTTGAAAAAGCCGTTTTTGCTCATTTTCGGCAACTTTTTTCGCGAAACCTATTAGGTTTGGGTTGTTGCAAAAAAAATTACAGTTATAAAGGAGGGTTTGCCCTATAATATAAAGAAAATTTGGGAATTTTATCGTTTATAAAAAAAGAGAAATAAATTGACAAAGTTGGGTGTTTTGCAGCGTTACGCTTTTTCTTGCAGTTTTTGACGATTAACCCTTATACAACTGTCCTACCGGACAGTTTTAATTACTAATCTTTCTACAACGCTTAGTCCGATTTTGCTAAAATTTAGCAGGAAGAAGCTAAAATAAAACAAAATTATGAGGATAAAAAATTCAAAACCTTTTTTGGGAAAAAAATGCCTGACGAGAGCACTCTGCGGAAAAACTACCTGGAAGATATCTATGAAGATACACTAACCAAAATTCGAGAACATATCAAAGATGGACCGATTTGGGTGTCAATTGATGAAACCACTGACGTTGAGGGCAGGTATATTGCCAATGCAGTTATTGGAAAACTTGACAGTGATGCTGATGTGGATTCAAAGCCATTCCTTTTGAACTGTGAGGTTCTCGAAAAATGCAATCATTCCACCATTTCACGATTCTTCGATGCCTCAATGCATATCCTATGGGCCAGTGGAGTTTTGAACGAAAAAGTTCTTTTGTTTCTCTCTGATGCTGCCCCCAACATGGTCAAGGCTGGGCAATCTATTCAGTTATTTTATCCTAAGATAATTCATGTGACGTGTATTCCTCATGCCTTGCATCGAGTAGCAGGAACTGTCCGATCTTTGTTCAGTGACGTAGATTCCTTAATCTCCTCGGTTAAAAAAGTGTTCTTAAAAGCACCAAGTCGCATTAAAATGCTAAAAGATCTCTATCCAGACTTGTGCCTTCCACCAGAACCAATATTGACAAGATGGGGTACTTGGCTGGAAGCAGCTCAGTATTACTATGAAAACTACAATAAAATCAAGAATGTCCTTTCACATCTCGAAGACGAAGCAGTAGCGATAAATACAGCCAAGTCTTTATTCAAGAAACCTAATTTAAGGAACGACCTTGCATTCATTTCTGACGCGTATTTCTTGCACAAGTCATTACCCAACTTGAGTCCCAAAATGTTCGACTGACAGAAAACGTGTCCAACGTTAAAAAAGTCATCGAAAAGGTGGAAGGAATACCTGGGAGTAAGGGAGATCTGATCAGATCAAAACTGGTAGAAGTACTGAGCAAGAACAAAGGGTGGGAGACCATCTGCCAGATTTCTAATATTATCAGTGGAACAGAAGTCATCTCAGAACATCGTGTACCCTTTACAACCAACAAGATAACTTCTTTCAGCAAGGCACCTATTATAACATCTGTAGATGTTGAACGATCTTTTAGTCGTTACAAGTCCATCTTACGCCCAGAACGAACGACGACGTCACTTTACGTTCCAACATTTGAAATTTCATGTGGTTGCAAACAATTTCGAAGAGTGAAGTTTTCAAAATTGAAAATTTAACACATCTTTTTATAAATAGTAGAAATGTTCTTTGTTGTATAAATCATTATAACTTGTAAAAACAAATTATTTTGTTCCCAATAAATTACGAGGGTCATTCAATAAGTAACGAGACAAATTATTATTGCTCAAAAACGGTTTATTGAATCAGTACAAAACTTTAGTTACTTTTCAACATAGTCCCCAGCAACACTTATACACTTGTCCCATCTTTCTGCTAATTTGTAAATGCCCTTTGCATAAAATTCTTTGGGTTGATCTCGAAGCCACTTTTGCACCAGATTTTTTACCTCTTCATTGGATCGAAAATGTATCCCTCGTAGACCATCTTTAAGGGGTCCAAACAGATGGAAGTCTGGTGGGGCTGTAGGGGGGATGTGGAAGGATCTCCCATCCCAGTTTCTGAAGTTTTTCTTTCGTCAGCTGTGCCGTATGTGGACGGGCGTTGTCATGAAGCAAAATCACGCCTTCAGTCAAGAGCCCACGGCGTTTCGTTCGAATTGCAGGTCTTATCTTGTTTTCCAGCATGTCACTGTAGTACTGGCTGTTGATTGTTCTTTGGCCTTCAAGAAAATCACAATAAATTGGCCCCTGAAAATCCCAGAATACTGTAAGCATGACTTTACCGGCAGATGGCTGGGTCCTGAATTTTTTCCGAATGGGAGAAGTCGTATGCTTCCACTCAAGGCTCTGTCGTTTTGACTCTTGCTCATAGTGGTGGATCCATGTTTCATCACACGTTACAATTCTTTGGAAAAAACCTTCTCCTTCAGTCGAATATCGATTTTTCAACTGTTGACTGATTTGAAGCCGGGTTTCTTTGTGAGCGTCCGTGAGTTGTCTGGGCACCCATCTCGCAAAGTGATATATTCGTGAGCACAAATAACACACAGTTAATAACGAGTAGATTAATAAACAATTATTCATTTCTCTATAAATTGTAATTTAATTTAGTCCCCCTAATTTTACTTATAGTAAAATACTGGAATAATTAGCTGTCCTAAAAATATGCATATCTTATTTATTTTATTTTACATATATACAACATTGTGAGAATAACAGCTACATTGAGAGTGTAATTGAAGAAAACTATATTATTTGTGATAAAGCCAGATTATTACTATTATTATAAACGTTTGAATACTACATAAAATAACAATTACTTTCATCGAAGAATGAATTTAAACAGACGATTTAAAAAAATAAATAAAATAAAATAAATAAATAAAATAAACAAAATCATTGATGTATGTTGATGTAAGCATTTTTTAAAAAAAGTTTTTGAATTTTTTGGCCCCATAATTTTTTTTTTATAACGTTTTGTTTTTTACTTGTAATTAATAGGTTGATTATTATAGATTAATAGATATTAAAGTCAATCTACTACTGTACAGCGCTACAGTGCTACTTGAACAAATATTTTGTAGATGAAAATGGCCAGCATAAGGGTCTGTGACATCTAATAATTTCTAAAAAATGTGAAGGAAAAGTTAATACAGCAAAATTACTTAAATTATATCAGCTAAGCATGAATGAAATATTGGGTACTAGCTGATTTGTGTACCTTTTGGCGTTTAATCAACCCTTATACGTAATTTTAAACTGTAAGTTTTTGTTAAGGAGTTAATTTTAATACACAATAGAATGAATTGAATAATGAAAGATACCTGACCTTTAAGGCTTAAGCGTATAAACATATGTAAGACGGTTTTGAAAACAGACTTTATTATTCTGAAAAGAATTATATTTTATAAATAAACATTAATACAAAACATTAATCGTACATAAATAAATAATTAAAACAAATAAAATACCTGAAAAGAATAATTAAATTACTAAGTTTATAAGTAACCGTCTTTAAACACTATGTAAACTATGTAAACACTCAAATGACGCTGAACCTTCCTAGGTTGTAACCTCACATTCAGGTTGTGTCGCGTCAGCCCCCTCTGATGATACTTTTACATCTCCCCCTCTATGGTTGGTTTGTACCGGAGCATAAGGAGACAACTTGCTAATATGGAAATAGTTCGAATTTTTCTTCCGTTTTCCGCAGTTAATTTCAAAAAATGTTGGGGAAATTCTTCGAGTTATTTTAAATGGACCTATTCTTACTTTATCCATTTTCCGCCTGTTGAGTTTATTTCCATTTTCTATGTACACTTGGTCTCCAACTTTAAATTCATACTCTCGACGATTTTTATCAAACCTCTTTTTGTTCATTGCAAAACTTTGTAAAGAGTTTTCGAATGCTTTTTCCCGATCCTCCACTAGATTAGTTGTGTTAGAAGCAGTTATTGGACAAATTGTTTGTTTCTCTCCACGTAGAAGATATGCCGGTGCAAACTTAGTTGAGGTGTGAATGGTATGGTTGTATTCGGCAACACATTCTTCAGCAATGACGGTCCAAGCCCGCCTTTTCCCGCTATTTATTTTACACCTGATCCTGTTAACGAGGGTTTGGTTTAGGCGTTCGTTAAGTCCATTGGAATGTGGGCAATCTACACTTGTAAAAAGTAAAGATATATTCAGCTTGTCTAAATACCTCTTCAGATCTTCTGAGTTTAAACCAGTATATTGGTCAGCAAGTATCACTTTGATTTTGTTTTGTTTTGCAACTGGAGCGATTAAATGTATAAAATCTTTTGCACATTGGGTACGTGAAGTGGATATCCAAGCAAACCTGCTAAAATGATCAACTAATATGTGCATAAATTTTTTTGTAGGTCCATTTCCTGAGAAACCTCCAACAGTGTCGATGGACATGATTTCAAAAGGTTCTCTGGCAGGTCCTAAATGGGACATCAAGCCAATAAGCCTGCTGCGACGCGTTTTGTTTTCAGTACATACTGAGCATGTTTTACAAAAGTCAGCAATTAATCGATAAAGGTTTCTAAAATATTAGAATGGTGTGATTGTGGAAGCCAGTTGAGCTGCGCCAATGTGACCGTATGTTTTATGTACTAATTCTATTAGTCGCTTCCCAAATTGAACTGAGACAAGTATTCTTGGTACCCCTTTTAGCGTCTTGAATTTAATGTTATTTCGAACATCAGTGTTTTTAGCACATTTTAATTCTTCAAGGTTTTCTGTTTGGTCGTTTAAGATTTCCTTCAATTCTAATAAGTTTACTACTTTTGTGGCGTCTTCATCCTCAAAATACTCGAGAACAGGTTGTCTTGATAAGAGGTCTGGTAGAATATTTTCTTTTCCCTTCTTATAAATAATTTTAAAGTTAAACTGGGACAGGTAGTGAACTAAATCCCCTAGAATTTCATCCGTCCTAGATTTTATTATTAGGTTCTCTAAAGGTTTGTGATCACTGCACATATTGAATTTTCGACCAATGAGGTAGTATTGCCAATATTTTATTGACTCTTTTATCACTTTGCATTCCAAGTGAATAATGTCCATTTTCTTTTCCTTCAATGATAATTTTCTTGAAAAATAAGCAACCGGGTGAAGTTTTCCATCGTCCTGTGGTTGCTTTAACGTTGCTCCGAGTCCTTTATAACTGGCATCTGTTTCAATGTATATATCTTTGTTTACATCGTAAATAGCTAAAATTGGAGCTGTACATAAGTACTCTTTGATTAATTCGAAACTCTTTTCACATTCATCTGTCCACTTGAATTCGACATTTTTCCTCAAGAGATTGTGCAGTGGTTCAAATTCAATAGCACTATTTTCTATGAATTTTAAGTAAAAGTTAATTGAGCCCAATATACTTCGAACCCCTGTCTTATCCATTGGTCTTTTAAGATTTTTTATAGCCAATAAATTTTCATGTGCAGGGGATACTGCATTTTCTTGTATAAAATGCCCGAGATATTTAACTGACTTAGATGCAAATATACACTTTGATAATTTAATTTCAAAACCCTCCGTTCTTAGAGCATTAAGAACACTAACAATATGGTTCATGTGGTCTTCCCATGTCTTTGAAAATATTAATATATCATCAATATAGTTGATAGAAAAGTCATCTAAATCATCTTGTCTGAGTACACGTTGGAAAATTGCTGGAGCGTTCTTAAGACCAAAAGGAAGGACCTTAAACATGAATTTACCAAATTTTGTTATGAAAGATGTTTTCTCTTGGTCACATTTCTTTGATGGAATACTCCAAAATGCAGAATTTATGTCTATTACTGTGAAAAACCGACAATTTGACACTTTATAACATCATTAATTGTAGGGAAAGGATAACTTTCTGGTACTATTCATCTTCCTAAAATGAATGCAGAGTCTTGATTTACATCCTTCATCTTTTTTATACGTCAAGGTTACCGACGAAGCATATGGAGAATCTGATTCCTCTATTATACCCATTTGTAACAGTTTCTTAACTTGCGTTTTAATTTCTTTCTCGTCTGGTATCGAGCATTTGTAAGCTCGGGAAGTAACATACTCATCTCTAATTAACTTAATTTCTGCCTCTCTTGATTTAAGTACACCAATATCAAATTTGTTTTTTGCGAAACCGCCCTTGTACTTCTTGATTAATTGCGAAATTTGAATTTTTTTATTTTCATCTTCAATATATTCTAGATTTCCTTCTACATCTACATGTTGATAGGTATTAACTACCACATTTTCTTCTATTTTTTTTTCTTATTCATTTTTTCAATGTCATCTAATTTCAGCAATTTTCCATCATTGTTTCTTTGCAATGTATTTAAATTTTCATCTTGAATAAGTTTAAATTTTTTAATGGCGTCCAATCCTAACAAAAGATCATAAGAAAATTGGTTGTTTTTAATCACATAGGTGCTCAAAGTATTTGTTCAATTTCCGATTTTTAAAATAATATTTGCCCGGGCAGAACAGAAATTGAATCCATTAATTGTTTTTAAAACGTTATTGTGGATTTAAGCATATTTGCAACTTTCTGGTTCAGTAAACTTACATTCGAACCACTGTCATATACAGCTTATCGTCTATTATTACATTTAATTTGATTAATGAATCCAATTCTTCCGGGCCCTTTAGTTTAAATCACTGATTTCGACATTCATTGCCTCTGCTACATGACTACCACTGTTCATTTCGATGGCATTAACTTTCGATCTAGTGGCATACAAGTTCTTGTTCCTGCATTCATTACTAGGGTGGTAGCGATTTTTCCAGCCTTACGCTTCACATATGTAACAGGGTTTCTTGTCTACTTGATTAGACTTATTTTGTTTTCTTTCATCACAATTCTCAGCCTGTTTATTTACTTTTTTCCTAGTTGTCATCAGAATGTCTTTCCTTTTCGTACTATATGAATCGTCCAATTTTCTGAGTGCAGTATAAAGTTTGTCCATTTCTATCACTTCTTCTCTATCCAATTCGTCTTGTATTTCTAAAGGTAGTCCTACAACAATCATTTTGATTCTTGATTGAATAGTGGCACTACTTTCGCATTCTAGACATAATTTTTCTTTTACTAATGCGTAGTCCACTAATGATCCTCCTAAATACTTGTAGTTATAAGCCCTTCTAACCATCGACCAACCTTTGTCTACAAATACGTTCATAAATGATTTCTTCCATTCTGACCAATTGGTCAAACCAATTTTCCTAAAATTCGCCTCATACCAATCCTTTGCAGAACCTTCTAAAAAAAACCGGAGTACTTCAATGATCTTCGAGTCCTGGCTCACTTTATGTCTAGAGCACTCCGCTTCAAATTTAGCAAACCATTCCGTTGCATTTAGTTTTTTCTCAAATTTTCCCAAAATAAATTTTCTCTCGACCTCATGTAACTTAATTTAATCATTTAAAGTTAGTTTAGCTTCTAATTCTTTTATTTTATCCAATTAAAAAATTCTTGTTTGCTCCTACTTGTACTTGCAGATATTTCTGTGGTTGGATTGTATTCTTCTAGTGGGAGATTTTTAAAACAGAGGTTACCATCTTCATCGAAATACTCTTTTTTTTAGTAATTCATCAATTCTAACACCCACTTTACGATAACCATTAATTGGTTTTATCGCTCTTATTGCACACTTTATTGTTGATTTTGCGCATAGTACCTTATGAATTTTTAAATTCTGGAACTCACTTGGAAGTCTGAACCATAAAACCTTGTCTTCTGAAATTCCTGCTAACTTGAAATCATCCTCTCCTTCTTTCACAATGTGCACAAAAAGTTTACCTTCTACTTTGTCCATTGTCTTCTACGTCAAAAATATTTCCACTAGTAATTTAATTTGTAAGACGGTTTTGAAAACAGACTTTATTATTCTGAAAAGAATTATATTTTATAAATAAACATTAATACAAAACATTAATCGTACATAAATAAATAATTAAAACAAATAAAATACCTGAAAAGAATAATTAAATTACTAAGTTTATAAGTAACCGTCTTTAAACAGTATGTAAACTATGTAAACACTCAATCTAACGTAAACACTCAAATGACGCTGAACCTTCCTAGGTTGTAACCTCACATTCAGGTTGTGTCGCGTCAGCCCCCTCTGATGATACTTTTACACATATAAAATATGTATACCAGTTAATACAAAGTTTTATACACGTTAAACAAAAGAATCTGGAAATTTTCCTGTTTTTTTCCATTATCCGTCTATTCGACTATCCGTCACGTGTCCGGTCCCGGTCATGACGGATAACCGAGACTCCACTGTAAATAAAATATTTTGTTGAGCCAGGACTCAACAGGTTTTGAATTTGTTACACTCGATTGCAATTGTTATCACCACATTCACACAGCGTTTCGGGATAACAAATGAGGGGATACCTACTCAGATTCGTTTGCAACAACTTGATTCATAAGAAACTATTCTTTTAAAAATAGCAACTTAAAGAGTTTTACATCCAGTTTCTATTGACACATAATGATAAGGCTACTTCGCGGCCACGATAACAAAGTTTAAAGAAGTAATTTTCCACGATTTACAGATATTGGCCCATATTTCGGAGTAGTACAATAGCAGACACAACGCTCTCAAAACGTTTGGAGTTAACATTCCCATGAACTATTTTTGCCTTTAATAAGAATTCGCTTTATCTACTAAGATTTTTTCTTTATTCTTGCTTTAATTCTTTTATTGGTAAATTCTTGGGCCACTAATCTAAACCCTCCAGAGGAGCTATAAAGTAAATCTAAATACGTTTGGACTTATTCTATTTAATCTCCTCAACAAAAACTTACAGTTTAAAAAGTTAAGTATAAGGGTTGATTAAACGCCAAAAGGTACACAAATCAGCAAGTTTTTTCCATCACATTTAGTTGTGGGAACCAATTTTTGAAGAATATTTGTCGGTTATTAATTTTGTAAAAAAGTTTGGTGTGAGGACTTGACTATTCTTGGGCAGCCGCTATGTTTCTCTTTCAGCATTATCCAAATTGATGAAATTATACCATTCATTTAAAAATTGGTTCGGAAAATATTTTTTACCGTACAGCTTTATTAAGTGACTAACTTCTTAATACTAGCTCATACAATATTAAAGTAAAACACTAAATTGTTCTTGTCTCCCAATGCACTGCTTCTAAGAGAGGCTTATTGTGCCATTCCTGATTATTAGTTGGCTTCCTTCCTTTCTTTACTTGATCCAGGAACTTCCCCACTAGTTGTTTTTGCGATTTGAGCCCTCTGGTCTCAGGGTGCTAAGATCCCCTACTTATCTTAACGATTATAAGTCATACAATAATTTGTCAGTATAAGAGAAAAGACGTTCCCACTCCTCCCTCCTATAGCAGCCTCCATAGGAGCTAGACTAACACACTGTATGTGTGGAGGTATTTTCTGAGACTACCATGCACGTAACCGAACAAGTTAATAAACTACTTAGTAGACATAAGGAGAATGTATGTCCTCGCCCGATACTGAATGCCCAACGACTATCTAAATACACTTTAGACATAAGGTACCTTCAGAATATTAAACACATTATGAGTGGTTTGGGCCAAATTTGTACATTTTGTTGAACCACGCTAGGTCCCTGAATTAGTGAAAACTAACGTATTTGTTTTGTGCAGATGGAAAAATGTTACCCATCGTTTATTAGAACTGAACATGAGAAGGATACAGAAACTAACAGCACTTCAACTATTGTGAGTCAAGAATGTAAACTTTATGATTTCGTCGGCCATCATACAACTCCTAAGGTACAATGCTTCTATATTAAAAATTTGAAATAAATAAATAACAATGGTTAAAGTCATTGTAACATATAAATCAATTACACAAAAGTTAATAAAAACATGTAGGTATAAAATGACATACAATTTATTAATTGTTTATATTTAAACATTGTTTCTTAATAAAATCAGACGCTGCTTGAAAGTCGTCTCCACTGTGTATGTGGCCATTCAATTCAGAATATATTCTTGAAATTACGTAGCTCTTAGCGAATGTATGTGCGTCTGAGCAGGGCAGCGAACAACATTGGTGCATGCAGTGATTGAGCTAGCACATAAAAAAAGGCAGCTAGAAGCTCTGGACAGTCAGTATCTCCAGTCAGTAGTATATTTAAAAATGAAATCTTCCAATCTTCTCGCTTCCTCGGTTTTGAAACAACTTATTGAAGCCTTAAGATATGACTGGGTCGCTTCTGATTTCTTTTTAACTAAATTACTTCTGAACAATTCAAGCGATACTTCACAAAACTTCTGTCATAGAAATAAAAAAAACTGGGCACTACTTTGGTATCAACATAATCCCGAAGATTTCTTAGATGTGAACGCTGAAGAAATGATCTTTATTTGTGGTTATTCTTGAGTCTCTTAAACTGTTTTACTCAGCGGCCACTAGCGACTACCTGATGTAGTAAGCAATAATATGTGCATACACATAAACCCACAGTAGGATGGTGGTAGGAAGGGAAGACTTGGTGGGTTGAAAGAAGCGCGATTTCTCTACAGCTGGAAGTTGGTCAAGAAAAATCTTGAAAAAACTCGATACTTTTGCCTTAGTTCCGTAGCTCGGTTATATTGAAAAGAGAAAACCAAGAATAAACAAAAAGGATAGACAAAGGGGAAAAGAAAACAACACGCGAAGATTCGTTAGCTATTTGATATAATTTCCTGATCATTCAGTAAGTAAAAGAAGCCATTGTATATAACCTGTAAGGTAAAATTACTTAATTAGAATTTGGCTAAAAAGCCCTTGGTACATACTCTTCTACTAGACTAAACGCATCTTCCTATTTATTTAACTTATGACAAGGAACCTCCTCCAAACCGTATGCTATGTTCCTAAAGTCACCATTTGCTTTGACATAAAAACCGTTCTTCTTTTAGGTTAGTATGAAATAACAGCATTTTTTATGATTCAGCTTCATACTATTATCATTACACCATTTTGCAATAAATTTCAAGTGTGAGTGCAACTTCCAGAAAAAAAAAACAGACCAAAATTTTGAACTTGGTTTTGTAGCACTGCACTATCAGTACTAGTAATATTTTCATTTAGGTGTGAACGCACATAGTAAATATGCAGCGTTATAGGCAACTATGACTTCAAATTCGACCCCGTTCTTACTTGGAAATCGGCATTAATTTATTGGAAAGCGTCAGTTCTGAATTAGGCAAGATCCCATCAAAATGTTGAATAATTTAGCAATATTATTGTTTGTAGGACAAGCGTGTATACATTGGATGCAATTTGGAAATTGATCATTTAAACAAACATGAATGTATGGGTACAATCTGCGCGCTGATTACAAGAATAGGAAGAACCAATGCACAAGCTGATGTGAGTATCACTTTGGTTTTTAAAGGAAGCTTTAGGCAATTATTTATGTATTGAGTTGGGGGTCTGTTGATCTATGCCCCAGCTACAGCATGTGCTATCATGACGACCCTCAGATCTGTAGACTTATACTGAGTCCTTAAGCGACACATGACCACGTTTCTTCATATAGTTCCGTTAATCTAAAAAAAAAAAAAAGAACATTTAAAAATGAAAATGTGATATTAACATTCCATCGGGACAAGTAAAAAAAAAATTTTTTTTTTTAATTGAAATTTTCTTCTTTTATGTAAAAATATTGTTCTAAGAATTACACACTTTTTGGCAAGTTATTATATTCAAAAAAGACACTTTAGTTTATAAACAAAATGCCGTTTTAGCCCATTTTTGGCATCGTTTTTCTCAAAAACTAATTAATCTACGTTATTGCAAAAAAAAAAAGTTATAAACGAGGATATGCTTTGTATTTTAAAGAAAATTTGGGTTTTTTATCTTTTCTTTAGATAACGAGAAAAAATCGTTCAAGTTGGGTGTTTTTCAACGTTACTCTTTTTCGTGCACTTTTTGACGATCAACCCTTAAGCAACTGTCCTGCAGAATAGTTTTAATAAAATTGCAAAGGAGTGAATGTTGCAACATATAACGTATCTAATTAAACTGTTGTTTTGTTCACTAAAGTATCGCTGTTTTTTTTTTTTTTTTTTATTAGAAAATGCCAATGTGGATGAAGTCTTTCAATAATAGTTTGAGAAATCCAAAGCTACATCCCAATGCGAGTGCATTTATTATAAAAGTTGTTTATAATACAAGAGAAATATTCCACTGCTTTGCAATGCATTGGATGGGACCAATATTGTATGCAGTTAATAGTGGTGTTTGCGGAACAGGTGTGAACCAATTTTATTGTCAAATTGTAAGTATGTGTCTACTCAATGACAAAGTTGTTTCATTATTTGTAATTACCTTTGGGTAATGATAGTTAAACTATTCAAAAGAAAATCACAATGAAGCATTTTGTCAGACTAAAATTATTAGTGTATTTCTTCTAATTCCTAGTTGTAATTTATTTTAAACCCACTATATTTTTGGAAAAATTGTCTATTTTGACTTATGATACGTTTTCACTTCTATATGTGGGGTAGCAGAAAAAGCCTTACCTTTTTTGGTGAGAGGTGGGCGATATCGGGATGTGAGTTGACTGAAACCTATAAAAAAAAAAGTTTTAGGCTGGATTGATTCCAGCGAACGTTTTAGCAAATTTATAACTTTTCGTTTAAATTGTAAGCCCCGCCATTGTATAAATTGATGAAGATATATGCATATTTTTAGAGCAGCTATTTATTAAAATATTATACTACAAGATCTCAATTAAAGGGACTACAGTAAGTTACAATTGAGAGATGAATAATTTATTTGTTATAATGTGTGTAATTTGTGCTCTCGTATCTTCTGTCATACGAATTAAAGATTCAAATTTTGTTTTAATTCCGTGATTCATATATCAACAGTAACCAACACTAACATTGTCTTTTTCTATTTTAATGTGCATGAGTATATGATTACTAGCTACACCGATATCATTAAGAAAGGTCAAACCAAATTCTTAAAATATCTGTTACACTTGTCCTTGAATTCTCCGAATGCTCTAATTCGGCTTGAGACAGGGCGATCTCATTTAAAACTAAAAGTGTTCTCCAGAATGATTGGTTGGTGTTTAAAAGTTTTGAAATTACCTCGAAACAGGTTGCCTTATATTGCCTTTCGAAGATTGAAAGCTCTTACCGACTGCCCTTTCTTACCGTATAACTGGGCTCTACAACTAAAAAGTTATTTAGCTACTATTGGTAAATAAAGAACATCTGGAACTGTGAGGACCATAATATCATTATAAAATATAAAAAAGACTTTATTAGCGCATTCAGTAACCGCTTGTTGAGCAAAGATGTAGATTTCTATAAATTCAACTTTTAATTTGTTCTACAGAAATATTAGTTTATTAGGTGGCCAAGAAACGTACCTGAATTCAATTCCTCAAATCAGTAAAATCAGAAGTATTTCTCAGATTAGACTAGCTTCTAAAAAATCTGTTCGATTATTGATTAATGGACTGAAATACAAATTTCTTCCTGAAAGCCAATGTAAATTGTGTAATGAGGCTAGGTCCAAGGACGATCTTTGTCATTTCTTTACAGAATGTAAAATTTTAGACTGGCTGAGAAGTAAATTCTTACTATGTTATTTTCAAGAGGAGCAGGTTTATAACTTCGTCCAATTTGAAAAATTATTGTGCTTAGATGATATCAAAGCAAACAGTATTTGTAAATATACTATCGAGGCATTAAGATTAAGATCAATATTATTGTAGGGCCAAACATGTACTATTGTTGTCTCTTTGTACTTTTGTGTTTGAATTATTTTCTGGCTTAACATTCATTTCTTCAAAATATTACAATAATTGTTATGATAATTGCCATAATTATTATGGTCATTTATCTATATCTCAAGATGCTGAAGATTTCCATTATTTTGTCTAATAAGGTTTCTTATTCCCATATGTATTTTTAAGTAACTTTCACTATTTTACCGGATTTCAAAGAACCCAGAACTAATGTCAAAATAACAAATTAATATTTTTTATAATGTTTATTATGTTATCAGTTTTGTATGCTCACCCCCTTGCTATGGTGGTAACTTGAAAGCAATAAATTTATTATTATTACTATTGTATGTGATTACTCAGAATTTACGCTTTCGGCGAGAGCAAGTGCCTCCTTCTCTCTATCAGGATTCCTAAAAATCGGTCGAGACGTTTTCTATAAAATTTGAAAAAAATAAACAAATGGGCGCTAATGACCGCGAAGTCGATGCGCAAAAAAAAAAAATGTGGCATTTCCGTTTGTTTATTTAAATTAAACTTATTGGCGCTTCTCTACAGTACGTATAAGAAACTCCTTAACAAAAACTTACAGTTTAAAAAGTTAAGTATAAGGGTTGATTAAACGCCAAAAGGTACACAAATCAGCAAGTACCCAACATTTCATTCAAGCTTAGTTGATATAATTTAAGTAATTTTGCTGCATTAACTTTTCCTTCACATTTTTTAGAATTTATTAGATGTCACAGACCCTTATGCTGGCCAGTTCGTTCATAATATTATTTGGTTATAATTATGATAAAATGTATATTATATCTTCGTTTTTAAATAGGTACTTTATTTTAACTCTATTCCAAATAATTATTATTCTTCTGATTTATCTTTAATATGCCCTTTATTCTGAAGTTGTCACATCTTATACATGCATGTTAAAGTAGAAAAAGACAAAGTTAGAGTCGGCTACTGTTTAAATTTGAATCACGGAGGATTTAAAACAATATTTCAGACTTGAATTCGTCTAACCGAAATATTCGTGAGCACAAATAACACACAGTTAATAACAAGTAGATTATTCAACAATTATTCATTTCTCAATTGTAATTTAATTTTACTTACAGTAAAATACTGGAATAATTATCTGTCCTAAAAGTATGCAATACTTATTTATTTTATATTACATAACATATTATAACATTGTGAGAAGAACAGCTACATTGAGAGTGTGATTGAAGAAAACTATATTATTTTCTATAAAGCCAGATAATTATTACCTATTATTATAAACGTTTGACTACTACATAAAGTAACAATTACTTTAATCGAAGAATGAACTTAAACAGACGATTTTTATTAAAAATAAAATAATGGAAATCATTGATGTATGTTGGTGTAAGCATTTTTTTAAAAAAGTTTTTAAATTTTGTAGCCTCGTAATTTTTTTTATTTTTTATAACGTTTTCTTTTTAACCTGTAATTAATAGTTTGATTATTATAGATTAATAGATATTACAGTCAATCTACAGTGCTACTTCAACAAATTTTTTGTAGATGAAAATGGCCAGCATAAGGTTCTGTGACATCTAATAAATTCTAAAAAATGTGAAGGAAAAGTTAATGCAGCAAAATTACTTAAATTATATCAACTAAGCTTGAATGAAATGTTGGGTACTTGCTGATTTGTGTACCTTTTGGCGTTTAATCAACCCTTATACTTAACTTTTTAAACTGTAAGTTTTTGTTAAGGAGATTTTTGTACCTTTTGGATAGATTTTCATTTTTGTCTATTTTGCTAAGTTACATATCTGCTTTACTGTTTTTTTTAAATTTGGAATAAGCAATTCTAACATTATAACCTGATAAGGTGTTAAGTAGGAACCGTAACTACCACTGGAGAGATCTTTTTAAAGAATGATTATAGTTGCGGTCCCCAAACCATCCTCAATAACAATTTTTTTGAGAAAGCCTTTTTATATAAAATAGGAAGGTATTTGTACGTAAAAAGCAAATTTAAACTGCGATTTCAGACCTTCCTTTTAAGAGGAGTAAGAAAAATAAACGGGCGATTACAGTACTTCTCCCTAAAAGGCAAAGAGGCAAAGATTTTGAATCGAACGACAATTCATTAATGTAAATAGGTTCACCCAATGATAATTTTAACGATTTCAGTACTTCCTCTTAGTAGGTGTAAGAGCATGATGGCACTTCACAGCCATGTAGAGGAGCTTTAATCACTTCTTCGTGCTAAATTTTATCAAAATCGGACAAAGCGTTATAGAAATATTGGTAATAATAGTTTTAGAAACGGCCTTACTTGGGTGGGGCAAACTCCCCTCCATATGAGGCGTAGCGACGAGACTTTTAAAGTGCAAATCTGTACAAAATTTCGATTCGAATGACACTTCATTCATGAAAATCAGTTCACTTGTCGATAATTTGAAACGATTGCTATACTTCCCCTTAACTAGTGTAAGAGCAGATCGCCGCTTTAATGTTACGTAGGGGAGCCCTAACTCTATCATCCTACCAAATTTTATCAAAATCGGGCTATGATTTACAGAGTAATTAGTAATAATAATTTTGAAGGGGGCCTTACATTAAGGGGGCTAACTCCTCTCTAATTCGGTGTACAGCGTCGAGACCCCCAAAAGGCACATCTACATAAAATTCCGAATTGAATGTCACCTCATTCATGAAAATCGGTTCTCGCGTTTAGGCGCTACGTAGTTTACAAAAAAGGTAACAACAACAACAAGAAGAAGAAGAAGAAGAACAACAACAATTTCTGAAAATGCCGTTTTTGCTCATTTTCGGCAACTTTTTTCTCAAAATCTATTAGGTCTGGGGGGTTGCAAAAAAATTACAGTTATAAAGGAGGGTTTGCCCTATATTTTAAAGAAAATTTGGGAATTTTATCTTTTATAGAAAAAGAGAAAAAAATTGTCAAAGTTGGGTGTTTTTTAACGTTACGCTTTTTCGTGCACTTTTTGACGATCAATCCTTATACAACTGTCCTACCGGACAGTTTTAATATAAAGTATAAACTTTCTGCGATGACCGACCCGTATTTGTGTTAAATTGAGCACTTAAAGATCAGTTTCTTGAATCCTACATTTCGTAGTTTTGTAAATGAAAGAAGTATTTCCTGTGAAAACTAAAAAATAAAAAAAGAAAGTCAAAACTCTGCTTGATCACTATTCCACCTTTCTACTAGGAGTCAATAACGATATTTTTAGCCAACTTTGTCAATCTAGAAATGGTACGCTCTTTCTTTTAAGACAGATTTTTGCCAATACGACTCCATGAAAGGTACTTTCCGCTAGAGTTTATTTTGTATGTGTTTAGGGCAGTCTGAGAGTTAGGCACTGTAATTGACTGTCATTTGTTGAACACTAGAACATTAATAAACCATTTTATTCAAATAGCTACTCTTTGTTATGCCAATATTTTAGGTTTTCTGCGTTCTAATTTTTATTTTTTGTAGGTTTCAATGCTTGTTAGCTGGCACAATATAGCGGTGCCAGATGCAAACAGTAATGAAAAGAAATATGCATCAAATATTGTGGCACTTCTAATGACAAATATTGTTGGTAAAGGCAAAAAAGAAGTGAAAAGAAATTACGAGCTATTGAGGTTAATAATTCAGTTCTCTTTAAAATAATTCTGTAATTTGCAACTTTTTATTTACAGTGTTTGATGCAAGCGTTTTGTAAGAAAAGTATACTGAGTTTTCATGCTGGGAAAACAGGCGTAACTGCTGATGCTCTGTGAAATCGAACGGAAAGATTTCTCTATTCACCGTCCTATCCGTTTTTATCGTTTCGTTGATTTACAAAATGTAACAGTAATATAACGACAGTAGATAAAATCATAACGGATTTCACCTGACATTGATCAATTTACGGGATGCTGACGAGTCAAATCCAATCTGCAATTACTGGTAAACTTTTTGCTAGACTGGAGTATCTAGCGTTAATACGTTACAGTACATGAGGAAGCCTAAAAAAATATGGAAGAAGGGGCCGCCAATTTCTCTTACAAAATCCGACTGGCATGCTCTTCTATCAACATACGTGACGTTTGATGAGAAGCAGATTTACTAGCGATGTCCGTTATGTCTCAGTCAAATGGAACTTCCGGTTGGTGAAGAAGGTGGGCAATTCGATAAAAATTAGTTTTCAAAATTTTCTGAAGCTAGAAGGAATTAGTCATCATGCATTCTTTACAAATGGACTTCCTATGAATTCCGAACATCCTTGCCAAAACCAGTTAGAATTTCTCACAAAAATAACTCAGACTTATACACTTTTGGTCATAAAAAATCCAAGTTTTGTTACATATGATAAAACATGATCAAGAAAAACATTGAGAATATGGTGGCATCAAAGTTCTTGTGCACCCACCCTTCATTCATAAGGACTTTTATCAGAAATGTACGAATTGGTTGGATCTGCATTTTCGGTCACTATATGTTGTCTGTGTGTCTGTTCTTTTCTTTGACTTGTTTCTAATTTTAGTTCATCATAGTTTGATTCGCAGATAGTGGAAAACGTTGACATATAAATGTAAAGATTCACGATTGCTCTATGCTATTTTTATGTTAGTTACCATGAAGTGTTGTGATTGTACTTTGTTCTGAAGTCATGCTGTGCATTTCAGTTCATGCTTAATCAAGTGGAAGGGTTTGTTGGAATGTTCAATTCAAACAGTTATTCAGATTACTAAATCTAGAGATGGTGTAGAATTGAGAACTGGCCTTAACACATTACTGTTGTACTTGAAGAGTTATGTGATGCCTTTTACAATTCAAGAAAGAAAGAAGTAAGTTTGTAAGCATAGCATTCCGTGCATAGTGGCGGCCACAATCGCATTATTTTCCACAAGGCTGTGTGGTGTGCTATATTCGCACTACTTATTCATGCAAATTTTAGTTATAATTATAAATTAACAAATTTTCATGAAACTAAACGTTATAGTGTAAACAACACGTAAATATGTGGTAAGGGTTTGTAATTAAAAGTTTCAGTCTGGGATTAATGAATGGGACCAGAGAGTAGCTAGCAATTCTTCTCCCCTAGAAAATGTGCGGCATTTATACCAACCGAGCTCTCTCAGATCTTCCAGAATTCTCACTGTATATTTTTTACAGTCAAATCTTTTAAATAAATAAAAGCGATGGTTTATCTCTGTAAGTTCATGACTGAAAGTTCAGAGAAAGTTGATGAACCACCGTATTTGGAAAAAAATCCAAAAAAACAAAATCTGTCTGAAAAATATTTTTTTTTATACAAATATTCATATACAATCAGATTTTGCTCAAAATATTTGTTATCTCCTTGAAACTAGAATCACTTGTAGAAACTCAATTATGATAGTTCACAAGATCTAAGAGTATGGGAAAGTCGTTCATTGATAATATTTGTTACAGATTTTTCAATATACTAGTAATTTTATCGAAAAATGTTATTCAGTCTATTAATAAAGTGGCTTCAGAGTTAATTGGTTTATTTCTAGTGTAAGTAGCTACGTTTAAACATGTGTATGTCTAGAAAAAAAAAAAAAACTTCGGAATTAACTAAATATTGTTTTATTTTAAATTAGCAAAGGAGGCGAACAAATTAGCCAGAGTGAAGTCTCGTACTACGAGCGGATTGTCAAGCAGGATTTGATTAGTATTTACTGTGACGATAAAGCTGCCTTTGTTTTAAGACTAGAAAAGATTGCATTACATTACGGAGAAATTGTGGACAGGTAAGCAGCTGTGGTTTTTGTTATGGTATAACTATAACCTTCTCACAATGTAAACTCTTAATGTAGCGTTAAATTAGTTTTCGAAAAGCGCTCCAACACAGAGTTCAGCGTCTGGAATGTAGGTCTGGAAGTCTTACGAGGCCACTATTATGTCATCTAAGTAGACAAATACTCGTACATATGGCTCCAGGTCGGCTCCCAGAACCTCATCAGTCAGGCGTTGCAAGTAGCTGGCGCATTGTGAAGTCCAAACGGCATTCTATTAAACTGTAACAGACTCTGATTTGGCACCGTGAACGCGCAGTCTTTTCCCTAGATTCTACCGCTAAGCGCTGTTTATGTCAATAGTGGACAGGAATGGGACATCGCGAAGCCTTCCCAGAATATTAGTCACATATTCTGACTAATATAAAAAGTGAATATATTAGTGGATACGCATCCCTCTTTGTTACCTGGTTAAGTTTCCGATAATCTACGCAGAAGCGCACTGACCCATTCGGTTTCTTAACCAGCACCACAGGTGATGACCAGGCACTATTAGATGGCTCCACAATTCCCTGTGCCAGCATATCCTCCAGTTCCCGGTCCATGATCTTTTGGTTATGTGGAAAGATGGAATAATAGCGCTGCTTTCCATAAAGCAGCCCCATGGCGACTGTATCCGGTGTCGATTAAATGCTACACTTTACTTTTCATTCCCAATTGTGCAGGTTGTCTCGCCTTCCATCGCTCAATCAATTGTTTAAGCTGGGTTTGCTCAACAGGTGTAGAAAGGCTTTCCCCACAGCGCAAAGCGACTAGAGAGTGGAAGTTGATGTCGTCCTCTTGCGAGAACTTCCACTTGCCCTGTGCAATATCCGGCAGTAAGGACATCTTTTTCCAAAAGTCAACTTTCAAAATGAGGGAGCTACTTAAATGCTGAACAACCAGAAATGGGGTGAGCTTGATCTTGCCCTTAAGCTCCACTGGTAGCACTATTATCCTCTCAAAAGGCAAACGTGATCCACTTACTGGCTGTAGCCACCGTTGTTCTGCTGGGGTGCATGGCCTCTCATTTTCGCAGGGACATATTTTTCAAGCCCTCCGTGCTAAGGAATGATCAGGAAGCTCCCAAAACTAAAACTATGTACATTGACTTCCCAAATATTTTAATCGTAATATGGGGCCCTTTGTCTACTTTCTGAGCCGGTGACTCCTCTCGGCATTTAGCTTCCTCTCTCATAAAGTTGCTCACGAATCGAAGTCAGTCTTTCCATTCATTTGCCTTTAAGAACCTTGGGAAATTTCGGGTTCCCCGTTTTTTGCTTAAGCCCGACTCCTTCTCCTTTTTACTGTGTGGGTGGGATGCAACGCGTGCAATCCTTCTTTCGAACCCTTTTCTTCCCAAAACCCTCACAGAAGATTGCTTTCGTTACTTGCCACGAGCGGAATCCATGACTTCTTTTGTCACAATTCCAGCAGACCATATCGCTTCGCATTACAGGCCTATAGGCCTCTTTCTCCTGGGATCCACTAGGTTTCACTTCGGTGGTGGACAGAGAAATATTTCCCTTCCCTCATCGGTGACTTAGAGCGGGCTCTAATAGTCTTTTAACTGGTGGTTTCCTATATCGTTCGCCCAACTGGGTCCACGATTTGAGACGACATAGAAATGCCTGTAGTATCTTTAGGGAAGAGTAGGTGGCTTGGACGAGGAATGGTAAATGTTCCCTTTTAACATTTCTCTCGACCAGTCGATGCTTTTGAGACTCTGGTAGGGGTTCGCTCAACCGACCGGTTGATATTAAAACTATCCGGTAGGTCAGTTGTATAACGGTTGATCGTCAAAAACTGCACGAAAAAGCATAACGTTGAAAAACACCGAACTTTGACAATTTTTTTTTATCTTTTTACATAAAAGATAAAATTCCCAAATTTACTTTAAAATATAGGGCAAATCCTCCTTTATAGCTGGATTTTTTTTGCTAATCCAGATCTAATATGTTTCGAGAAATACGTTGCTGAAAATGGTAAATATGGGGAGGCTCATCCGAACACTGGGTCATTCCATGTCAAATCAACACAAAAAAAGACCATTTTTGACCTCACCATCTCGGATTTTCTTGAAATTTGGCACATGTGTACTATTGGTATAGACTTAGAAAAATATGAAATTTTACTGTGATATGTCAACTGGTTTATGAGTTACAGGGCTGTAAAGTTGCCAAAAATGGGCTGAAAAACAGGGAACCCCGTGTTTTTGAATTACTGTAGAAGCTTTCCTAATTGAGCTACAGACTTGGGATTGGTGTCATTTTATAGCATATATGATGCCCTTTCCTGTGATATGCGACACCATATGGGTTAGGATAAATAAAGTTTGTTAAATTTAAATTTTAAATTTTTTAAAAAGTACATATTTTAAAATTTTAAAATTAATTCTATGAATAGCTAGTAGTGTTATGAATCACTGGGCAAAATATTAATTTGGGACGACAATGGCTTCATTGTTAAAAAAATTTAGTACTAAAGCTCCTTTTCATGGAAAATATATTTTAATAAAATTAAAGTAATAAATAAATTGAAAATAGTAATAATGAATCAATGAATCATAATTAATAATTATTAAGATTTAAAATATTGATTTTGAAATCATTTTTAGAATTAATAATTATGATTACAGTAATTATTCATATTAATTATAATATATTATTTTAATGAAATTATGCAGTTAATCAAATTATACAAAAATAATATCTTTGTTCAAGAACAGTCTTCTTTGGCTGAGATAACAGCCTCTTTAAGTTGGTTTAAGTCGGCAAAGGGCCTTGTGATGGCGTAGGGGGTTCGGTAAAGAGACTGCTAGCTCGTGCCAGTTTGCAACGACCCTATGGAAATCAAATCCAAACTCACAACTTTTTGAGTGGGCAGTAGAAAACATCACCAACATAGACTTTGCATATTCAACCCAGGAAGACTATGTTGAATCTGAGTGTTTTTTAAAAAATCGGTTTGCTCAAGCATTGGCTATTAAAGGAACACAGCAATATCATGCTTTCATTCCCAGAAGTAAATCCAAAATATTGGTTAAAAACTTTTCTATGAACTCAGAAGCTTGCGAAATGGAAGTTTCAAAATTCCCTGATAAACTAAAATTAGCCGACATATCAGGTTATATCAGTGTAGTCTATAAAGAAACTGGTGGCTTGGATATTTTTTAGAGAAAAATAAAGAACTTGATGAAGTAAAAATAACTTTTCTTCATCCAGCTGGTCCCTCTAAATCATCTCGCATCCAAGAAATGCCGATATTCTTTGGGTCTCAGTAGTGGATGTTTTGATAAAAATTGATCCTGTGACTCTGACTGGAAGAACTTACATATGTCCTACTAGAAAGTGACGCATGTCAAACAAATGAAGCGTTTTCAAGCTTAAAATAATAAAGAGATCCTATTACTTAACAGTATGTTTTACTTTGGACTTATTTGTGGAATTATTATTAGCATTATTGTATTAACATGAATTCAGAGTTGAATTAATCGGATTGGAGCTTTAGTCTTAATTTTTTTTAACAATGAAGCCATTGTCGTCCCAAATTAATATTTTGGCCAGTGATTCATAACACTACTAGCTATTCATAGAATTAATTTTAAAATTTTAAAATATGTACTTTTTAAAAAATTTAAAATTTAAATTTAACAAACTTTATTTATCCTAACCCATATGGTGTCGCATATCACAGGAAAGGGCATCATATATGCTATAAAATGACACCAATCCCAAGTCTGTAGCTCAATTAGGAAAGCTTCTACAGTAATTCAAAAACACGGGGTTCCCTGTTTTTCAGCCCATTTTTGGCAACTTTACAGCCCTGTAACTCATAAACCAGTTGACATATCACAGTAAAATTTCATATTTTTCCAAGTCTATACCAATAGTACACATGTGCCAAATTTCAAGAAAATCCGAGATGGTGAGGTTCAGACCCCGTGTTGATTTGACATGGAATGACCCCACTGTGTTCTTCGCGTTATTTCCTGAAGTAAGTGGTCATCATAATCTAGATCTTAGAACGCTTTTTTGAGTTGCTTTACCAAGTCATCCTACAAACAAAAATGCTCTCAATTTGCCTTGTACCATATTTTCGCTGAGCCAGACAGCAACTCAGTGACTCCCCTAAACAGTTCCTTTTCGGTTACCTCTCGGTTGCGTTTTTTTTTTCTCGACATCCTCAAGAAAATTGCTTAAAGAATGCTCAGAACCGTCCCCCGAAAACGTGATCCCCCCTTATATAGCTTTGGGTCTCTTAATTGTTGATTAATTGGTTGGTCTGACCTGAGGATTACTTCCTTGCTGGGGTGGCCATCTTAAATACAGGTCTTCCATCTCCCCAAGTAATGTTTGCTCCGCTACCATTACTGCAGCGCGAGGGTGTGCCGTGTTCTTTCAGCTTTAGGTTCAGCGGATTTTGTATTAGCCGCTTGTTCTCTTGCTATATTATTCTCCTTACCGGAGGATGTCCCGGGGGTAATTTGTTGAATTTCGTCCCACACGTCTTTCATGTCAGTAATCAATTGACAACTCTGTCTTTCCTCGACTTCATTCCATGAGAGCCGATTAAGTCTTCCATACTAATGCCACAACCATGCGTCCAACCTTTTGAGATAAGGCGTCTCAATATCCTCAACAAGGTCTGATACAGCTTGCCTCAAAAATTCAAATTTTTGCGAGCAACTCCGAGCTCACCTTTTACGTCTAAAGAACTAACAATATCCGGAACAATGGGGATGTTTCCAGTTATTGCCGACTTTAGCCTTCTGCGAAGATCTACGCAGTTGCCCTCGAACTTGATGAAGTTAATATTTTGGTATAAAATATGTTCAGGATAGTAACGAATGATACCTGTAGTCAGATTGAGCTTGGTCTGGACTGTGGGAAAGGAGTGAGTTCTTCAGGTTTCACTTTGGTTTGATGGGAGGTGTGTGACGAAGCATTATCTTGTTTAAAACAAATTTTTTGAGATTGAACAAAACTGGATAACGCTTGGATTGTATCTGATTGTCGCTAATAAAGGTTATAAAGTACCTTGGGAACAAATTGGAGATGAATTTCTTCTTTGTTCTCCCAAAATTGCACATCTGATTTGTTTCTCTTATATCTGTTAAAAATGGCGTGTAGTGGGCCCCTACGAATTGCAGAGGTAAGTAGGTGAAAATTTCATTCACTATTACAACTAATATTAAGGGTTGTTGCAAAAAATTACAGTTATAAAGGAGGGTTTGTCCTACAATTTAAAGAAAATTTGGGAAATTTATCTTTTATAGAAAAAGAGAAAGAAATTGTCAAAGTTGGGTGTTTTTCAACGTTACGCTTTTTCGTGCAGTTTTTGACGATCAACCCTTATACAACTGTCCTACCGGACAGTTTTAATAAATTGTTTTAAAATGATGATTAAAAGCGCATTAATCCTTAGGCACCCCCCTAAGGTTTTAATCCTTAGGTTTAAATTACAATAGTAATAGACGAAATCTAATATGTGATATATTTTTCTATTTTGATGTTAAAAGCTGCACGAAAAAGCGTAACGTTGAAAAACACCCAACTTTGACAATTTTTTTCTCTTTTTCTATAAAAGATAAAATTCCAAAATTTTCTTTAAAATATAGGCGAACTTTCCTTTATAACTGTAATTTTTTTCCAACCACCCAGATCTAATAGATTTCGAGAAAAAAGTTGCCGAAAATGAGCAAAAACAGCATTTTCAGAAATTGTTGTTCTTGTTGTTGTTACCTTTTTTATAAACTACGTAGCGCCTAAACGCGTGAACCGATTTTCATGAATGAGGTGTCATTCGATTCGGAATTTTATGTAGATGTGCCTTTTGGGGGTCTTGATCCTGTACATCGAATGGGAGAGGCCCCCTTTATGTAAGGCCCCCTCCAAAATTATTATTACTAATTACTCTGTAAATCTTGGCCCGATTTCGATAAAATTTGGTAGGATGATAGGGTTAGGGCTTTCCTATGTAACATAAAAGCGACGATCTGCTCTTACACTAGTTAAGGGGAAGTATAGCAATCGTTTCAAATTATCGACACGTGAACCGATTTTCATGAATTAAGTGTCATTCGAATCGAAATTTTGTACAGATTTGCACTTTCTGCAAAACTCTCCTCACATGGAGGGGAGTTCGCCCCACCCAAGTGGGGTGAACCTTTAAACGCCAAAAGGTCGTTTAATCAACCCTTATACTTGACTTTTTAAACTGTAACTTTTTGTTAAGGAATGTATGTGTTGACTTGTGTTTCAGACATAACACTGAGCTTCTGACTTACATATGTATAACACCCAAGTTACAACCACTGCATGCAGTTGCCATAGATATTTTATGCAGGAGATGTTGTTATGCTAGTACAGAATTTGAAGGAATATTGTCCCATTGTGGAATTTTTCATCATATATCATTAAGGTAGAGTGAAGTTCTTTATCAAGCCATTAGCGCAATAACAGCAGTGTGTTTCTCCAAAAAAGTCTGTTTATTTTTTATTGGCGTGTTATATTTTTCCTATTTCAGAAGTGAAGATGATCAGTTAAATATATTGAAGTTATTGAGGCATTTATGTATCAGTAATATGCTAATGAATATTGAAGACAATTTGGATCAAATTGTAATTTTATTGCGATCAATGAATTTCAAATTGTTGACAACTACTTGGAATTTATTGGTACATTATGTAAGGTTGGTACATATGGATTAACATTGGACAGTTTCGGTTTTTGACTCTTAGTTTTTACTGATAAGTAAATAAATCCTATTCTAAAATCTGGGTGCGACCCAAAATTCTTCTGAAAAAGGGGTTTGAGAAGTAGCGGGTATATCAGTTTTTCATATGAAAAAACTATTCGTATCCTTTAGGGTCTCCTTAACAAAAATTTACAGTTTAAAAATTTAAGTATAAAGGTTGATCAAACGACAAAAGGGTCACAAATAAGCAAGAAAATTACAGTTATAAAGGAGGGTTTGCCCTTTATTTTAAAGAAAATTTGGGAATTTTATCTTCTATAGAAAAAGAGAAAAAAATTGTCAAATTTGGGTGTTTTTAATGTTACGCTTTTTCGTGCAGTTTTTGACGATCAACCCTTATACAACTGTCCTACCGGACAGTTTTAATTAATCTATAATAATCGAACTCGTTTTCTACTCGATAGATTTTTACTAAAATTTACACAATTATAGACAATAGTAGTCTCTATATACTGGTGAAATATAAACAAAATTTATCCAATAGTTTTCGAGATATTTGAAGTTAAAGTTTTCACTTTATAGAACCGAAACAAACTTTAACTCTAAATATGTATCACGTTTTCTGCTCGATAGATTTTTACTAATATTTACTCAAATAGGAGTCTGGCCCTGGCCAGTGTAGTGTTCACATCGGCTCTGTGTTTAATTGTTTGGTACAAACGTATAAGTGCATGTAAAATTTTGAAAATTCGTCTGCTTGATTTTTGCAGTTGATTGAATCATTGTGTTAAATTTGGAATTATTTGGTGCCTTATTTTTTGAGAAAAAAGTAAATTAAAATTGTTTAAACTAACTACAGTTTTAATGAACGATTATTGTTAAATCTTGTCTCTGAGTTAGTGGATTTTTATTATTATTACTATGAGTGATAAGCAAGTAAACATTGGAGAGCATGCTGGCGCTGTGAGTGGGGATAACAGTATTAATGTAAGTGAATCACTGATCTCTAGTATTACTAATATCTCTTCTGCTATGAAATCTCTCACCGCTGAAATGAAAGCAATGAGAAGTGATTTCGATATAATAAAAGAAGAAAATAAACGTATTTCCTTGGCTGTAGCATCCTGTGATGGGCACTTAAAAAAGGCTCTACGTGAATTCAAACAAGAAACTAATCAATTAAAGGATATGATAGATAAATTGGAAAAACAGAATTTATTATTGAAAAGTGAGCTAATCCAGACTCAGCAATCTACTCACTATAATGCAATAAAAATATTAAATTTCCCCAATGCTGAAAAGGAAGACCCTTTAGAGGTTTTTAAAAAAGTATGTAGACGTATCAATTTTGATTTTAATTTTAAATTCATAAATGATTGTTTCTGTTTGAATGCAAAAAATAAAAAATTTCCTCCAATGATTATAATTAAATTTTTAAGAGAGAAAGATAAATTATCGTTGTTAAAATTATTAAAAGAAAACAAATTACGTCTGAAAGCTGATATGTTTGAGAAGGGAAATTCCAGCGTACCTATTTATATATCGGAATTTTTATCACCCGAACTAAATCAACTTTTTAAAGATGCAAGATCTTTTAAAAGAAGTGATAAACTTAAATACGTCTGGGTAAGAAATGGTAGAATTTTTGTTAAAGTCTTTGAAAATTCAAAACCAAAAATAATTAGAAGTAATCTGGATCTGGAGGAAAGTTTAGGAAAACATTTAGTGGGATTGGAGAAAAAAGATCGTTATGAAGAAACTGATTTTGATGATTCTGAGGTAACGGACATCTCCGAAGTAAGCAAAGGGAGCAGGATGAAGAAGGGGAAGAAACGATAAAGGAAACAATTGAGTCACGAGAGAATCGACCAGTTTTTTCGTCCCCCAGCGAAAAGAGAGTAATTGGAGGCAACGGTTATCTGCTGAGGATTGTTTTCAACTTGGGTTGTGGAACATTAATGGATTTAAAAACATTTTTGAAGTAGGTTCTGATATTATTAATTTATTTGAGTTATTTACATACATGTAAAATATAAACAAAATCTATCGAGTAGTTTTCGAGATATTTGAAGTTAAAGTTTTCACTTTATAGAACGGAAACAAATTTTAACTCTAAATGCCTCGTTTTCTGCTAGATAGGTTTTTACTAAAATTTACACCATTATTGACAAAAGGAGTCCCCACATACATGTAAAATATAAACAAAATCTATCGAGTAGTTTTCGAGATATTTGAAGTTAAAGTTTTCACTTTATAGAACAGAAACAAACATCCACGTGGGAATCCAATACGCTAACCGCGTAGCTAATCGCTTCTCTACTGGAGTGATCGTTTTTTAAAAAAATGCTTATAGTTGCAATCCCCAAAGAATCCACAAAAAAAAAATTCGAAACGTTTCGATCGTTTCTTGGGAAAACATTCTGATTAAAATAGGAAGGTATTTGTACGTAAATAGCAATTACAGTACTTCCTTTTAAGAGGAGTAAGAAAAAAATTAAACTGCGGTTACATTATTTTTCCCTAAAAAGCAAAGAGAAAATATGTTAAATTTCAAATACGTACGATTGCAATTCTAAGTATAGGATGGCACTTTAATCTCGTAAAACCTCGAGATAATCTCGTAGTAAAACTCGAACCAATTTTTTTTTATCAAAATTGGTCGAAGATTATTGATTATTAAGAGGGACTTACTTAAGTCGGACAAACTCCGTTTCTAATGTAGTTGTTGAGATCCACAAAAGTTATATCCATATAAAATTTCGAATCGAATGACTAATCATTGATGTAAAGCGATTCTGGCGTAGATAATTTGAACGATTGCTTAGTTACTTCTTCTTTGTAAGTGTAAGACAGATGGCACTTTAAAGTCACGTAGGGAATGCTTTAACCACTTCTTGCTAAGTTATATCAATTCAGACTAACCGTTATAAAAATATCAGTAATAATTGTTTTGGACAGAGCCTTACTGGCGTGGGAGAAACTCCCCTCCATAAGAGGCACAATTAAAATGCATATCTGTACAAAATTTGGAATCGATGATGTTTAGGCGATACGTTGTTTACAAAACAAAGGTAACAACAAGAACAATTTTTAAAAAATGCGACTTTTGCTCATTTTCAGCAACTTTATTCTCGAAGTCTATTAGATGTGGGTTGTTAAAAAAAAAATAATAATAATAATAAAAATACAGCTATAAACGAGGATTTGACCTATAATTTAAAGAAAATTTGAGAATTTGATCTTTTATAGAAAAAGAGAAAAAAAAATTGTCAAAGATGGGTGTTTCTCAACGTTACGCTTTTTCGTGGACTTTTTGACAATCAACCCTTATACAACTGTCCTACCGGACAGTAAAGTGCTTTAGTAATAATTGTCTATCCTAAAAAAATCCCTATCTTTATCTTTTTTATATTACATAAATATAACATTACTGAAAGAAGATTAAAATTAAGAATGTTATTGAAGAAAACTTTTAATATTTAACATTAATAAATAAATAAATAAGCCATTTATTGAGCTATACAAAAATTTAAAGTTTTTAATAATGTAATAAGTTTTAATTAATTAGCTCAAATCAGGCGGTAAGGCTGAGGCCTCTTCTTAATGAAAGTTATTGGATACACCTCTTGTAAACTAAACATATTAACATATTAATATTACATTAACATACAACAATATAACACAATATATAAAACTTAACATATTGATATTACCTTCATTTTATACAATATATACTAAAATAATTAACATTAATAAACCAGATTAATTAGTACTAATTTTTTTTAACGCTTAAGTACTTGATAAATTGATGTACTGATCGATTTAATCGTATACTATTCTAAAATTTTTCCTCTACTATTTGAAAAACTGCAACTACAACTAGTGACTGCCACTAGTTAATAAGTGGGTTCCTAAATAATAAAACTCGCTAAACTTATAACAAACCTTATTTATTAGCACAGTAACATTACTATCATTATTAACATTTAATAGCAACTATTACTATTCATTATATTTACTATTCCCTACAGTCACAACAGTTTACCGCAGGTGACCCCAATCATTTTACACAGAAAAAAAAAAAAAAAAAAAAACACGAACAAATAAAATATTTATTTAAATTAAAGAAAAGTTAATTTAAATCACCAAACTGTCAAGTATTTCTGTGGGAATTATGGGCCTGCTTTTTGCTAATGAGATGGTCAATGTCCGGTTTAGTTATAGTGTTCTGCCTTTCTTTCTACTTCTGCTGTTAAAAAAAAAAGAAGGAAAAAAATGGAATTTTGTCTTTTATCATGGTACGGATGAAAAAGTTGTTGTTTATTAACATTTCGTTTTTTGTGCAGTTTTTGGTGATCAACATTTATATAACTGTCCTAACATACATTTTTAATTTAGGCAAATAGCTTTTAATGAACAATTAATCGTGTTTGAGTCGAGCTATTACTTTCAAGAAAAAAATATCAGAAATGGCTCAATCGTAAGATATTTTGGATAGCTTCTAAAATGGGCTGTTGCTGTGAAGAACGTGAAGAGCCTTACCGAACAAGAATATTTGCCGCTCCGTTGTCATAGTGCTTTTAACGTATTTTTTCTGTTTAAAGCTCACGTCATAATCCCAGGCAATCTCAGCTATATTATATGGATGTCTCTTAGACCAAAGATGTATTTTGTTAAGCTAGCATTCTCTGAAATACTGCAGCTTATCGACTTCTTAAAAATTCCATTAATCCCGTATTATAGCTTAAGCTCACACACATGGAGCCAATCGAAGACGAAATGTCAGTGTAGTCTTGCTAAAGGAATTTTGGATTAAGCTCTTATTCCGGTATGAGGATGTCCATTTACTAGTCAATTTACTGCGTGCGGCAGCGTTATAATGTACACTTATGTTCGTGTAGTTCTCTATGTACGATAGCTACGGGTATGACCAAATCCTTGTAGGTCCCAGTGCTTTTGACTTTAACATATAACCCCCCTAAATAACGCTAATGATAAGTTTACTTAAAATTAATGTTTGTCGTATATCTTACTTAAGTGTATTCTTTATTCTTTAAAGGAAAAAATCACTCGACTGGAGTAAAATTAATAATGAAGTGATTTTGTGCCGGCTGCTTGCTGGAATTTGGAACTACGATAAGGCAACTCACCATGAAGCTTTAAGGTTGGTCTCTTGATTTTTGCTTGGTAAAGGTAATGAAACTTTACTGATTTACTGAATTAATTTACATCGACTTGAAGAGACAGGTTTCGCAAAATCAGGTTTAAATCACACCGCTCCTTTTTCCCCACCTAAGGTCAGTTCTTCTTTTTACCAAGCATTTTAAAAAATTAACAATAGTAAAGATTAATATAACGTATCTTTAAGCAACAGTCGACTAGGCTGAGGCATTGGAATTATTAATTTAGAATAACGGTCTTCTTTGTTTATACTACTTGATAGTGGTGGCAAGAGGAGGTGTTGACAGCGCCAACTCTTCAGTGCTTGTTCAGTACACTTCTAATTAGCACTTCTCAGATATTTTGTCATCTTTCAGTTTCCTGGTTGAAGTTGTTGCAAAGTCCAGTGGATTGTTGGAAGTGCTAATTTTGCTCTTAGACAATCTGACTGAATTCATGATTATGGACCGTAATTGTGTTGCAATCATACTGGAAGTTATGCTAGAAATTTCTGTAAAATCTCCAAGTAACAGTCAGATTCAACTGCCGAATGTGTTTAAGTGCTATTACAAGGTGATTTCTGACAGATCATTGTTATTTTAACATAAGTATTAATTCAATTGTTATTAGTAATTTGGTAAATTTTTCAGAGTTTTGAATTTGAAAATGAGGAATACTCAATTCTTTTTAATTCTTATAAATTTGGAGATTTCCCGCATACTGAAACAAATTATGGTGTTATAGCTAAATTATTGCAAAATCTTGGAAAAGTATGTATATTTTATGTAAATAAAATCGAAACCATAAAATATTGCCGAGTAAAGGTGAGATAGAACCTTAGGATCTTTAGTAAAAAAAGTCTTGTGAGTACTCACGCCAGATTTTTTTTTTTATTTTCATAATAACGACTCCAACGTTTTTCTTCCACCTTGTGTACTCCTGCTCTCATCTAGGTCTATTATTTTTGAAATTCTGGTTCGGATAATATTGCCGGAAAATGTAATTTAGGAATATTCCAGGGGGGCTTACTTCTATTTGTAATTTCAATGAATTGCATGGTTTGACCACGTGTTGTGTCTGAGAATCTATGTGTAGTTAAAATTTTCAACTTAAGAAAGGCAGGAATATGCAGCTTTACGTACTTTACTACCTCAGATAAGATTTTTTTTTGCATTAGTTTTCTTGAAACTAGATTTTTAGGAAATACTGAGAGCTGAGACATCACGGTTCCTTCTAAAGTACCGTTGTATTACAGAGAATGTGTGTTGAAGCCTACAACATTTAACATACGTAGGTAATTCATTTGTCCGAAGGATTTTAAGACTGAAATTAAAAGTTGAAGTATGAATCAAATAAATGTACATACTTCCTCATTTGTGTATCTTTTGTCGTTCATTCAACACTAAGACCCAACTTTTTAAACTGTGTTTTTGTTAAAGAGTTATTTACAAGTGAACTAACTGAGCCTGTTTTTTTTATTTAGACAAACTTTACTTGTGGCTGTCAGCTTCTACTGGAAATTGTGAATGGTTTGCTTCAACAAGTAAAAGACGAATTGGTAAAACAGAGTTTTGATGTAACCATTTCTAACCTCTTAAAGATCAGAAATATGGATACAAATTTACGTCACTGTTTAGAAAAAATGGCGCGAAGTATTCATGTTGAGCTCAAACGAAACAGTAAGTTTTTCATCACACAAATTTTTGCATAAGTTTTGAGTAGAATGAAAATCAGTTCATCGAATGTGCAACTATATAGAGCGGACTTTTACTTCGATTTTCTACCACTCACCAAAGAAGTTCATTGAATTGATAGTCTATCTATTTTGATTCTTACATTGAGTTGAATCATTTTCCAGTTAAGATTGATTTCAATAATTTTTTGGATAAGATGTGACGTAACTGTAGCAAAGCGAATTGCTTCCTCTTTTTCTCGTTCGTAGCGCGGCTGCACTCCCTAGGATTTCTCACTACTGTTGTCTGTTCTCTCTCTCTCTCTTCGTTAGAGCATTTAGTCGTTCTCGTTGTGAGTCCGTATACTCTAAATACCGAATACGGAAAAAAAAAGGAAATTAGGCCTGGTAAAGTCTAGAAATATCTCCAGCTCTAATTTCGTTCTCTCTTGACGACATCAATGTTCACTTCTCCTCTTTCTTCAGTAAACAGACTGACTCTCCTATTCCCTCTCCCTCTAGAACACTGACTATCCAGGTAACTGGCGACGACAAATTTTACTTTCAACATATTACTTTGGATGTACTAGATAGATAGATAGATAGATAAAGTCTTTATTTTCCTTTTATAATAACAAAAAAGTAAACAATCACAAAAATTATAAATTACCTTTAAAATAAATAATAAATAAGAAATACTTCTTTAAATAATAAGACTAAACAAAATAAAGACATACACTAGGTCTGAGACCATCAGCGGGGTTGTTGTTTGTACCTTATGATACCATTACAATGTATTATTCATTTCTCATACTTAACTATTTTTTAACTAATTATTATTATTTTATAAGCTATTTATTAAGAATTTTTATAGAAAACTATTATCCATATAACAATATTTGCTACTTTTATTTATTCCACTTGATTTTAGAAATTAAATTCTGATATTAATTCTTTTCTATACCTCCATGCATCTTTACAGTAATTAATAATCGGTCTCCATTGGAGATCACCATTTAAATATTTTAGAGTTTCTTCCATCGTCAATTCACTTTTTTTAAGATACGCTTGCCGAAACTCTTTCAAAATAGGGCAGACTGACAGAAAATGATACAGGTCTTCCGGTAGAGATTTATTACATAGAGAACACAGCCGACGTGGGAGTTCTCTTGAGGGTGCACTATTGAGATAAAGCAAGCCTCCTCTGGCTTTCAAGATCCATTTTATGTCATTAAAATGGAAATGGTCATTTAGATATTTATTATTACTATCTAATTCATAACTTTGGATGTACTATTAGATAATTTATTTAAAAGTAGATCTGGGGCTGTGGAGGTTGATGATATCCCAATTAATTTCCTAAAGAAGTCCGTTCCTGTTATAATCCCTTCTCTTCTTGATATATATAACTATTCCGTAACCAATTCAGTTTTTCCTTCTTTATGGAAACTATCTCTTATCCGCCCTATTCCCAAAATTAAATTACCTTCCTCTTTAGATGATTACCGTCCAATTTCCATCCTTTGTGCTACATCCAAGCTTTTAGAAAGAATAGTTTCCAATCAGATTTTTGACTATCTTAAAACTTACAATTTATTAGATCCTTATTAAACAGGATATCGGAACAACTATAGTACTCAGACTGCTTTATTAAAACTAACTGATGACATACGCCATGCAATTGACAAACGAATGGTTACTGTTTTGGTTTTCTTTGACTTTTCTAAGGTCTTTGATTCTGTCTGTCACTCTGAACTCCTCTTTGTTCTTAAAAGCTTGAATTTTTCTTGCAGTGCCCTCAAATGGGTTGAGTCTTATCTTTCGTCTCGGCGACAATGTGTCGTTGGAATGAATGGTGCTCGCTCAAGATTGTAAAATGTTGCTTCTGGTGTGCAGCAGGGCTCTGTTTTGGGTCCGTTATTGTTCTCTATCTATGTTAGTGATATTTCTAGAGTTATCTCAAACTGTTTGCATCTTATTTACGCTGATGATTTAGTTCTCTATTTTCATATTCCTTATGATCAATTGGAGAATGGAATCAGATGTGTAAATGATGATGTCGCTTCTGTTTTTAGTTGGGCAAAAGATAAAAATGTATCTTTTAATGCCAGTAAAATGAAGGCGATGGTGGTTGGTAGCTCTAGGTTTGTTAATGGCATCGATTTTAACAATATTTCTAGGATCAAAATTGGTAACATTGATCTACCTTATGTGGAATCTGCTAAGTTTTTGGGGGTTACCTTAGCTTAATCAATAGCGCCTTAACTTGGCATAATCATGTGGGTGATGTTGTCAATAGAATGAACAAAGCTTTGTATCAACTGAAGTACCATAAAGAAATCTTGCCTGTATCATTAAGAAAGCAGTTGAACACTCATCCTCCCGCATGTAGATTATTGCTGTCTTGTTTATTTGGACCTGACTACAACTTATCAAAATTCTTTTTATTTAAAAGCTTGCAGGTTATGGAACTCTCTTCCGATTGGTTTGCGTGCCAAGTCTGTTACAACATTTAAACATCATTTATATGAACATCTTCTCAAAAGTTATCTAAATCTGTAATTTTGATCTAATTATTATTCTTATTTTGTCATTTTTTCCTTTACTTATTATCACTATTACTATTACTGATATTATTGTTATTAATGTTATTATTATCATTATATAATTATTATATTGTTATTTAAACTGTAAGCAGTAGGCCAATTCTTTTCTTTTCTGTTAAAATTTTTATTTATTTATTTATTTGTGTATATATTTAAAAAGGAAATGAAATTTCAGTTTTTTTTTTGTTTTTTTTTACTCTGTATATATTGTATATATTAATTTGGCATCAACTCAGAGGAGAAATATTTGTTTAATTAAATTTATGTATGTACTTTTTGTTGTCCTTAAGGGACTATTGTCCCAGGACATTAATAAACGTATTTCTTTTATTCTCTCTCTTTCTCACTCACTCACTCACTCACTCTCTCTCTCTCTCTCTCTCTCTCTCTCTCTCTCACACACACACACACACACACACACACACACACCTACCTACCTACGTACACGTTCTCACTCGCTAACTTACTCCTTTTACCAGTAAACCCAACAATCCTTCATTTTTTTTTTTGTTTAACACTTCCTTCAACAAGATTTAACTTTAACTAACTATCATCTTAAACTAGACTAGCTGTAAAAAATGGAACTAATTGCATTTATTTTGATTGTTTATAATCTGTAAAACTTTCAGATGAGGAACTCGGAACATATGTAGGTGACAGCAGCAATGAGGCGGAGCAGGAACCTCTTCTAAAACGGCTAAGGAATACTGACTGATGTGCTTTGGATATCTTAAGTGTAGATTTATTTATAGTTGAAAGTACACCGTAGCTGCCCAGAACAGAGTTTCTCTTATCTGCCGCGCTATGACGTAGTAACTTGTAGTCATAATACTCGTGGGTGATTAATAAGCAATAAAGACCTCACTCAGTAACTTTGGAGAACAAACTTCATGTAAAACAAGTCAGTTAATTCGACTAGCAACTCCGATCATAGTTTGTGTTTATTATCCTTGTTATCTAATAATAAAGCAGTAAAAGTTTATTCTTTAGAAAATAGTTCCAACTTATTATTCCATTGATCGAAAAAACAAACAAATGGCTCGTTTATAAACAGAATATTGAAGTTTCAACTAACATTTATATAAACAGTGATGATGTTCATCTATTATCTTCTAAAATAACTAACTCTTTATCTTTCACTTAGTGAAGCGAGCATAATTGGGACAATTCATGAAAAAGACAATCCGGCTGTTGGTAATAACTTTCGGTTTTCATCTGCTTGTAAAAAAATCAAAGGCTAATTTTAAACCGCCTTTTATAATCTATGTAGGAAAAATCATTCACGGCAATCTCTTTCAAATTACTTGGGTGCTAAGAACAGCCATCAGACTCTTGTAAAACACTCCAAACAACTATATGAAGCAGATTTAAAAAATAAATTTGCTTATGTTACTAACTCAGCTCAATTTTGGAGAGCAGTGAATAGGTATCACGGTAATAAAAATACTGAAAGTTGCATTTCAGATAGTGAGTGGCATTCGTTTTTCCGTAATAGCTACCCAAATAATATTGATTATTATTTTACTTTTTATGGGCACTTTTATCCGGAATCAGATGAAGATATTTGTTTAGCCGAATTGCAACTAAGCATATACAGGTTGAACCAGTAAGTAATGTCCATAGGCCTACTGTGTGTAATCATCTGAAGTGGACTTCAAAGACGTATTGGCCAGCTTAATATTTTCCTCTGTTCTTGAGTGACGTCACTTAATATTTTTTTTCTAAAAACATTACTTTTTTTGCAATACAAATGTTATTACTCAGAAAGTTTTAGTCTGAATTCGATTCTGATGACACGGTTAGAAACCCAAATTTTCTAAAAATTGACACTATTCGAAACATAATTTATTCTCCAAACAGCCTCAATCTTCCACCGAATGCTGGAAAAATAAAAATAATCGAAATTTTTAAGAAAACTCATTAGGCCCTTATTTAATCATCAGACCTAGGTGCTGGCACTTTTTAAAACTGTCCGGTAGGACAGTTGTATAAGGGTTGACCATCAAAAACTGCACGAAATAGCGTAACGTTAAAAAACACCCAACTTTGACAATTTTTTTCTCTTTTTCTATAAAAGATAAAATTCCCAAATTTTCTTTAAAATGTAGGGCAAACCCTCCTTTATGACTGTAATTTTTTGCAACCACCCAGATCTAATAGATTTCGAGAAAAAAGTTGCCGAAAATGAGCAATTTTCAAAAATTGTTGTTGTTCTTGTTGTTGTTGTTGTTGTTGTTGTTGTTGTTGTTACCTTTTTTGTAAACTGCGTAGCGCCTAAACGCGTGAACCGATTTTCATGAATGAGATGTCATTCAATTCGGAATTTTATGTAGATGTGCCTTTTGGGGGTCTCGACGCTGTACCTCGAATGGGAGAGGAGTTAGCCCCCTTAATGTAAGGCCCCCTCCAAAATTATTATTACTAATTACTCTGTAAATCTTGGCCCGATTTTGAAAAAAAATGGTAGGGTGATAGAGTTAGGGCTCCCCTACGTAACATTAAAGCGGCGATCAGCTCTTACACTTTTTTTTTTTTTTTTTTTTTTTTTTTTTTTTTTTTTTTTTTTTTTTTTTTGGGCTAATGATAGAATTGCTTATTCCAAATTTAAAAAAAACAGTAAAGCAGATATGTAACTTTGCAAAATAGACAAAAATGAAAATCTATCCAAAAGGTACAAAAATCTCCTTAACAAAAACTTACAGTTTAAAAAGTTAAGTATAAGGGTTGATTGAACGCCAAAAGGTACACAAATCAGCAAGTACCCAACATTTCATTCAAGCTTAGTTGATATAATTTAAGTAATTTTGCTGCATTAACTTTTTCTTCACATTTTTTAGAATTTATTAGATGTCACAGACCCTTATGCTGGCCAGTTCGTTCATAATATTATTTGGTTATAATTATGATAAAATGTATATTATATCTTCGTTTTTAAATAGGTACTTTATTTTAACTCTAATCCAAATTATTCTTCGGATTTATCTTTAATATGCCCTTTATTCTGAGTAGTCACATCTTATACATGCATGTTAAAGTAGAAAAAGACAAAGTTAGAGTCGGCTACTGTTTAAATTTGAATCACGGAGGATTTAAAACAATATAGGATTTATAATAATATAGTTTTCTTCAATCACACCCTCAATGTAGCTGTTCTTCTCACAATGTTATATATATGTTATGTAATATAAAATAAATAAGTATTGCATACTTTTAGGACAGCTAATTATTCCAGTATTTTACTATAAGTAAAATTAAATTACAATTGAGAAATCCGTGATTCAAATTTAAACAGTAGCCGACTCTAACTTTGTCTTTTTCTACTTTAACATGCATGTATAAGATGTGACTACTCAGAATAAAGGGCATATTAAAGATAAATCCGAAGAATAATTTGGATTAGAGTTAAAATAAAGTACCTATTTAAAAACGAAGATATAATATACATTTTATCATAATTATAACCAAATAATATTATGAACGAACTGGCCAGCATAAGGGTCTGTGACATCTAATAAATTCTAAAAAATGTGAAGAAAAAGTTAATGCAGCAAAATTACTTAAATTATATCAACTAAGCTTGAATGAAATGTTGGGTACTTGCTGATTTGTGTACCTTTTGGCGTTCAATCAACCCTTATACTTAACTTTTTAAACTGTAAGTTTTTGTTAAGGAGATTATAAAAGTTTCTTTGCCTAATGGGCTTTCAAATGGTATATCATTTGCCAGGATTCCTTTTATCGTGGTATGAGAAATTACGTTTGTTTTGCATGAAAACGTGTTCGCGAGCACGCAACAGTGTTAGTTTATCAATTTGTTTAATTCATTGAAAACTCTTTTAGATGGACCAGTAGTCAATTTTTAAAGTAAATTGTCTTAAAACAAAGAAGTAAAAGCTTAAAAATTGCACTTTAAACATTTACTTCTGATCTCTCTTAAATATTTGAGAAATCCGCGAAGTTTATAAGATACCTAGTTGGGAATATATAGTTTTCGTGACCGCAAATTGTTAAACTTAGGATGGAAGATTTGCGAGGAATCGGTCAAATAAAACAACTCGTCTTTTTGCCAACGTTTCGACAAATATATTGTCCTCTTCAGGGCCTGGATATTACAAATACAAAACAATTTACAGAGTCAGTAACATAGAAAAAACAGTAAAAATCAGTAATACAAAAATAAACAGTAAAATACAATAAATTCTTTATAAGTATTGAAACTTACGATCAAAGTAAATGTTTAAAGTGCAATTTGTAACCTTTTACTTCCTTATTTTAAGACAATCTACTTTAAAAATTCGACTATTTGTCCATGTAAAAGAGTTTTCAATGAATTAAACAAATTGATAAACTAACATTGCTGTGTGCTCGTGGACATGTTTTCTTGTAAAACAAACGTAATTTCTCATACGAAGATAAAAGGAATCCTGGAAAATGATATACCATTTGAAAGCCCATTAGACAAAGAAACTTTTATAAAAAGTGCCAGCACCTAGGTCTTATAATGTCACATAAGTGCCTACTGAGTTTTCTTAAAAGTTTCGATTACTTTTATTTTTCCACTATGCGGAGCAAGATTGAGGCTGTTTGGAGAATAATTTATGCTTCAAAAAGGTGTCAATTTTTATACAATTTCTCTGTCAGAAGACCGTGTTATCAGAATCGAATTCGGACTAAAACGTTTTGAATAATAACATTTTTATTGCAAAAAAGTAATGATTTTAGGAAAAAAAAAAGTAAAGTCACTCAAGAAGATTGGAAAATATGAAATTGGCCAATACGTCATTTAACTCCATTTTAGATGTACTGCACATAGTAGGCCTATGGACATTACTTACTGGTTCACCCTGTATAAGAGCGGAAGTGGTAAGGCACCTAGTGTAGTCCTTATACCAAACGAGATCTTCAAAATGTTGACCCTCTGCTGGAAACACCTGTTATTACAACTTTTTAATGTGATATTTAAACAGGAGAGGATTACTCAATCTTGGTTCGCTATACTATCAAGGAATCGCTCTTATTAACAATATTATTGTATTAAACTCTTTAAGCAGATTTCATACGACTGCTTAATATCATAGTATGTTGAATTCTCTTTAATTCCGGAGGAAAAAATTGGGTTTAGGCCGGGGAGGAGCTGCATTGATGCGACTTTCACTAGCGTGATCAATCTTAATTTTAAATTCAACAAAAGACGGATCTACATCATTTTTGTCGACCTTAAAAGAGCTTTCGATTATGTACCTCATGGTTTGATGCTGACTAAATTATGTAAAATGGGAATTAATTCTAAAAATATTCCCATTATAAAAACCCTATAAGAGCACTCGAATATTACTCTATCGGAGAAATTATGATTTTGAGGAAAATGTTATCACCCAAGGTGTGTTGCAAGGGGAGAAGTTAAGAAGAAGTTCTGTTTTAATATTTCAGGGATATCGGAGCAAAAGGAATCAGAATCAATAGCTCTAATGAACTCCTATTGTTGCTGTATGCTGACGATCTTGCGATCGCCTACTTACTACTCCCTGAGAGATGCACAGTTTAAACTTAATTAACTCAAATCTTTTTGTGACGCTAATTTATTAGAAATCAACTCGAGTAAAACTGTTGCCATACCTTTCTGAAAGGGTCGGCCACCGAAACATACTCCAAATTTTTTCTGCAACAAGAAAAACATTGGAATAGTTCATACTTTTACCTATTTAGGGACCCCATTCGCTACATTCAGTAAATTCTTAAATGCTAATTTTTTTTAAAATAAGAGTATGTTGGCTGTCTCTTCGGTTCTTTCTATTTTAGCGAAAATGAAATTTGGCTCTTGGGAAAATAATTTATTTAACACCTCAGCATCCAGTGTTCTCCTATATTCGTCTGAACTGTGGGGATTAAAATTTGCCGATATTGCCGAGAGGTCACCTTTAAAATTTTTCAAAATTTTGTTAAAACTATCTAGGGATACTCCAGATGCGTTTGTCGGGATGGAGGTTGGAGATACTAATATAATTTCTAAGATTTTTAAACGAAGTCTCTTTATCGCAGAAGAAGTCTGGTCCGTGTACGTGTACAGTTAACATCGTCTCTTAAATTTTTGTGTTTTTGAGTGGGAAAACAGTGGCCGATATTGGTGGAATTTGGTGTACATTATAATTAGTGCTAAATCTTAGTAAGTGAAAAATTTAAAGATTTTCTGTTTCATGGTTTTGGAGAAAAACAAAAGAGAAGATTTTGTTTGAATTATAACAATATTGGATAAGTTTCTTATCTATGTGTTGTTTTGTTTATTGATATTTTTAGTGTTTGTTTGTGGACTCTGAGACCTGCCTTGAGACAAGTTTATTTTTACTTGCTCTACTTCAATTTATTAAAATATAAAAATGGCATTTTCGAATGAAGATATAATGAATGAAATAAAAAAAAATCTTAATGAGACTAAAGAAATAAAAACCACTCTAGAGAAAGCATTAACAGTGATGGAGGACATGATGGGTCAATTTACTGAACTAAAAATAAAATGTGAAAACTTGGAAGAAAAAAATACACGCTTGTCGGAACAAGTGAAGTATCTAAATAGTCAGGTACGTAAAAATAATTTCGTAATTTACAATGTGCCTAAAACTGAAAACGAAGACATTGTAGAAAAAGTTAAAGAGATCTGCTTAGAAGCCGAAATAACTGTTACTGATCAAGAGATTAATAATTGTTTTAGAATTGGGAAAGGAGCTGATCCTCGACCTGTGCTGGTTTCCTTGAGCAGTAATTTACTGAAGAGGAAAATATTTAGCAAGAGAGAATACTTGCAGCAGAAACACTATCGACTGAATCACGACCGGACACTGGAGGAGCGTGAGGAGGGAAGGAGGATTTTTGCCTGTTTAAGCAAATTAAAAAGTCTTGATAGCTCTGTAATGTATAGGAATAGAACTTTTAAATTTAGAGGTGACTTTTATACTCTCAAAGAGGTTGAAGAACTGATTAAGGGCGGGAGCCTGGACACTGCTACTACGGCGGAGCAAATGAAGAAAAGACTAAAATTAGACAGCGTGAAAGAGAGGCTTGGTCCTTTTCGATTTCGTCCCTCATCACCCTCACCCTCATCTGTCAAGTCGTTTCCCGGCTGAAAGGCGTCCTGGGGGCAGCACTTCCGAATTCGATCTATTTTCACCTAGTAATGACCATGACAACCAGTATTCCAGAGTTCAGAGTTTTAGAACTGATTCTTTGGATATTTCAGAACCAACTCTTCTATCTACTGAAAATTTTAAGAAAGCTAAAGGTACTGAGAATATTAAATTTAAATTTAGTATAGCATTTTGTAATATTAGTGGTTTTAAAAGTCTATTTAAATTGATGAATGATGAAATAAATCTATTTAATAATAATCTGGTAATCTGTTTAGCTGAAACTTGGCTATTAAATAACCAGTTTCAACTTCCGTTCTTTTTTTCTGATTATATTCCATTTGTTAGTTTAGCTGTTAAAACTAATGTGCGAGGGCGAGCGAGTGGAGGCTTGTTAACACTAGTCAAGAAACAGTTTGAACATCATACTGAAGTTATAGATAGGAAGGATTATTGGTTGTTTATAGGAATATTAATAGAACATACATTTATTATAATTGGAAATATATACTTGCCTCCTTTATGTGATATAGAATTACAGCTTGAATTATTGAATAACACAATTATTAAAATTAAATCTAAATATCCTAATAGTAATATGGTCTTGTTAGGGGATTTTAACTGCCGAATTGGCAATTTGAATAGTTTTGATGATGATATTTTTGATAATTTTCAACTTATTGGCGCGAGAACATCTTCAGATATTGTAATTAACAGAAGAGGTAAATTATTATCTGAAACAATGGAGACCCTAGGATTCTATTTATGTAACGGCCGTTCGTTGTCAGATAGTCCGGGGAAATTTACAAATATAACTGCTAGAGGTAAAAGTACCATTGATTTGGTTTGGATTAATGAAAATATGTTTAATTTGTTTTGTGATTTGTCTGTTGATTTAATTTCAGAATCTTATGACCACCTATTATGTTATGTACCTGTATTATAGAAATACCGCATTTAATTCAATTTAATAAGATAAATAGATCTTGTGTTAAAGAAAAACATTCACTAGTGAAAACTATTAGATGGGATTATGATAAGGTATTTTCTTTTCAAAATAGTTTGAAACAATCACAAAGAATTTATTTCAATGATAGTGACACTAGTAATCTGTATATTAATTTTATTGAGGCTTTGGAACAGGCGCTCGCTGGTTCGGCAATGTTGTCTTATGGGAAGCAGAACAGTCGTCTACAATATTTGGCCAAGAATGATTGGTATGATCATGAATGTAGAAAGCAAAAAACTATTCTTCGGCGCAAATATAGACTTTTCTTAAAACATAAACATCCTAAACTCCTTGAAAATTATATTGTTCAAAGATCTTCATATAGAAATTTAATCAATCAGAAGAAAAAAGAAAATCATATCCTATTTTTAGAAAATATTCGAAATGTTAAAAATAGCTCCCAGTTTTGGAAAGTTATAAAATCAGTCAAGGGTTACAGACCGACAATTAATGAGATAGGTTTAGATAATTGGTCTGTTTATTACAAAAAACTTTTCGGTGAGAAATTGTTATCGGATACATTATTTTTTTCAGTAGCCGATCCTTTTTTGGATGATCCTATAACCTTGGACGAATTACAATTCGCAATTAGAGTTGCAGGGAAAAACAAAACTCCAGGATTTGACAATATTTCTTATGAAATTTACAAGAGCCTCCCTGCTGAATGGGAACATTATTTGTTAAATTTATACAACACTATTCTAGTTCAAGAAACCGTTCCTAAAGCTTGGTCTAAATCTAAATTAAGCTTGATCTACAAGAAAGGGGACAAAAAGGATTTTGATAATTACCGGGGAATAGCTATTTTGAATAATATAACAAAGCTTTTTACCAGCATTCTGGCTCGTAGGCTTCTAAGTTGGGCTGAATTCTGGGGCTTTCTGCCGGAAGAACAAGCTGGCTTTCGTGAGGGAAGGGGTTGTCTTGACCATGTATTTACTCTGATGTCGCTTGTTACCATAAATCTGACGAAAAAAGGAGCCTATATTTATGCGACTTTTGTGGATTTTAAGAAAGCGTTCGATCGGGTTCAACATGATTTACTGTGGGATAAACTTTTTAAAATGGGTGTAAGTGGAAAAATTATTAGAATTATGAAGACCCTTTACGACAGTGCCGTAATGCAGATTAAGTTGGAAAATGAATTATCAGAAGAAATAGGAATATCTACTGGTTTGTTACAAGGGGAGAGTCTTAGTCCGGTCCTCTTTATTTTATTTTTGGCCGATATAGTGTCTTATTTTAAAGAAAATGAAGCGAACGGAATTAAACTCACTGCTTTAACTCAGATTAATATGCTCTTGTTCGCAGACGACCTGGTAATATTTGGATACTCCTGGTACGATGCACAGAAAAATTTAAAACTCTTGGATCAGTATTGTTCTAGTAATTGTTTATCAATAAATTCCCAAAAAACAAAAGTTTTAGTGTTCCATAAGTCACCCAGATTAAAGCGATTGAAGCCACTGTTTTATAGGGGTTTAAAGTTAGATTATTGTAGGAGCTATATTTATCTGGGAGTCCCCTTTTCTGCGAGTGGAAAATTTAAAGCCGCTTCAGATTTTTTTCTACAAAAGTCGGTAATAGCCGGCGCTAAAGTTAGGGACATTTTAATAAAGAGCAAAAGTGACGCTTGGGAAACGAAAATGGCTCTATTTGACTCTATGGTAGCATCAACAACTTTATACTGTTCTGAGGTGTGGGCTTTAAGGTATTTGGATGTGTTGGAAACAGCACAAACTAAATTTCTAAGAAGTTTATTTTACTGGTCACAGTGTACCACTCACTACATGATAAGGCTTGAAACTGGTAGGGCTCCGTTAAGTTCGTTTGTTTTTAAAAGAATCATTAATTATTGGACAAAATTACTCTCTCTTCCTGAAGATAGGCTTCCGAAACAATGTTTCAGATTTTTATGTTCCCTGGATACCAATGATCATTATAGCAATGAATACAACTGGGTGTCAATGGTTAGATCCTGGGGGGAATCATTAGGTGACGTACATATCTTTCATACAATGGACAGTGATTTTATTTCAAATGATGTAGTTGATAAACTACTAAACACCTTACTTAGTAAAGATATAGATCGGGCTCTTAATTCAAAATTTAGTTCCACCTACAGACGTGTAACTGACTTCAATTATTACCAACCACAAACCTATTTGAAATACAAAATTAACTTTGAAAAATTAAGAATAGTTAGTCAATTGAGGCTCAGTGGTGATAATATGATAAAATTGTTCTTCAAAGGTTCTCTCCTCAACATGACATCCGATCAAGACTGCCCAATTTGTCAACAAATAATTTTAAATCCGTTGAATCATCTGCTGGTAGAATGTCAGGCTAATTATAGTAACCGTGAAAAGTTTTTAGAACACTATTTAACGGAATCTGAGAGTGATGCCCAATCAGATCGCTTGCTGAATTTAGACAGCATTCAAAAAATAAATTCTTTGTTTTTGTTTATCTTAAACACCATTAGAAAAACCACTTAAGATTTAAATAAATAATAATAAAAAAAAAAAAAAAAAAAAAAAATGTAAAGGTGTTTTATCTCTGGATGCTGTCTCATTATTACTGTTAAGTCTGTGCTCTTGGTTTTATATTAAAAAGATTGGTTCATTTTTTATTTATTAATATTATTATTATTTTAATGTTACAGTAGGTATATTTTTCAGAAGAATTGTTTATTTCGTTTATACCAGACTCATTGTACAAGTTTATCTTAAACAATAAAATATTATCTATCTCTTTATCGCAGAAAATGTTAGCCATGCCTGAAAATAGATTGCCACGCATCTGTTATGCCGCGTTGCTTGACAATATTGATAAGCCGTAGCATCCCTTTCAACTGGACCGCTGATCTGCAAAAGCAGTTTGGGATTACTGGCTCCAAGTACATATACGATGGTAAACTGTCTGATATTTTGTCAAGATTTAACAACAATCTTAATAAAGTAAAGATGTTGAATTCCTGTCTTTGAACACCTTTCCCCAGAAATATTAGCAGCTTTGGATTGGGTGAACAATACGTTCTCTTTAAATGTCACATTGATTATGATCAGAGTTGCCTGTCAACTAGGATTAATGTCTGAGAAGAAACCTCAACTCTATATCCTCAGTGAGGTCTTATAAGTTTAATATTAAATTACCCTGCCCGCTAAGTGGAAACAATAAAGATGACTAAATTCATTTTCTAATTATCTGCCCGATGTTAGATGTTTTAAGATCCAAGTATTTACATATGTACAATAAAAGCTTTTCTTCACATGTACAACCTGAAATTTTGTTGGAGAACCTGTTATGTTTCGACATGGTATACGAAGTGAAATGCATGTATTTTTTTGTAATCAGTTTTTTAAAGAACAGAAATTTGTTTTTATTAATCTAGTTCATTTGTTAAAGCAAATTTATTTAAGTTGTTTTTTGTGTTATATTTGTAAATGCTAGGGTCTAACCCTTGCTACAAGCAACTAACTATCAATAAATTAATAAATATCGTTCGAAAAAACTTGTGTTTTTGTTAAAATAATTATAAAACGAATGATAGCTTAGCAGTTATGATGATGTAGCTTAACATTAAACTCCACAAATTTTTCAGTACCCTGAAGAAGGTAATATATTTACCGTAACGTTGGTATGAAGAAAGAAATTTGTTTGTGAATTTATACCGCACCTCAATATTCCCCAAAATCGTCATATAAAACGAATATTACATCTTCTTAGAAGTAATGATTTTCTTAATAAGATATAACCATTTTAAGTTAACCGAGTACGAAGAATTAATTTTACTCTCTCTTCTTCTATGTGCATTTGTGTGTGAGTGGTTGGCACATTTAAAATACAAAACTCACAATAAGTTCGAATTTCATATTTGGATTAGGTGTCACCTTCGCGCTTGAATATTTTTTTCGGGACGAAATCTTGATCTAATCGGAGTGATAGTTTCTAAATATGGGTATATCTATTTAGAGAAACTATTTCTTGATTTTTGTGCTGCCACTTAAACTATTTCTTGATTTTTGTGCTGCCACTCGTAATTTTACAATTGCAACTAGACCTCTTCCTGCAGCCTCAACACTCACCATCCCAATGATTCGACTCCATAATTTGATTTTTTTTTATATACCTTTATTACAAAAAAAAATCAATCTTATTTTACGGTTTTAAACTGCTAAGGTTTTAAATAAATTTCTTTGCATTCTGTGTTCCTTTTTGTAGAATCAAACAAAAAACTACAATTATACACAACAATTTTTATTAACTGTACAGTTAAAGTAAACAAGAGAAGTTTTTTAATAAAATACTAGTGTGTAGCTCTTCACACTGAAAATCACTTCGTTGCCATTTGTATTTGCAGTCTCGCCGTTTATGTGCTAGAAATGCTGACGTAACATGTATACATGTAAATAAAAAAACTAATTCGGTTCATTAGCACATGGGGCTTAGACACTAGCCTACTGCGCCACTCACATAACCAAGGTTTCAAAATTTTAGCCGCAATAGATGCCATTACGAAGAGATATGCCAGAGTCGTCTGAGTTTTAATTTAAAAAGGACGTCTGACCTAAATTCGTACAACTGGAATACGCAAACAGCAACAAATATGATTTGGTGAACTCTATTTTGAGTAAAAAGTGAAGCAATTGGATTGCCAGATCAGTATCACGTTTTTGCTTTATATCGTTTTAACCACTCACGATGTTAGTAGAGCGCAAAGCTTAGGTTTGCCTAACCACTGCGACCGATTAAAATTAAAGGCAAGATTATCTATCTTCAGATTAAAATCATAACAGCAGAGTAACCTCGGACGCAAACAATTCAGAACTGTTACAGAGATTATCTATCTGAATTCACTAACCTGCAGAAGGGCACATAGTAAAGACAATCTTCGGTTTCAGTTTGAACTTTGTTATGCCATTTTTGTATAGGGTTGTTTTTTATATGTGGACGCATGAAGTGCAAAATGAGATCTTTGGTACTTATTGTATGTTGAGTACCGATTATCTATAGTTACTTTTCTTCAAAGAACAACTTGGCAGCATGGATGAATAGTAAAAAAGATGGTATTGGAATTGTTGGGGAACGCGGCGATTTTATCCATCAAGAAGGCAAATATTTTTTTTAACTCTTTTCTTTTTTGGGATCACCATAGGTTTTGCATTTATCTGCAGAGGTTTGTTTACCGGGTTGGAGTAAAGAGTTTTGATTTCATTTACGAAGTAGTTGGCACACACTACACCGGATTTCATGCCGAGCTGGCCCAGTGGGTTAGCAGCTAGTAATCTTTGCACCAGTGTGCGAGCAACCTTCTTGCTAACTGCACAAACAAAACTAGACTAAAAAAACTAAGCAAAAAGTTGCCAAACACCAAAGTCTTGGAATGTTGATTATTTTTAACATTTTATTAAATACGTTTTAGATATCCCTCTCCCGCTTTAGGAATATCTTTAACCCAATTAACCTAGACTAATCTATTTGAATAACGGTATTGTTACCTTCACCAAAAACGAAGTGAATATAAGTTTAAATAAAAATAATAATTTATACAAATATAAAAACAGTAAGTAAATAAATGAGTAGATTGTAACTCAATTCGACGTTCAAGTTTTAACTTAATGGTAGATAAATTTGCAATGAACATCTTGTGCGAATCAACATAGGTTTTCGAAATACTTCAGTTTGGTACGATGGGGGGGGGGGCGAATTCTATAGCAATTTGAAGTTGGAGCAACATTCTTCCAAGTACAAACAACATGTAACGTAGGGGCTCAGAGTGCCAGTTTACAGCACTTAATCTGGGAAGGTCTACCAGGTCGAAGGGTTCTAGTATTACAGAGTGTCATGCCTCAGAACAATAGTAGAATGAGACGTCTTACAGTCTTTTCTAAGTCTGCCACCTTGTTTACTGCCTTTAGCGGTTCACATATGTTGTGCTTGGAGAGAACTTTCATTTGTCTTTCGTACAAATGAACAAGTTTTCTGAATTTAAAGACCTTCGATTATTTAAAGATAGTACTCCACAAATTATGCAAATAAGAGCAGTTTAATGTATCGCGTTTTCCTGTTCTTATTGCATGTTCTGTGAATTAACAGATACGAAAAGATCGCTGATTATTTTTCACTATTATACTTCATAGGAATCATGGATAAAGAAAACCATAATCTAACAAATATTTTAACTTTTTTCGAATTCGCGTCTTGAATGAAAAATTTGGCTCTATTTTTTTTCTTCTTTTAATTCACGTTCCTGAAATGTGAATTTTTTTAACGCGAACTTCGATTCAGTTCCCCACGTCGGCTAATTTGTTTTTTGTTACGTAGTTTAGAACTGCTGTATTTATAGTTTATTATTACTATTATTATTATTATTATTATTGGGTGACGAGAGAACGAGAAATTAAAGTTTTTTAAATCCTGTTAAAATCAATTTGGATATATTTAAAAACTGTCAAGACTTGAAAATTTATTATTAAAATTTATTTGCGTAAAAATATTTGCTTGCATGCCTTGCGTCGAAAAATGCGGCATACATCCCTTTGGTTATTCATATAATAATTTTATTAAAAATAAATTTGCTTTAAATAAACACTTAGTTATTACTTACTTTCTTCCTTTTATTCTGTTCTCTGCACATTGGGTCGCGAAAACTTAACAGTTTTAATGGTAGGTTTCGACTTGAAAGTTTGGCAACCCCTGCTTTAAAAATTGCATGTGCAATTGATATGCAAATAGAATAATCATTACCAATTAGAATAAATAGACAAACTAATAAAACAGCTATTGAATTTCTCCAACAAATGAGATTATATGGTTTTATTCGTAATTACACAATTATATTAAAATACGAAAACATTATTCGAACCTAGACCAATTGAATTTAGCGTGTCTAATCATATTTATCAGCATAGTTTCAAATAAAAAAACCAAACAACTAGAAAAAAGTATCTGCTTAATATGAACCTACCTATTCGTACTTATAAAAATATATTATAGTATTTTAATATTGATAGAATAGATAAAAAAAACAGGTGATTTTTTTCAACTGTCATTTACAACTAACATGCAACTGGAATGCTTGCTTTAATACTCTACATAAAAACTTCAACAATCCTTTTTTACTTTACTGAATATAATTTAGAAACACAAGAAAAATATAGCTGAGAACTTAGCGTGGCGGTCGACTGCTCGGTAAAGTATCAAGGGATTTGCAATCAAGCTTCTTTTAAGAAAAACACTGAGAGTGGCCAAAAAAGTGACATTTTAATTAAGCATTCCATTTTATCTTTAAATAATTAACAAGCTTGAGTAAAAAGGATTTGATGTCTCTTAAATTTAATTTAAGGAAGAAAAACAAAATGACTATGTTGGGGAGAGACAATTCTTGTTGTTTTTGAGTTTATAATTTCTATTGCGCATGTGCATGCGTTGTATCTGGTGGACACAATGCACACACACCGCTGATCGATGACAGTATCAACTTTCTGATCAGCCAAGGGGTCTGTGGATGGTTGGCCACTAACTCAAACAGGTATCTAAACTGGCGAAACTTAATACGTGTATACGGATTTCTGTGAGATTTGTAACGCATTATTAAAAATTGGTGGTAGAAAAATGGTGTTATAACACTTGCAGTTTTCCTGAAAACAAAAAAGTCGTTGTTAGTGACATCACAGGTTAATGTATGACTGACAATGACATGTGCGCAATGTTTTACTGTAACGTTTTCCGGTTAGTACGAGCAAGTTTTGCAGCTTTTCAAACTTCCTAGTTTGACCCGAAAGACCAATATGAGAGCCCAGAATGAAAGGAAATGTGGCGTTAGCAATCTTGCGATTCTTACACTTCTAATTGCCAACTTTTCTTCAATTTGCCTTCATAAAGCAGAAGTAAGCACGTATTATTTTAGGTAGGAGTTTATTTAGAAAAATTCAATAAAAATTTATGTTAAAGAACCTTGTTAATCGGTAGGACTAAGTTTTAAATTAGTTTAGTGTTCAGTTACTGTAATTTAATGAAATCTCATTATCCTTCGTAGAAAGTAAACCAGAATTTTGTATACAAGAGGAGAATTCCAGTAGATTAAAATAATTGATAAACTTGACTTCAAAAAATTATTTACGAAAAATTCTTTAAAGGTTGTTTAGATTTGTTTTCCTGAATCGCTCAATTTTCAAGTGTATCAGTTTACAATACAACCCGAACAGTGAAAAATTAATTACATTTGAATAAATTATCTCCATATAAAAATGCTTCTTTACTACTAACCGATCTCTAAAATTTTGTATTTTTGTTTTTGTTTAAATCGAAATCTACGTATTATTTAAATAGAGTATCCAGAGCCAGTGTTGATATTTTTATAAGAGATAATATAACATTTTTCATTGGTTACCATTCTTCAAATAATAATAATGAATTGTATGGCCATCGGTCTGGAAGTCAATAAGGAAAGATAGCACCTAATTAGAACAAAATAACTATTCAGAAGATACACAAAGCAGCAAGTACCCAACATTTCATTCATACTTCAACTCGTAATTTCAGCAATTAGAAACGATCGAAAAAGCTTGTTTTATTCAAATTTTATAACAATACCATTTAAGTGATTTTACAGCATTAAATTTTCATTAATACTTTTTAGAATTTATTAGATGACACGGACTTTTTTTTACGGGCCTTTTCCTCTATAAAATATTTTTGTTTAGTGAAGATTAGCTCTCTATTTTACTAGGATTGATTGTAATTGGATATGCCAAAGTGAAAGTTCAAAATGCGATTTTTAAAAAAATACAAACACTAACATATATTTACAAAATAATTATTTATTTATTTTTTCGATGTCCGGTATAAGTTTAGGAAGATAACTTTATTAATTCATTCTTTGATCAAATTTATTGGGTCTACACTCTTTTCAAATAGTTAAGAACTAAAAATAAGAGTTAGTGAGAATTCAGTTTATTTATTAAAATAATTTTATTCAGTTATTTTCTTCATCTAAATGATTTCTATTACTAATATTGCGGCTTTCGGGACACTACAAATTCGCCTCAGAAGAATGTTTTCATGAATCGTTGCAGAAGATATTAAAAACCTTATAGTGAAATTGAGAAATCAGTTTAGAATCAGAAACGAGGGAAAAATTAGAAACTAAAATAAATAAAACAAATATGCTTTTTCGAATGTTTCTAATGGGCTGAAATTACGAGCTGAAGAATGAATGAAATCTTAAGTACATGGTGGGTGATTTGTCACCACAAAAGTACCCTAAGTACCAAAAGTACACCTACTTTTGTAGTTTAAAGAAATTATTTAAAAAATAAATGCTGGTAGATGATCAAATACGATTTTTTTTTTTTTATCTTAATAATCCAACATCAACATAAGAAGTTAAGATATATATAATTCATTGATACAAAATTTGAAAAAAATGTCTGCCAAGCGGGTACTTGCTCTTACTAAAGGAATACAACAGTGCCATTGAATCAATATACTCACATTAACATTAATATAATTAATATAGGCATTAATACAATTTCAACTGAAGCAATCAAACCCAAAATAATTCTTGATTGCAATTCTACCAAAGATATTAAAAGTCGGGCACCCCACCATGAGTTCTGTCCAAGTGTCTGAAACAATTCACATAAATATTTTTTAAATATTTGCATGTTACTATTGCACCCACTAAAACGAAGAAAGTTTGACGGAGAATCAAGGGAACAGCTAGCCATATACCTCATTCGCTACCAACTCCTACCCTACAATAATACCACAGTTCCACAAATAGTTTTCGAAGAAAACCTTATTGTATCGATAGTTAACCAGTATCTTGAGGGTGGCAATGCAAGCAAACAAAAATGAATCTCGGTTCGTTTTCTCAAGAATGGTGACAAACGTGACTGGTTTAATACCTTAAGGGCCACTGAAAACACTGAGAAAGACGACCTAATATTTCCCAAAAACCATCTATTGAAAAACTTCCTTTTTTATTTTATATTATCACCTAAAGAGATGCAGTTCTGTTATGACTATGTAGGTCACAAGAAAATTACAAGTGTTGATATCACTGTGTAATTATAATTATTTCAAAACAGGTGCCCTAAGGCATAGGACCTAGGCCACAGGTGGGCCCCTAAACTAAAGAAATGTCTCCTCATATTCAATCCTTACACAGGTTTATCTTGAACGTTAAAAGTACCATCTTAAATTCGCCACAAAATTTTATAAACTTGTCTCTCTAGTCATTATGTACAATAGATTTTACACATACCAAATTATTGGTGGGCCATGGTTTATGGATTCTTGTTTGTAACAATGAAGGTATGTAACAACGCTTCCTAAATTCACAATCAAACACCCAATATGAAAGAGTAAATACTTACATCAAGTAACGTTAGCGAGTAGCTAGCAAAGTGTATCACAGAAAAAAGGAATATGGGCAATAGAGCCCCTGAATACTTTCGAATTAAGGAAAATCAAACAATAGATTTCATATTTATCTAATTCAACTAAAGCGGTTTTGCATAGGAGTTATGTCTGGTTTACCACAGCTGCGACGTTATTAACTTAATTCACCTTGCGTTAGAAGCTATTAGCTCAACAGAAACTGTTACGAAGAAATTCTTCTGAAATAGTTAAGCTCTATTTTTGAAGGCCAGCAGCATGCTGTAATTGGTTGGTCTCAGTACCCAGTAATGCCGTAGATTGTTAGTTATAGCCAAACCTTACCTTGGGGGCTACTTCGAGTACACATTGCTCTTCAAAGGTTAACTTAGAAACAGATCCAGTCTTTTCATGTAGTAGCCCCCCCCCCAGTCAAGCAGAGTAAAAAGACTCCTGGACAGCCAAGCAGCACTGGCAAACTTCAAAACTACCTCACTTGTTTCGGAGTGCAACAAGTCTCTGAACTGTTCTCTTTCCGGCGCAATAAAGTCACATTGGAGTGGGTCCAGGACTTGCAGATATTACGAAGTTGCTGACCAAATTGGCGTCCCCCTTTAATGCTTCAGTCGCATAACAACCAGAGGGGAAAAAATCTGAACTTTAAAATTTACCTATTAGATGTACAATGGATTGGTACAGTAAGCAATAATAAAAAGTAAATGGATGTGGTACCTTAGAATTAAATCATGCTCTACTCCAGATTTCTCAAGTCGCTCCCCGTATTAAAGTAAATCACAATGCATTTGTTTCCAAAGTAATCACGTTGATAAAACTAAATAATTAGTTGATAAAAAGAAGTACAGTAAATAATAACAGTTTATTATATAAATATATTGTAACGAAGTTGACCTGGGCAGAAAAGAAAGGCCTAGATTGTTCTAGGGGTTGACGACCAAAGTCAGTAACAGGCCGCCACTGCATAAACAAAAGGGCGGTATCTACCTGTGGCAGAGAAGAAAGGCCTAGATTGTTCTAGGGGTTGAGCGACCATAGTCGGTAACATGCCGCCACTGTGTGAACAAAAGGCCGGTCTCTACCTGAAGGGTCTAGATTGTTCTAGGAGTTTAGTGACCGTAGCCTGTAACGGTCCACCGCTGTGTAAAAGCCAGCTAAGAGAAAGGCCTCAGTTGGGTTGGTGGCATATGTGTTTTCCCAGCCAGTGATTGACAGGTGGGAGTGAGACAGACGGAGTTGGAGAGAGACAGAGATTTGGAGGAGGGCGGCCACAGCTGAGGTGGTGGCAGTATGGGTTTCCCAGACAATGAGCGGCAGGTTGGAGTGAAACAGATGGAGTTGGAGTGAGACAGAGAGTTGGAAGAGGGCGGCCCCTGTTGGGGTGGTGGCAGTATGTGTTTTCTTCAGCCAGTGACCGGCCGGTGGGCGTGACTCAGACGGAGTGGGGCAGTCGCAGTTAAAAGGAGGCAGACGCAGCTGGAGAAGTCAGTTCTTAGTCACGTTTTGAGGAAGTATTTGAGTGAGTCTTGGAAAGTCAGTTTGGAGAGACACTTTGGAAGGAACAGTTCGAGAGAGTCAGTGTTACGGAGTGCTTCTGTGTTAGCCAGTTGGGCAGGTAGTCAGTTAATGAGTCGAGCTGTGTTAGTGCGATTGAGTCTAGCGCAATTCGGTGCAGTGCGGACCAGGGGTCAGTCGTGGAACAGTTTTGTGGTGTTACGTAGTGAGTAACAGAAAACTGTTGTGACTGTTGTAAATGTTAACTGTAATGAATAGCGCTAGATGCTAGTAAATGTTAATGTGTTAATAAATCAGGTTATTACTTACAACTTTAGCGAGTTTTATTATTAATTAAACCCACATATTAAATTAACTAGTGGCAGGCATTAGTTATAGTTGTGAAGTTTTTAGTTAAAAAGGACAAAAACTTTACAATATATAAAACTGCTATCAGAGGGGGCTGACGACAACGCCACACAGCCTGAATGTTAGGTTATAGTCTAGGAAGGTTTAGCGTCATTTGACAGTGTTTACGTTACAGTGTTTTATAGTGTTTAACGACGAATAACTAGTAATTTAACTATTCTTTACAGGTATTTTATTGTTTTAATTATTTATGTATGTATGTATTATTGTTTTGTAATAATTGTTGTTCATTCTTTTTGGTGACTGATTCATAGTTTCAATGGGAATGAAAAAATATTTTCAATATTCCATAGTTTTGTATTAATTTATTTATAAAATTATATTCTTTACAGAATAATAAAATCTGTTTCGAAAACCGTCTTACAAATTAAATTCACTAGTGGTAATATTTTAAGAAGAAAATGGACAGAGTAGAAGATAAACTTTTTGTGCACCTTGTTAAAAAAGGAGAGGATGATTTCAAGTTAGCGAAATTTCAGAAGACAAGGCTTTATGGTTCAGTTTTCCATGTGAGTTCCAGAATTTAAAATTTCATAAGGTATTATCTGTAAAGTCAACAATAAAGTGTGCAATAGCAGCGATAAAACCAATTAATGGTTATCGTAAAGTGAGTGTTAGAATTGATGAATTACTAAAAAAAGAGTATTTCGATGAAGATGGTAACCTCTGTTTTAAAAATCTTCCACTAGAAGAATACAATCCAACCACAGAAATATCTGCAAAAACAAGTAGAAGTGAACAAGAAATTTTTTTATTAGATAAAATAAAAGAATTAGAAGCTAAACTAACTTTGAATGATGAAATTAAGTTGCATGAGGTTGAGAGAAAATTTATTTTGGGAAAATTTGAGAAAAAACAAAATGCAACGGAATGGTTTGCTAAATTGGAAGCGGAGTGCTCTAGACATAAAGTAAGTCAGGACTCTAAGATCATTGAAGTACTCCGGTTTTTTTTAGAAGGTACTGCAAAGGATTGGCATGATGCGAATTTTATGAAAATTGGTTTGACCAATTGGTTAGAATGGAAGAAATCATTTATGAACGTATTTGTAGACAAAGGCTGGTCGATGGTTAGAAGGGCTTATAATAAATACAAGTATTTAGGAGGATCATTAGTGGACTACGAATTGGTAAAAGAAAAATTATGTCTAGAATGTGAAAGTAGTGCCACCATTCAATCAAGAATCAATATGATTGTTGTAGGACTACCTTCAGAAATACAAGACGAATTGGATAGAGAAGAAGTAATAGAAATGGACAAACTTTAAACTGCACTCAGAAAATTGGATGATTCATATAGTACAAAAAGGAAAGACATTCTGATGACAACTAGGAAAAAAGTAAATATACAGGCTGAGAATTGTGATGAATGAAAACAAAATAAATCTAATCAAGTAGGCAAGAAACCCTGTTACATATGTGAAGCGTTAGGCTGGAAAAATCGCTATCACCCTAGTAATGAGTGCAGGAACAAGAACTTGTATGCCACTAGATCGAAAGTTAATACCATCGAAATGAACAATGGTAGTGATGTAGCAGAGGCAATGAATGTCGAAATCAGTGATTTAAACTAAAGGGCCCGGAAGAATTGGATTCATTAATCAAATTAAATGTAATCATAGACTGTTGGAGGTTTCTCAGGAAATGGATCTGCAAAAAAATTTATGCACATATTAGTTGATCATTTTGCCAGGTTTGCTTGGATATCCACTTCACGTACCCAATGTGCAAAAGATTTTATACATTTAATCGCTCCAGTTGCAAAACAAAACAAAATCAAAGTAATACTTGCTGATCAATATACGGGTTTAAACTCAGAGGATCTGAAGAGATATTTAGACAAGCTAAATATATCTTTACTTTTTACAAGTGTAGATTGCCCACAGTCCAATGGACTTAATGAACGCCTAAACCAAACCCTCGTTAACAGGATCGGGTGTAAAATAAATAGCGGAAAAAGGCGGGCTTGGACCGTCATTGCTGAAGAATGTGTTGCCGAATACAACCAAACCATACACACCTCAACTAGGTTTGCACCGGCATATCTTCTACGTGGAGAAAAACAGACAATTTGTCTAATAACTGCTTCTTCTTCTGGAAAAAACATTCGAAAACTCTTTACAAAGTTTTGCTATGAACAAAAAGAGATTTGATAAAAATCGTCGAGAGTATGAATTTAAAGTTGGAGACCAAGTGTACATAGAAAATGGAAATAAACTCAACAGGCGGAAAATGGATAAAGTGAGAATCGGTCCATTTAAAATAACTCGGAAAATTTCCCCAACATTTTTTGAAATTAACTGCGGAAAACGGAAGAAGAATTCGAACTATTTCCATACTAGCAAGTTGTCTCTTTATGCTCCGGTACAAACCAATCATAGAGGGGGAGATGTAAAACTGCTATCAGAGGGGGCTGACGACAACGCCACACAGCCTGAATGTTAGGTTATAGTCTAGGAAGGTTTAGCGTCATTTGACAGTGTTTACGTTACAGTGTTTTATAGTGTTTAACGACGGTGAAATATAACTAGTAATTTAATTATTCTTTACAGGTATTTTATTGTTTTAATTATTTATGTATGTATGTATTAATGTTTTGTATTAATTTATTTATAAAATTATATTCTTTACAGAATAATAAAATCTGTTTCGAAAACCGTCTTACATATATTAATACTGTCCGGTAGTATAATATACTCAGTGTAGAGCATTCTCTGATGTCAGGACATGCCCTTAATACAGAATCTTGTATTAAAACAGAATCCTGTAAATAAATACATGAAACACCTGGAAATAAGTGGCCAGAAATGGTAGCTTAATAAAATCAAAAAGTGTTAAATTATTACTACAAATAAGCACTGTTTATAACCAAGCTTACTAGCAGTTCAGAACAGGCCGAGTATTGTGCACTTTAAATAAAGGATACCTGCGAAAGGATAAACAAGTGAAAATATGAAAGAAAACATAATGTAATGGAAACTGTCTTCCGACAGCACGGTTGCCAAAAATTCTCTAGATAGTATGAATCTGGGATGCCTCTGATGCAGTCTTAATGCACTTGTTGCCGCGTTCGCTAACAATGCTTTATAGTAGGCGCCCTCAAAGCTCCTACAACAGACAAACATGTTCATTAACAAAGACACAAAGTCTCAGTTATACACTGAGAAACTAGTTGCTTCTCGTCACACAAAAATCTCATTTTCTTCTCACTTTCACTTTTTTAAAGGTTGTTTAGAAAAAAAATCCTACTTTTTAAATTTTTAATTCGAAGTTTAATCGTTAAAAATGTTGCAGGGGTGATACGATCACCTCTTTGATGACAAATGATTTTTTTTTTAAGATTTAAGGCGCGTCAACATCTGAGGTTATTGGCGCCCTGAGTTTTTTTCAGTGCACAACCGGCCTCCGGACAGTGTACTCTCGTTACAGCTAACACTGTCCATCACCGGGTAGTGAGCGGTAAGAAGCTACTAGGAAGAGAAACTCTAATGGCTAGCAGCTGGATTCGAATCCGGGATCTCCGTATGGGAATCCAATACGCTAACAGCATGGCTAATCTCTTCCCTGACAAATGAAATAATTGTTATGCACTGCGTTGCGAATCCATGTATCACCAATTTTATTTCACATCACGATTTTTAATATAACGTTGTTAACCTGACAAAAGCAGAAACTGAAATAGTTAAACGAACGGTGTAATACTTGCATAAAAAGTATTTAGACAGAGGCTATGTTCAGATCGAACACTATCAACCTGTTATTTAATACTAGCAGAGAAAGTTTGATGCTCGTTGTTACATCCTTTATTTCAACTCTTAGAGGTACAGGATTACCGCAGAAAAAATTAACTCAACAGGCCGGACACACAGTGATTTTTTTGCGGTCAGAATAATTGGATGTACCCTAAATAAGCCTCAAAATTTCTCCTCCACAAGAGTTAAATAAGACAGGAAGCTACGCGCCTAAGTATATGCTACCTATCTTGACAAAAGCTACTTTTCTAAAACTTTCAATTGTATGATAAATTAAATAAACAAATTTAGAGCATCTTATTTTGTTATCCACTCAATATTTTTTGTTTCCAATTTTTTAACTATTAACTTCTGACTCAAAAGATTATCTTGGCAAAATATAATATTTGATATTAAAAACAGACATGAAATATAACATAAAACTTTACCAAAATGGTGTTAAATAAAGTACGGTAAAAATTATTGTGAGCAGCCTGGTGCACCACAAGAACATCTCTGTTTTATGCAGAACTATGTGTGCTTTCAGAGCTTCAATGCCCGGTGCGGGAGTGTTCCCTTCCGTTGTGCTGTTGTTACTTGACATGTTCAGCCTAAAATCAGACAAAATTATCTACAGTTAATATTATTCATACACCAAAGCTAAACAGTCACTATTAATAATAATACTCGTATAAAACATAAAAGGCCGACTTCGCTCCAGCACATCAGAGTCGATCCAACAATTACTTATTGGTGGATACTTAGAGAATTAATTAGAAATATATATTGGTTTTAGTGACCGTAAAAATATTATACTAAGGATTCAAATTGGCGAGGAATCGGTCCAAATAAAAACAACTCGTCTTTTTTACCAACGTTTCGACAAATACAATATATTGCCTTCTTCAGGGCCTGGATATTACAAATAAAACAATACAAATTACAATTTACAATTGGAAAATACTCCATGAAAGAGAATTTTAATTCTGTTAAATGTGTTATTATAATTTCTCGTACATCATGAGACAGGCTAACTTATTACTGTACATATTAACAACTTTACTGTATAATATTATTAATTAAAATAATTTTTATGAATTACATATAGGAAAAAACATATATATAATTTTTTTTTATGTCGGCCATTACTATTATTTTTCGTGTACCACCAACCAGCAACTCGCGTACCACAGGTTGGGAAACGCTGATTTAGAGAACTGAAACACAGTAATACAAAAAAATAAATAAATAAATAAAATACATAAAAAAATTATTGTATTTTATTTATTTTTGGGTTACTTGTTTTAATTCTCTAAATTATTTGTATTGTTTTATTTGTAATATCCAGGCCCTGAAGAAAGCAATATATTTGTCGAACCGTTGGCAAAAAGACGAGATGTTTTTATTTAGACCGATTCCTTGCCAATTTGAATCCTTAGTAGAATCAACGTTACGCTTTTTCGTGCACTTTTTGACGATCAACCCTTATAAAACTGTCCTACCGGACAGTTTTAATAAATTGGGTGCGAGATTATTGTATAAGTATTTAGTTAATGGCAACCTGAAGTCTACATGAGTTTGGCTTACAAGGTGATACAGTTATATGAATATTCTAAGCAATAAAATATAAAAAGTCTAAAAAAAATTAATAGATAAGCATAATTTGATTACAAATATCTGACGTGAACACTCTTACGACTTTCTTTTCAACAATTAAGCTTTCCTTCAAACTTTAGTACTTTACTAAATGTTTATTAGCTTCAATACAGATTTGCAAGTGATAAATGGTTTATTTGTTACGTTTTAATAAATAGACTTAAGGAATGTGTGTGAGTGAAATAGGGTTAGTATGTACAACCATCCTTAAATAAACTGTTAATATTAGGTTTTATAAAATAAATTTCATTAAATTTGTAAGAAGTGAAGTTATTATAATCAGACTTTGGTTGGCTAAAGCCTTATTACGTTTTTTTTAAGTAATTCCCTAAGTAATTATTTTTCACATTCCTGGGTATGAATTTCGTCTAATACTTAGTGTAAAGTGCAATCATGTTAGCAAAACGGAAAACCATTTTTGTTCACAAGCTGCAAACCTGCCAAGCAGAAGATCTTTATAATTCTAGTACATTCAAACGCTAGCTGCAATCTTGCTCGAGAAACTGATAGGTTTGTTGGTGACAACAATGACACTATGAAACCGTAAGTAGTTTTATTTTAAATGCAAAGAGGAATGAAAAAACATAATATTCACCTAATATTACAATAAACCTAATCTAATAGAGTTAGATAATAAGGAAAAGGATATATTCTCAATAAATTTCACTCTAGTCTAGTTAATTAAGACATCTTGCTTACTGGGTTTAAAATGTCACTATTTCAACTGCACAGGTACGTAATAAAACATTTTGCAACGGTTATAAACATAAGTACATCCTCTAAACACTGAAATAGACGATAAGAATCAAGTACAATAGCATAGATGAAACAACTTCCAGAGGATGAAGGAAAGAAGGTGGGTGAACTATCTGCGTTGTGTCATCAGGTCGAAGGACATTCACATAGGAGGAAATTGTTAAAAGGCTGTTTCCAAGGGGTGATTCAGGCTTGGCGGCTGACCAGTAGAAAGAATGATTTTACTGTCTCCACATCCACACATTTTCTTATGTTTGGTTCTCCTTATCTACCGTCTGCAGTACATTTAGAAGCGTACAAACATAAAATAACACCTAATACAGATAATGCAAATACAGTCAATAAAAATAGGTTTTTTATTAAAACTGCCCGGCAGGACAGTTGTATAAGGTTGATCGTCAAAAACTGCACGAATATGCATAACGTTGAAAAACAAATAACTTTGACAATTTTTTTCTCTTTTTCTATGAAAGATGAAATTCCCAAATTTTCTTTAAAATGTAGGGCAAATCCTCCTTTATAACTGTAATTTTTTGCAACAACATAGATTGAATAGATTTCGAAAAATACGTTGCCGAAAACGAGCAAAAACCGCATTCTCTGAAAATGTTCTTGTTCTTATTGTCACCTTTTTTATAAACAACGAAGCCCCTAAACGCGCGAACCGATTTTCATGAATAAGGTGTCATTCGATTCGCAATTTCATGAAAATGTATCTTTTGGGGGTCTCGACGCCGTACAACAAATAGGAGAGGAGTTAGCCCCATATATGTGAGGCCCCCTCTAAAATAATAGTTACTAATAACTAGGGAACTGATTCGTATGTATTTACATATTTTTTTCTAGGCAATTTACAGACGTTTTTCAAGTAGAAGTATTCATACTGACACTTTTTAAGCCGTTTGAGTCTACTTTTATTTCACATATTTCCACATATTTGGATGTTATCGCATATTTATACATATTTGATTAAAATAAATAAATATTTCTACATATTTAATCAAAATATGTACATATTTTTCATTTTGGGCATATTTTCATAATTGGGAGGTGGTTGACAGGAACTGTGAACCACAGACTGTAGGGCTGTGAATCACAGTGGGTACAATGGTTATTGTAATTTACACAGAATGCTGCTAAACAGTGACGGGCACTTGTTAGTTCTTTGAAGTTGTCTGACGTTGTCTGTTCTTTCAGCTCGTTGGTTGAAGTGTCCAATTCATTTCGTTCGGTCACTTAGTGTATTCTTTTTTGGGTGAAATGCCACGAACATCGGCCTCAAACAAACAACTGGTTGCTAAATATCTTCGCGAGTTTCCAGCAGAACTTTTTCGAAGTGATGGAGACATTTTGTACTGCACAGCTTGTGACAAGCGCGTTTCTTGCTCTCAACGTTCCCAAGTCACCCAACATATTGCCACCGGATCGCACATAGAGAATAAAAACAGAAAGAAAGAGAGGACGTCCTATCAAGCCTTCCTTACATCTCCATCATCAAGTGAGTCTACTCTGAGTACAGATCTGTGTCGGGCTTTGGTTAGAGCAGATATCCCTTTCCACAAACTTAAAAATCCTCATTTCAAAGGATTCTTAGAGACCTATAATGGGAGAAAAATGCCTGACGAGAGCACTCTGCGGAAAAACTACCTGGAAGATATCTATAAAGATATACTAACCAAAATTCGAGAACATATCAAAGATGGACCGATTTGGGTGTCAATTGATGAAACCACTGACGTTAAGGGCAGGTATATTGCCAATGCAGTTATTGGAAATCTTGACAGTGATGCTGATGTGGATTCAAAGCCATTCCTTTTGAACTGTGAGGTTCTCGAAAAATGCAATCATTCCACCATTTCACGATTCTTCGATGCCTCAATGCATATCCTATGGCCCAATGGAGTTTTGAACGAAAAAGTTCTTTTGTTTCTCTCTGATGCTGCCCCCAACATGGTCAAGGCTGGGCAATCTATTCAGGTATTTTATCCTAAGATAATTCATGTGACGTGTATTGCTCATGCCTTGCATCGAGTAGCAGAAACTGTCCGATCTTTGTTCAGTGACGTAGATTCCTTAATCTCCTCGGTTAAAAAATTGTTATTAAAAGCACCAAGTCGCATTAAAATGCTAAAAGATCTCTATCCAGACTTGTGCCTTCCACCAGAACCAATATTGACAAGATGGGGTACTTGGCTGGAAGCAGCTCAGTATTACTATGAAAACTACAATAAAATCAAGAATGTCCTTTCACATCTCGAAGACGAAGCAGTAACGATAAATACAGCCAAGTCTTTATTCAAGAAACCTAATTTAAGGAACGACCTTGCATTCATTTCTGACGCGTATTTCTTGCACAAGTCATTACCCAACTTGAGTCCCAAAATGTTCGACTGACAGAAAACGTGTCCAACGTTAAAAAAGTCATCGAAAAGGTGGAAGGAATACCTGGGAGTAAGGGAGATCTGATCAAATCAAAACTGGTAAAGTACTGAGCAAGAACAAAGGGTGGGAGACCATCTGCCAGATTTCTGATATTATCAGTGGAACAGAAGTCACCTCAGAACATCGTGTACCCTTTACAACCAACGAGATAGCTTCTTTCAGCAAGGCACCTATAACATCTGTTGGGGGGTGATGTCAGTCGCCTACTCGTGGTGCCCCCTTTTCTCGCTGAACGACTGACAATTGTCGCCGAATGCAGCCCATGACAACACTACAATAATTGCGACAATAATAAAAATTATAATTATAATTATAATTATAATCATGGCTAACGCACAAGCAAACGGCCTTTCTCAAGGCCTTGACGACTGCCTGCTTAGAATATTATTCTGGAATGCAGGTGGAATTAGTAAGGACAAGTTCACTGAACTAAAACATATTATTTTAAGTAATAACATTGACGTTTTTGGCATTATTGAAGCAGGCTCTGCTTCAGACGATTTGCGGCATTACCAAATGCCAGGTTTCCAGACCAACGCACTAAAACGCGCCCGTCAAGTTTCATCCGGAATAATTGTGGCTGCAAAATCTTCATTGCTGGTTAGCTTTAATATCCTGAAGGAAATGGAAGATGAGGATAAATTAGAATGTGCTGAACTGAGGGTATGGAAGGATGCATATCTGCGACGTCTCTTATTTGCCTATAACCCGCCCGGAAACAAACCTAAACTAGAATGGTTGGAAGCACAGTGGGATAGACACTCAATTCTTTGTGGTGACCTAAATGCTCCATCAATGCGATGGGGTTACTCATGTACAAGCGCGGTAGGCAGGATTTGGCAGGATTTCATTGATTCAAACCCAGTTTTATTTGTTGACAATACTCCAAATGCACCGACCTTTCTATCCCACGCCGGTCATACGTCTCACCCCGATATTGTGTTGTCACCCTTCGAGGCAACCGGAAATTGTTCATTCACTCCTACCTGCCCCTGGAAGTTGTGGTCATAAGATACTCCTAATCGATTTACAGTCCACCTCTAAGAAGCCTCACAATAAAAAGCGAACCAGGTGGAATATTAAAAAGGCAAACTGGCAGCTTTATAGAAAAACCACGGGTGAGTCTGTTACTGGGAATTTAGTAACCGATAATGTGGATCACTCATTCCGAAAACTACAAACAGCCATTATAAGTTCTGCTCACAAAGCTGTTCCTAGAGGATGTGTAAAAAAGTATTCTCATTTTTGGAATGATGCGCTGCAATCACTGAAAGACGACAGGGACCATGCCAGAGATCAGTATGAGAGCACTCGCAATGCTGATGACCTCATTGACCTGAAGCGTAAAGCAGCAACTCTTAAGAAAAGTATAATCCAAGCCAAAAGAATGACCTATAAAAGATTCTAACAAAATCTTGATTTTAGGAAAGATGGGGCAAAGGCACATAAATTCATTTCTGCATTGAATAATAAGGTCCCCTCCGACAATCAACCAATGAATAAAGGCGACAAATTGATTACAAATGAAAAGGATATTGCCAAGCATTTCTGTAAATATTATCGCAAAGTTAGCAATTTTAGACCGAAAAAAGAAAACGGGAGTCCTAACACCTCGTTACCAATGACTTGTAATAGACAAGAGGATGAAGACCTATTTAATAAACGTTTTCAACTGCCTGATTTGGATTGTGCCTTAAAAACCACCGATACTAATAAAAGTGCAGGGCCGGATGAGTTACTGCCAGCATTCTTGGTGAACCTTGGCCCTAAAGCTAAAGTAGTAGTGCTTGCCTTTCTCAATCTTGTATGGCAAAAAGGAATCCCATCAGAGTGGAGAAAAGCCGAAATTGTGCCGATTTTAAAAAAAGATAAGTCCCCTAACCAGCATGAGAATTTTAGATCAATTTCACTCACGAGCTGTTTTTGCAAGATATTCGAAAGAATGGTTCTCAGGAGGCTGCAGCATTTCCTGGATAGAAACAAGCTCATCTCAGACTGCCAAGCTGGCTTCAAACCCCGTAGAAACACCATCGAACATGTGATACGTCTCTCGCAAAGTATTAAGCAAGGGTTTCAGCACAAGCAGAGCACGTTGGCGGTATTTATTGATTTTAGGGCAGCATTCGACAATGTGTGGAGAAAGATGTTACTGCACAAACTACTAAACTTGGGCATAAGAGGCAACCTCTATCGATTTATACATTCATTTCTTGCGCAAAGGTTCGTTCGGGTTAGATATAAAGATGCTGTATCGGCTTTTGAACAAACGAAACAAGGCCTCCCGCAAGGATCTGTTATAAGCCCAGTATTATTTAACGTAATGATAAATGATGTACTGGAAGCAATAGAAACTCAGCCAGGTTTGAATGCTCTGCTATATGAGGATGATTTGGTGATATGGGCCACAAGTGGCAATATACAGGCTTTAGAATCATGCTTAAATGATTCACTTAAAGTAATCGAACGATGGTGTTTGGAAAATGAGATGAAGGTAAACCCCAGGAAAACAGAATACCAACTCTTCACGCTGTCCACTAAGCAGTATGCACTCTCCTTGAAGTATTGCAATGAACATATTGTAAGAACCGATGAAGCCACTTACTTGGGTGTAAAATTTGACCGAAAGCTAACTTGGGGGAAGCATGTTGAGAAGCTGGTGGAACGAAGCGAACAACGCATATCGCTTCTCAAGAGACTGACGGGTATTAAATGGGGTGCGACACAGGAAGTGCTTACCCTCGCCTATAAAACGTATATAAGACCCTCGTTAGAGTATGGCACGGAAGCTCTGATTACTGCCCCTGAAACAATATGTGGTAAACTAGACAAAGTTCAAAACGCGGCCCTAAGAGTTATACTAGGTGCCCCTCGTTCGACCCCTATTACTTCAATGGAGATGCAAGCAGATATCGAGCTACTTGCCGTCCGACGAGAGATTGCTGCGATTACCCTCGATGAAAGATTAAAGCGATTACCCATTAAATACTGGCAAACCGAAAGTGTGCCCACATTGAGGTTGAAAACTCAAAAATGCTTTGCGGGTAAAGTTCGAGATTTACGTGAGCAAATAGGGTTTGAGGATTTACAAGATCGGAAACCCTTTTCTGACTCTGATTCCTGGGAAGAGCCACAGTTGGCGCCGGGTAGACTGAATTTAATAGAAGATGTAAGAAAGCAAAGCAGTCCCCCGCATGAATTAAAACTGTTTGCCCTGGAAACAATAAATAATGTTTTCCCTTCTCCGCCTTGGGTGCATGTTTACACCGATGGTTCTGCCGAAGGTGCAAACCGTAATGCTGGCGCAGGAGTCTACGCAGTGCAGTTCCAATTGAGTGTTCCTGTTGGAAAGTTAGCATCAAATTTTGATGCAGAACTGCACGCCATCGCCATAGCGTTGGAAGAGGTGGCTAAAAGGGACTTTTGCAAGACTGCTTTACTTGTGGATTCCCAAGCAGCTATTTCAGCAGTAACCGGCTATGATGATAAAGACGACATCATTATAAAGAAATGCAGGGCTCTCATAGATAGGTTACTTTCGCAAGGGAAGCAAGTTGTACTGCAGTGGATCCCGAGTCATGTTGGACTCCAGGGCAATGAAGAAGCTGACAGATTGGCAAAAGAGGGGGCGAATCAAGTTCAGTTCGAGGCCCCGCTGACGCTTAGAACTGCTAAGAGAGAGATCCGGCTCCGATTTCGATCGAAGATGGCCGAAGAACAAAGGGGAAAAGCACAAGGGAAGCAGTGGGAGGTGCTTGAAAATATCAAAGGAAGACTCCCCACCGATCTGCCTAGATCAACAGCTGTGGCATGCTTTAGATTATTGACGGGGCATGATTACCTTCAGAAGCATCTCCACCGAATTGGCATTAAGGACAACAGTATCTGTGTGCTTTGTGGTGGAGATGTTATGAACGGTCCGCACCTGCTAGCATGCTCCCAAATTATGTTTTAATTATTCGGATATCGGGAATAATTAGGCTGATTTACGCCGGATACTGAAGTTAGAAAGTTTTTACGAGAATGCCTCGTGGATCTAGTCTTATCTTATTTAGTTCAGATCAGTTTAACCTTACATACATTTGGCATCAATTCAATAGATCAATCAAAGTAATGCTATTTTCCAAAATATTCCAAACCTTTGAAAGCCTATCCTGTAAAGTTTCTTATCTGGTTTAGAGGTTTTTTCTTGGATAAGCAATACTTTTATACTTGATACCAAGTTAGTAGAAGGTAGATGTAGAATGTAAAACTATCAATCAAGTTAGTGGGAAGAAGAAGAGATGAGCATGTGACCAATGATGCATCGTTTGTTAGGAAACCCAACGCTCACATGATTTTTTAAAGAATCTTTCTTACATTTTTTTCACACTCCAAATGAATGCCATATTTAATTTTTACCACTTTAGAAGGAATCTACTCATCAGAAGTACCATTAATTCATTTTACGGGAAAAACTGTTCAAGTAAATGTAGTAGAAGTTCAAATAAAATCTCAAAAAACGGAAAAATCTATTCGGAAAATGATCAGCCGATTATCTTTAATTTAGGAATTCAGACCCAGATTTGTTTTATTAATATTATACTGGCGACAATTTAACATTACTTGCAGTTTGAACACCCCCTTCTTTCAGAAGGGCCCTTCATTAAATCTTCCTGGAAAAAGTTTGAATTAAAGTTTTAGATCGAAATCTATATGTATGTGCACTAGTTGAGAGATTTGTTGGAGCAGTGTTTAAGAAAACAAAAAGATTACTAAAAATCGGTTCTGTACAGTTGTACTATCAATTGGCCGATTTTGACGAAAATCTTATTACGGCATCTTTTTTGTTCCTAACCTAAATATCAAATTTGAATACGATGTTTTGTTCTTGAGTTACACTTGACACACACACTGTGAGGAGAGAGAGCAATCGCGAACTTCTCTCTTTATTGAAATTTTATGGAAGCTAACACAACGATTTCCTTTAAACTTATTAAACTCATTGCTCACCTGTAGATAAACAAATACATTTTTACATAATGTATACATTTTTTTTTCCAGGAAAATCCGATTTTGGCACTCTAGGCAAGAGGGGTAGTTACTTTCCCTTAAAGGACCATTTTAAGCGAAACCTTTGGGACTCATTATAGAGGATTAAAGAAATGAATTAGTTAGAAAAATTATATTTTGGTTACTACAATATATTAAAACTGTCCGGTAGGACAGTTGTATAAGGGGTGATCGTCAAAAACTGCACGAAAAAGCGTAACGTTAAAAAACACCTAACTTTAACAATTTCTTTTCTTTTTCTATAAAAGATAAAATTCCCAACTTTTCTTTAAAATATAAGGCAAATCCTCTTTTATAACTGTAATTTTTTGCCACAACATAGATTGAATAGATTTCGGAAAATACGTTGCCGAAAACGAGCAAAAACCGCATTCTCTGAAAATGTTCTTGTTCTTATTGTTACCTTTTTTATAAATAACGAAGCGCCTAAACGTGCGAACCGATTTTCATGAATAAGGTGTCATTCGATTCGCAATTTCATGTAAATGTATCTTTTGGGGGTCTCGACGCCGTACAACAAATAGGAGAGGAGTTAGCCCCAATTATGTGAGGCAACCTCCAAAATTATTATTTCTAATAACTCTATAAATCTCAACCCGATTTTGTTGTAATTTGGAAGGATGAAAGGGTTAGGGCTCTCCTATGTAACATTAAAGTGACGTTCTGCTCTTACACCTACTAAGGGAAAGTTTTGCAATCATTTAAAATTATCGTTTCGTGAACCTATTACTTTCAGGGAAGTGTTATTTGGTTCAAAAAGTGAAGTAGATTTGTATTTTTAGAGGCCTCGACGCTGTGTATCTTTAGTTGAGGAGTTTTCCCACCCAAGTAAGGCCCTTTCTAAAACTACTTTTTTTTTTATGATTTAAGGCGCGTCAACATCTAGGGTTATTGGCGTCTAAAACTATTATTACCAATATTTCTAAAACGCTTAGTCCGATATTGATAAAATTTAGCAGAAGAAGTGGTTAAAGCTCCTCTACTTGGCTGTGAAGTGCCATCGTGCTCTTACACCTACTAAAGAAAGTATTGCAATCGTTAAAATTATCAATGAGTGGACCGATTTACATCAATGAAATGTCGTTCGATTCAAAATCATTGCCTCTTTGCCTTTTAGGAAGCAGTACTGTAATTGCAGTTTATTTTTCTTACTCCTCTTAAAATGAAGTACTGAGATCTCAGTTTAATTTTGTTACTTACGTACAAATACCTTCCTATTTTATTCAAAACGCTTTCTCAAAAAAAAAAAAAAAAATTGTTATTGAGAATAGTTTGGGCACCGCAACTATAATCATTCTTTAAAAAGATCTCTCCAGTAGTAGTTACGGTTCCGACTTAACACCTTATCAGGTTATAATAGTAGAATTGCTTATTCCAAAATTTAAAAAAATCTGTAAAGCAGATATGTAACTAAAACTGATATGAAAATAGACAAAAAGGAAAATCTATCCAAAAGGTACAAAAATCTCCTTAACAAAAACTTATAGTTTAAAAAGTTAAGTATAAGGGTTGATTAAACGCCAAATGATACACAAATCAGCAAGTACCCATCATTTCATTAATACTTCTATAATCATATTTTTTAGAATGTATTAGATGTCACAGACCCTTGTGCTGGCCTTTTATAACCCATAAATATTTTTCTGTTACAATAATAAAAGATGTATCTCATCATCATAGTTAGTATTAAAAATGCACTTCATTTTAATTCTAATCCAAATCATTCTTGTGATTCATCTTTATTCTGAATAATCATCACATTCACTCGCATATTAAAAAGAAAAAGGGAAAGTTGGAGTTGGTCTTTTACTGTTGTAATTTGAATTACTGAGTTAAAACCAAATTTCAGTCTTGAATTCGTCTTATGTGAGCACAAATTAGTTAATTACAAAGAAAGAATGCTTATAATTACAATTCATTCATTTTCAAACAAATTTAATGTAGCCCTTTAACTGAGTACTTGTTTTAAAGAAGTTTTATAACCAACTAAATATATGCGTATCTATTTTATATTACATACTCGTATATGTATATCATTGTGTGGAGAACACCTAGATTAACAGTGTAATTGAAGAAAACTACATTAACATTTAACATTAGCAAACTAGATTAATTACATATTATTATTCATGCTTAACTACTGCATAAAGTACCAATCAGTTTAATTGAACAATGAACTTAAATCGACGATTTTTACTTCCTTCTGCAGCGTTAAACTTGCACTTAAATCAGATATCAAAAACAAAATAAAATCAGTATGTAAGTTGGTATATCCATTTTTAATTTCAACGTCAAACAATTAAATTTTTCATTAACCTTTTTTTTTAAACCTGTGCATGAATAGTTTAATACCACCTATTACGATCTAAATTAAATAGGTGCTGTTTATTACTAAACAAATATTTATGCATGATAAGGGTTTGTGACATCTAATACATTCTAAAAAATATGATACTAGAAGTATGAATGAAATGTTGGGTACTCTCTGATTTGTATACCTTTTGGCATTTAATCAACCCTTATACTTAACATTTTAAACTGTAAGTTTTTGTTAAGGAGATTTTTGTACCTTTTGGATAGATTGGTTGGAACAAATTTAAACATCCAATGATTTTTTTAAATAAACGGGTATCGGGAATAACTAGTTGGAAGATCTAGGACGAAAAAAAACTGACAAGTTATGGGGGAATGGTAACAAGTTGGTCGGAAGAAGACAGAGAGTGGAAAAATGTTGTGGAATTAAGTGATAAATAATTATAACCCATTAAGAGGAATAATAGAAAGAAAATTGCAATTACCAGTACCTTCCAATAAAAGAAAAAAGATAAATTTTGGTAAGACTACTTCCTTTTAAGGGATGTAAGAGAAAACATGCTGTGATCACAATAACTTCTAAAGAGGGGAAATAAAAATGATATGCAATCACAGTTCTTCTCCGCAAACGGACAAAGAGAATTTAAACTGCAAATACTGCATGATTGCAAATACTTCCCTTTAGTAAGTGTAATAGCAGGATGACACTTAAATGCCACGCATGCTAAATACTTCTTGACTAATTTGATCAAAGACGGGCGAAGATTTACAGAATTATTATTAATAACCGTTTAAAAGGGGGCTTTATTTATGTAGGGCAAACTCCCCTTCTAAGTATGTACCATCGAGACCCTAAAAAACCGTATCTACCGTATCTAAAAATTTAAATTCAAAGACAATTAATTCATTAAAATCAGTTACGTCGATAGCTTTAACGGTTGCAGAACTTCCTCTTAGTAGGAGTAAGAGCATGATGGTACTTTAGAGTCAGCAAAATCGGACTAAGCGTTGAAGAAAGATTAGTAATAATAGTTTTAGAGAGGGCCTAACCTGCGTGGGGCAAACTCCTCTGCTAACGATAAACAGCGTCGAGGCCTATTGTTACTAATTTCAAATTAGTAAATCACTTAAGGGTAAGAAAAATGGCGGTATAGAAGTTGTTCGTGGTTGTGGTGATTGTTTTAATAGTGGCTACCTGAGGCCCAGGAAATTTGGATTTCATTTTTGTAGGGGTATTGGGATTCCTAAAGATTGTAATTATTTGTGTTTATTTTGTTGAGTTCAGTGCTGCCTGGGAAATCAATTAAATCATATGGGAATGGTTTTTTTTTTTAAAAAAAAAAGGGTCACCTGGATAGAAAAGAAAAAAAAAGAACGACAAAAAAAAAAGAGACAGTTGAGTTTTGGTGAGAGGAGCGACAAGTTGTGTGTGGCCACACAGAGGAAAATCTGGTTTTGGGCTAGACGAGAGCAAGGTTGAGGTGGAAAGAGCGAGCGGAGTACTTTGGCAAGAAAAGATTGGGTGATCGCCTTACTCCTCAATTCCTTCCATCGGGGGACACCTCAAGAAATTCCTGAAAGGGGCTGGCGAAGGACAGGCTGTCAGCTCGAAGAGAGAAGGAGCATCAGAAGTAACACCTTTCCTTTGATTTATTTAGTTTTGTGGTGAGTGAACTTTTGGGAACGTTGAATATCCGATTACTTTAATTATTATTATTTTTTTTTGTGTTCAGCCTTGTAATTGTTTAATACAAGCCATACTTGGTATATCTATATATATTTTCTTTTGTTTTCTTTTGGGTTTCGTCGTATACCCCACAGCCAGAAGTAAAAACGGCGTGGCGCTCAATCTTTTTTTTGTTTTCGCTTTTTTTTTTCTCGACCCACCCCCTTCTCCACTGGTAGCTGGCGAGCCCGAACATATTGCGTTCTCGCCTTAGAGAGAGCGTAACACTATAAAAAATGCAAATCTACAACACTTTTTGAACCTATCAACACTTCATTGAAGAAAACAGGTTCACGAAACAATCATTTTAAATTATTGCAAAATTTCCCCTTAATAAGCGTAAGAGCAGAACGTCGCTTTAATATTACGTTGGGGAGCCCTAACTCTTTCACCCTGCCAAATTTTATCAAAATCGGGCTATGATTTACAGTTATTATTATTAATAACTATTATTTTAGAGGGGGCCTCACATATATGGGGCTAACTCCTCTCCTATTTGTTGTACGGCGTCGAGACCCCCAAAAGATACATTTACATGAAATTGCGAATCGAATGACACCTTATTCATGAAAATCGGTTCGCACGTTTAGGCGCTTCTTATTTATAAAAAAGGTAACAATAAGAACAAGAACATTTTCAGAGAATGCGGTTTTTGCTTGTTTTCGGCAACGTATTTTCCGAAATCTATTCAATCTATGTTGTGGCAAAAAATTACAGTTATAAAAGAGGATTTGCCTTAAATTTTAAAGAAAAGTTGGGAATTTTATCTTTCATAGAAATAGAGAAAAAAATTGTCAAATTTATTTGTTTTTCAACGTTATGCATATTCCTGCAGTTTTTGACGATCAACCTTATACAACTGTCCTACCGGGCAGTTTTAATTATTATAAACGTTTGACTACTACATAAAATAACAATTACTTTAATCGAAGAATAAACTTAAACCGACGATTTTTATTTAAAAATAAAAATACATAAATAAAATAAAATCATTGATGTATGTTGGTGTAAGCATTTTTTAAAAAACGTTTATGAATTTTTTAGCCTCATAATTTTTTTTAAAAGTTTTTATTACGTTTTCATTTTCACCTGTGATTAATAGTTTGATTATTATAGATAAATAGATACTACAATCAATCTAAGTTAAATGGTGTGCTACTTGAACAAACATTTTGAAGATGAAAATGGCCAGCATAAGGGTATGTGACATCTAATAAATACTTAAAAAATACTCCTTAACAAAAACTTACAGTTTAAAATGTTAAGTATAAGGGTTGATTAAACGCCAAAAGGTACACAAATCAGCCAGTACCCAACATTTCATTAATACTTCATTAATATTTAAGTAATTCTACTGCATTAATTTTCATTAATAAGTTATTTTTTAGAATTTATTAGATGTCACAGACCCTTATGCTGGCCATTTTCGTCTACAAAATATATGTTCAAGTAGCACTGTAGATTGACTGTAATATCTAGTTATTTATAATAATCAAACTATTAATTACAGGTTAAAAAGAAAAACGTTATAAAAAATAAAATAAAAATATGAGGCTAAAAAATTCAAAACCTTGTTTAAAAAAATGCTTACACCAACTTACATCAATGATTTTGTTTATTTTATTTATTTATTTTTATTTCTTAAATAAAAATCGTCGGTTTAAGTTCATTCTTCGATTAATGTAATTGTTATTGTATGAAGTAGTCAAACTTTTATAATAATAGGTAATAATTATCTGGCTTTATCGCAAATAATATAGTTTTCTTCAATTACATTCTCCATCTAGGTGTTCTTCCCACAATGTTGTATATATGTAATATAAAGTAAATAAGATATGCATATATTTAGGACAGCTAATTATTCCAGTATTTTACTATAAGTAAAATTAGGGGGACTAAATTAAATTACAATAGAGAAATGAATAATTATTGTTTAATAATCTACTTGTTATTAACTGTGTGTTAATTGTGCTCACGAATATTTCGGTAAGACGAATTCAAGACAGTAGCCTACTCTAACTTTATCTTTACTTTAACATGCATGTACGTATATGTGATTTATCATAATTATAACAAAAAAATAATATAAATGAAGTGGCCAGCATAAGGGTCTGTGATATCTAATAAATTCTAAAAAATAACTTATTAATGAAAATTAATGCAGTAGAATTACTTAAATATTAATGAAGTATTAATGAAATGTTGGGTACTGGCTGATTTGTGTACCTTTTGGCGTTTAATCAACCCTTATACTTAACATTTTAAACTGTAAGTTTTTGTTAAGGAGATTTTTGTACCTTTTGGATGATTTTCCTTTTTGTCTATTTTACAAAGTTACATATCTTCTTTACAGATTTTTTTAAAATTTGGAATAAGCAATTCTATCATTATAACCTGATAAGGTGTTAACTACCACTGGAGAGATCTTTTTAAAGAAAGATTGTAGTTGCGGCTCCCAAACCATCCTCAATAACAATTTTTTTGAGAAAGCGTTTTGAATAACATAGGAAGGAATTTGTACGTAAATAGCAAAATTAAACTGCGATTTCAGTACTTCCTTTTAAGAGGAGTAAGAAAAATAAACTAGGATTACAGTACTTCTCCCTAAAAGGCAAAGAGGCAAAGATTTTTTAATCGAACAATTCATTGATTTAAATCGGTTCACTCATTGATAATTTAAACGATTGCAGTACTTCCTCTTAGTAGGAGCAAGAGAATCAGCAACGTAGAGGAGCTATAACCACTTATTCGAGCTGAATTTTATCAAAATCGGACTAAGCGTTATAGAAATATTGGTAATAATAGTTTTAGAAAGGGCCTTATTTGGGTGGGGCAAACTCCCCTCCTTATGAGGCACGGTGCCGAGACTTTTAAAGTGCAAATCTGTATAAAATTTCGATTCGAATGACACTTCATTCATAAAAATCGGTTCACGTGTCGATAATTTGAAACGATTGCTATACTTCCCCTTAACAAGTGTAAGAGCTGATCGCCGCATTAATGTTACGTAGGGGAGCCCTAACCCTATCATCCTACCAAATTTTATCAAAATCGGGCCAAGATTTACAGAGTAATTAGTAATAATAATTTTGGAGGGGGCCTTACATAAAGGGGGCTAACTCCTCACCCATTCGATGTACAGCGTCGGGACCCCCAAAAGGCACATCTACATAAAATACTGAATCGAATGACACCTCATTCATGAAAATCGGTTCACGCGTTTAGGCGCTACGTTGTTTACAAAAAAGGTAACAACAAGAACAACAACAACAACAAGAAGAACAAGAACAAGAACATTTTTTGAAAAAGCCGTTTTTGCTCATTTTCGGCAACTTTTTTCTCGAAACCTATTAGATCTGGGTGGTTGCAAAAAAATTACAGTTATAAAGGAGGGTTTGGAGTAAGATTTAAAGAAAATTTGGGAATTTTATCTTTTATAGAAAAAGAGAAAAAAATTGTCAAAGTTGGGTGTTTTTCAACGTTACGCTTTTTCGTGCAGTTTTTGATGGTCAACCCTTATACAACTGTCCTACCGGACAGTTTTAATTAATGAAAATTAATGCAGTAAAATTACTTAAATAATATCAATGAAGTATTAATGAAATGTTGGGTACCAGCTGATTTCTTTATCTTTTGGCGTTTAATCAACCCTTATGCTTACTTTTTTAAACTGTAAGGGGTCATTCCATGTCAAATCAATACAAAAAAAGACCATTTTTGACCTCACCATCTCGGATTTCCTTGAAATTTGGCACATGTGTAGTATTGGTATAGACTTGGAAAAATATGAAATTTTACTGTGATATGTTATCTGGTTTATGAGTTACAGGGCTGTAAAGTTGCCAAAAATGGGCTGAAAAACAGGGAACCCCGTGTTTTTTAATTACTGTAGAAGCTTTCCTAATTGAGCTACAGACTTGAGATTGGTATCATTTTATAGCAGATATAATGCCCTTTCCTGTGATATGCGACACCATATGGGTTAAGATAAATAAAGTTTGTTAAATTTAAATTTAAAATTTTAATTTTAATTTTTTTAAAAAGTACATATTTTAAAATTTTAAAATTAATTCCATGAAAAGCTAGTAGTGTTATGAATCACTGGGCAAAATATTAATTTGGGACGACAATGGCTTCATTGTTGAAAAAATTTGAAACTATAGCTCCTTTTCATGGAAAGTATATTTTAATAAAATTAAAGTAATAAATAAATTGAAAATAGTAATAATGAATCAATGAATCATAATTAATAATTATTAAGATTTAAAATATTGATTTTGAAATCATTTTTAGAATTAATAATTATGATTACAGTAATTAATCATATTAATTATAATATATTATTTTAATGAAATTATGCAGTTAATCAAATTATACAAAAATAATTCAATTCAATATCTTTGTTCAAGAACAGTCTTCTTTGGCTGATAACAGCCTCTTTAAGTTGGTTTAAGTCGGCAAAGGGCCTTGTGATGGCGTAGGGGGTTCGGTAAAGATACTGGCAGCTCGTGCCAGTTCGCAACGACCCTATGAAAATCAAATCCAAACTTCACTACAACTTTTTGAGTGGGCAGTAGAAAACATCACCAACATAGACTTTGCATATTCAACCCAGGAAGACTATGTTGAATCTGAGTGTTTTTTAAAAAATCGGTTTGCTCAAGCATTGGCTATTAAAGGAACACAGCAATACCATGCTTTCTCAGTAGTGGATGTTTTGATAAAAATTGATCCTGTGACTCTGACTACAAGAACTTACATATGTCCTTCTACAAAGTGATGCATGTCAAACAAATGAAGCCTTTTCAAGCTTAAAATAATAAAGAGATCCTATTACTTAACAGTATGTTTTACTTTGGTCTTATTAGTGGAATTATTATTAGAATTATTGTATTAACATGAATTCAGAGTTGAATTAATCGGATTGGAGCTTTAGTTTTAAATTTTTTTAACAATGAAGCCATTGTCGTCCCAAATTAATATTTTGCCCAGTGATTCATAACACTACTAGCTTTTCATGGAATTAATTTTAAAATATGTACTTTTTAAAAAATTTTAATTTTAAATTTAAATTTAACAAACTTTATTTATCCTAACCCATATGGTGTTGCATATCACAGGAAAGGGCACATATGCTATAAAATGACACCAATCCCAAGTCTGTAGCTCAATTAGGAAAGCTTCTACAGTAATTCAAAAACACGGGGTTTCCTGTTTTTCAGCCCATTTTTGGCAACTTTAACTTTACAGCCCTGTAACTCATAAACCAGTTGACATATCACAGTAAAATTTCATATTTTTCCAAGTCTATACCAATAGTACACATGTGCCAAATTTCAAGAAAATCCGAGATGGTGAGGTTCAGACCCCGTGTTGATTTGACATGGAATGACCCTAAGTTTTTTTTAAGGAGATCAGTACAGTAAGTAAGTAGTACATACATATTATATATATAACATAGTAACTAATATACCAAATAATTGCGTAAGGGCTTCCAAGTTTTTCTTGTAATTTTATTCATTAAAATTATTTCAGGAAGTATTAAAACTGTCCGGTAGGACAGTTGTATAAGGGTTGATCATCAAAAACTGCACGAAAAAGCGTTAGGTTTAAAAACACCCAACTTTGACAATTTTTTTCTCTTTTTCTATAAAAGATAAAATTCCCAAATTTTCTTTAAAATATAGGGCAAATCCTCCTTTATGACTGTAATTTTTTTGCAACAACCTAGATTTGATAGATATTGAGAAAAAAGATGCTCAAAATGAGCAAAAACGGCATTTTCAAAAAATGTTCTTGTTCTTGTTCTTCTTGTTCTTCTTGTTGTTGTTACCTTTTTTGTAAACAACGTAGCGCCTAAACGCGTGAACCGATTTTCATGAATGAGATGTCATTCGATTCGGAATTTTATGTAGATGTGCCTTTTGGGGGTCGCGACGCTGTACATGGAATGGGAGAGGAGTTAGCCCCTTTTATGTGAGGCCCCCTCCAAAATTATTATCATTAATTACTCTGTAAATCTTAGCCCGATTTTGATAAAATTTGGTAGGATGACAGGGTTAGGGCTCCCCTACGTAACATTAAAGCGACGATCTGCTCTTACACTTGTTAAGGGGAAGTATAGCAATCGTTTCAAATTATCGAAACGTAAACCGATTTTCATGAATAAAGTGTCATTCGAATCGAAATTTTGTACAGATTTGCACTTTAAAAGTCTCGACGCTGTGCCTCAAAAGGAGGGGAGTTTGCCCCACCCAAGTAAGGCCCTTTCTAAAACTATTATTACCAATATTTCTATAACGCTTAGTCCGATTTTGATAAAATTTAGTAAGAAGAAGTGGTTAAAGCTCCTCTACGTGGCTGTGAAGTGCCATCATGCTCTTACACCTACTAAGAGGAAGTATTGCAATCGTTAAAATTTTCAATGAGTGAACCGATTTTCATCAATGAATTGTAGTTCGATTCAAAATCTTTGCCTCTTTGCCTTTTAGGGAGAAGTACTGTAATCGCAGTTTATTTTTCTTACTCCTCTTAAAGGGAAGTACTGAAATCGCAGTTTAATTTTGCTATTTACGTACAAATTACCTTCCTATTTTATTCAAAACGCTTTCTCAAAAAAATTGTTATTGAGGATGGTTTGGGGACCGCAACTATAATCATTCTTTAAAAAGATCTGTCCAGTGGTAGTAACTCCGACTTAACACCTTTTCAGGTTATAATGATAAAATTAAATTTATTATTCCCAATTTTAATAAAATCTGAAAAGCAGATATGTAACTTTGCAAGATAGACAAAAAAGAAAATCTATCCAAAAGGTACAAAAATCTCCTTAACAAAAACTTACAGTTTAAAATGTTAAGTATAAGGGTTGATTAAACGCCAAAAGGTACACAAATCAGCTAGTACCCAACATTTCATTGATATTATTTTAAGTAATTTTACTACATTAATTTTCATTAATATTTTTTTGAATTTATTAGATGTTTCACAGACCCTTATGCTGGCCAGTTCATTCATTTTCTTTTATGATTTAAGTCGCGTCAACATCAAGGTTATTGGCGCCCGGAGCTTTTTTCAGTGCACTGCCGGCCTCCGGACAGTGTTCTCTCGTTACAGACAACTCTGTCCATCACCCGGACAGTGAGCTGTAAGAAGCTCTTAGAAAGAGAAAATCTAAGGGTCAGCAGCTGGATTCGAACCCGGAACCTCCACGTGAGAATCCAATATGCTAACCGCATAGCTAATCCCTTCCCTTTGTTCATTCATAATATTTTATTTTTTTGTTATAATTATGATAAAATGTATATTATATTTTCGTAATTAAATAGGTACTTTATTTTAGCTTTATTCCAAATTATTCTTCTGATTTATGCTCTTTATTCTGAATAGTCACATATATCGTATGTATGTACATGCACGTTAAAGTAAAAAAAGACAAAGGCAGAGTCGGCTACTATTTAAATTTGAATCACGGATTTAAAACAATATTTCAGTCTAGAATTCGTCTTTCCGAAGTATTTGTGAGCACAAATAACGCGTAGGTAATATCAAGTAAATTATTCAACAATAATTATTCATTTCTCAATTGTAATTTAATGTAGTCCCTCTAATTTTACTTATAGTAAAATACTGGAATAATTATGTTAGCTGTCATAAAAATATGCATATCTTATTTATCTTATTACAGTCAATCTAAGTTAAATGGTGTTCTACTTGAACAAATATTTTGTAGATTAAAATGGCCAGCATAAGGGTCTGTGAAACATCTAATAAATTCAAAAAAATATTAATGAAAATTAATGTAGTAAAATTACTTAAAATAATATCAATGAAATGTTGGGTACTAGCTGATTTGTGTACCTTTTGGCGTTTAATCAACCCTTATACTTAACATTTTAAACTGTAAGTTTTTGTTAAGGAGATTATCTATGGCGTTATTTCTGAGAATTACCATTTTTAGTTCGTTTTAAATTAAAGCCATCAGTTATCTAATACAAAATTTCTTTCTGTATTACGCCACTTCTCTGCATTAATGTTTTAGTGTTTAGCGATTTTTTTTAATCGGTGTCGGGCATTAATTGAACAAACTATTGGTTTACATACAAATTCAAGTTTCAAGAAAATTTATTAAGGTAAATTGCGTCAAGAGATTACTTCAATGCTTACTGAATTTACTTCAGTATATTTTGTTGTTTTGGATACTTAGTGAAACTTTTAATCGCTACTACTTTTGTAGTAATAAGAAAAAATAATGGATGGGCAAAATGTAGGAGGAATCCAATTAGAGATTAAGGTGTTGTGAGAGCACAAATTACATTCTCTGCTTACAGCCCCTGCTCCTTGTACATCGCTTATAATACGATTATAAAATACCAAGGCCTATACTGAAAATTTAAATAATTAACTACTGTATTTTAATCAGAACTTCCTTCACACATAATTAATTAATTTAACTGAGAAAAAATGTATTTATTCAAAAAATTAAAGTAATATAAATAAATTAAAATTAAATTAGTATTCAAAGTAGTAAAAAATTATGTGCCGAGGTTGAATAATTTTCTTAGTGAGTATGAAGGTCACTGCAATGTAATCACGGAATGTAAGTCTAATAAAGCCATATAATCAATTGTTCAAAATAATCAAGGTAATATCAAAATAATAAGGGTTAATCATCAAAAATTAGATGAAAACACGTGAACCAATTTGCATGGATAAGGCGCTTTTTTTTAAATGTTAGCCTCTACTTACATTAGGTCCCCTCAAAAACCATTGGTTAAAATAATAAGATATATATTACATCTTCATAAGAAGAGATCAATAGGCACTTTATTTTAAATCTATTCCAAGTTGTTTTTCTGATATATCTTTATTATGCCATTTAAACTGTGTAATCATCACATACCACGTACATGAAAATAGATAAAGGGAAAGTTAGAGTCGGTATTAATTTGAATCACAGAGTTTTTCCGTCTTTCAGCAGAATACGAGAGCCCAAATTACACAGTTAATTTGGTTAAAGACCTCTAAGCCCCATCAACATAAAATTGCATGAAAACCAGTTCACTCCTCGATAATTTGAACGATTGCAGTAGTTCGCATTAGCAGGTGTAGATGGCACTTTAAAAGGCGAGCCCTAATCTCTTAAACCTGCCAAATTTTATCAAAATCAGGCTACAAATTTACTGAGTTATTAGAAATAATAGTTTTAGAGAGGGCCAAACATAAATTGGGCTAAATCCTCTCCCTTTCTAAGTACAAAAGCTTTGAGACCTCCTAAAGGCGCATAATAATAAGGTACACAGGCTGACCAGAGTTATACGAGACCCCCTAAAGGCGCATAATAATAAGATATTCAGGCTGACCAGAGTTATACGAGACCCCCTAAAGGCGCATAATAATAAGATATTCAGGCTGACCAGAGTTATACGAGACCTCCTAAAGGCGCATAATAATAAGATATTCAGGCTGACCAGAGTTATACGAGACCCCCTAAAGGCGCATAATAATAAGGTACACAAGCTGACCAGAGTTATACGAGACCCTCTAAAGGCGCATAATAATAAGGTACACAGGGTGACCAGAGTTATACGAGACCCCCTAAAGGCGCATAATAATAAGATATTCAGGCTGACCAGAGTTATACGAGACCCCCTAAAGCCGCATAATAATAAGATATTCAGGCTGACCAGAGTTATACGAGACCCCCTAAAGGCGCATAATAATAAGATATTCAGGCTGACCAGAGTTATAAGCTCCACCCACTTTTTTTTTTAACGGCGACAAATTTCGAAAAAATAAAAAACACGTATTCAATCATTTTTAGTCTAGTTTATTTTCAGTGATTGATCCATTTTTTTAATCCCCTGTATCTCGAGATACAGCATCCAACTTTTGTTTTTCAAATGGAACGTTATATTTTTTGTTGCACATTTTTATAGTATTTGAGCTCCTAAAAAAAAAACAAAAAAAATTTTTGAAATCGGTTTAGTTTTTCAAAAGTTATGGTAATTTAAAATATGAAAAACAAATTTCAGTTTATTGTCAAAATTACGTTATTTTTTTTAAAGAATCTGTTCCAACTGGGCACAATCAACGGAGAGGCAAGCCAAAACTCTGGGATTCCCACGCTTTGCTTGTAGCAGCACTTATGGTGGCGAAGTCAAGATCTAGGCAGGCTAGAGTTATTCGAAGTATAAGGGTTGATTAAACGCCAAAATAATAATAATAATATAATAATAATAATAATATTTATTTTACATATGAAATATTTACAAATTACAAAATGAAAATATTGTACGGCTTGGAAAATCCGTCAGCCGGGATTAAACGCCAAAAGGTACACAAATCAGCAAGTACCCAACATTTCATTGATACTTCTTTAATATTTAAGTAATTTTACTGCATTAATTTTCATTAATATTTTTTAGAATTTATTAGATGTCACAGACCCTTATGCTGGCCATTTTCATCTACAAAATATTTGTTCAAGTAGCACTGTAGATTGACTGTAATATCTAGTTATTTACAAATATAATAATCAAACTGTTAATTACAGGTTAAAAAGAAAATCGTTATAAAAAATAAAACAAAATTATGAGGTTAAAAAATTCAAAACCTTATTTTAAAAAATGCTTACACCAACATACATCAATGATTTTGTTTATTTATTTATTTTATTTTTATTTTTAAATAAAAATCGTCGGTTTAAGTTCATTCTTCGATTAAACTAATTGTTATTTTATGTAGGAGTCAAACGTTTATAATAATAGGTAATAATTATCTGGCTTTATCGCAAATAATATAGTTTTCTTCAGTTACATTCTCAATCTAGGTATTCATCCCACAATGTTTTGTATATGTAATATAAAATAAATGAGATATGCATATTTTTAGGACGTCTAATTATTCCAGTATTTTACTATAAGTAAAATTAGGTGGACTAAATTAAATTACAATTGAGAAATCAATAATTGTTGTTAAATAATCTACTTGTTATAACTGTGTGTTATTTGTGCTCACGAATATTTCGGTAAGACGAATTCAAGACATAGCCGACTCTAACTTTGTCTTTTTCTACTTTAACATGCATGTACGTGGGTCGTTTGAAAAGTCCGTGCAAAAATAAAAACTACTTAATTTTTTGGGGTTAACCTTTTTTATTTTTCAACATAGTCTCCTTTTAGGCTTATACACTTCGTCCAACGCTGCTCTAGTTTGTTGATCCCTTCCGAATAATAGGATTTGTCCAAGTCTGAAAAATAGTCATTCGTTTCTGCAATCACCTCCTCGTTCGAATAAAATCTTTTTCCCGCCAGCCATTTCTTCATATTGGGGAACAAATAGTAGTCCGAGGGAGCCAAGTCTGGAGAATAGGGGGGATGTGAAACGAGTTGGAACCCTATTTCCATTAATTTTGCGACCACAACTGCTGAGGTGTGAGCTGGTGCGTTGTCTGATGGAAAAGGACTTTTTTGTGGGCCAATCGTGGGCGTTTTTCTTGCAGCTCGGTTTTCAAACGGTCCAATAACGATGAATAATATGCACCTCTAATAGTTTTACCCTTTTCCAGATGGTCGATGAGGATTATTCCTTGCGAATCCCAAAAGACAGTCGCCATAATCTTTCCGGCCGAAGGAACGGTCTTCGCCTTTTTTGGCGCAGATTCCCCCTTGGTAACCCATTGTTTAGATTGTTCTTTGGTCTCAGGAGTGAAGTGATGTATCCATGTTTCATCCACAGTGACGAAACGACGCTTAAAGTCCTGCGGATTCTTCTGGAACAGCTGCAAACCGTCCTTGCAACACTTTACACGATTTCGTTTTTGGTCAAGCGTGAGCAATCGCGGCACCCATCTTGCGGATAGCTTTGTCATGTCCAAATGTTGATGCAAAATATTATGTACCCGTTCATTCGAGATGCCCACAGCACTAGCAATCTCACGCACCTTCACTCTTCTGTCATCCATCACCATATCATGGATTTTATCAATGATTTCTGGAGTAGTAACCTCAACAGGGCGTCCAGAACGTTCAGCGTCACTTGTGCCCATATGGCCACTCCGAAAATTTTGAAACCACTTATAAACTGTTCTAATCGAAGGTGCAGAGTCACCATAATGTTTATCAAGCTTCTCTTTAGTCTCCTCAGGCGTTTTGCCTTTCATAAAGTAGTGTTTAATCAACACACGAAATTCTTTTTCGTCCATTTTTTGAAAATCACTCGACTTCCTCGATTCAAACGAATGCCAAACACAAAGAAATAGACCGATCTGGCTGAAACTTGGTGTGTGTTCTTCCAAGAGATGCTACTAACTAAACATAACCTCGATACGCGCCAGTAGTGCTATCTCTCTGACTTTGCACGGACTTTTCAAACGAACCTCGTACACGTATATGTGATTTATCATAAATATAACAAAAAGAGTGTTCACTGTGAGACACGGTACTGTTCGGATGTGCTCTTTAATTTCTTTAAATTTTTACCGGTTTATTGAGGTTTTTTCGAGTTGTATTTAGTATCATTGTGTTCAGTTTTTTATTTTCTATGCAGTGGCTGTTCTAACAAAATTATTGTGTGACATTTAGTTAAAAAAATTTCATTAAATTTAGTGAAGTAAAAAATATATACATATTAGAGATGGTTACACAAGTTCAAGGTACAGAACAGACGAAAACAGAAGACAGTAGTAGTGGGAGCCAGTGTTTGAGTGGGGGGCTGGAACCATTCAATCTACTAATGGCAAAGATAACGGCAATGTGTAACGATATGAAAATATTAAAAGAGCAGGTAACAAGTAATACCAATGAATTTAAATCCTCTTTTTCCACTTTGAATGAAAATATTTCTAAGATGCAACCAAATATAATAAATTTAAGGCAAGGAAATAAGAATTTAAAAAAAGAGGTAGATATTTTACGCACAAATGTTATTACAAAAAGTCACTTTGAAACTCTGCACAAAAAAAATAATTTAATTCTCTTTAACTTTGAGGAAGAGACTGAAGAAAGAATTGATTTGCTAGAGAAACGAGTGTTGGAGCTGTTTAAAAACAAATTAGAGTTGGATATTGATATAAAGGAGGTGAATAGTATTCGTAGAATTGGACGCGGTACTAAAACTAGACCTGTACTTGTTAGACTTATATCGTCTAGGCGTAAATATGAAATCTTAAGAAATGGTAAGAAATTAAAAGGAGAAAAAAGTTTTATATCGGAAGATTTCCCATTGGAGGTAAGGTTAATAAGAAAGGAGCTTTTGCCATATTTAAATGAAGCTAGAGCAAGTAATAAAAAAGCATATTTGAGGTATGATAAGTTACTAATTGAGAATAAAGTTTGCACGTTGAATGATTTGAAGAAAAGTCAGTCTGCATTGGTTGAACGTGAAGATTCTATAAGTGGTGATATCGCAAACACTGACAACTTTACTGAGGGATCTGAACAACTGGAAGAGAATTCATCGGACGCATCTGGAAATACTCTACATACATGGCTGAAAAAAGGAAGATTGAGTTCTAAGCAGAAAAAGAGATCACCTAAAACGAATAAAAAGAGAAAAGCTCTAAGTTCTCCGGATTTATCTGGCAAACGTAATTTTCGTTCCTGACGTTTTTAGGGTTGATCTAGAAGATAGTTTGTTTATTTTGTTCTGGAATGTGCATGGATTTGGTAACGTGGTGGATGACAAATATAACTATGATAAATACCAGGTGATTTGTATGGTTGAAACTTGGAGGTCTGATCATTTAGAGAAGATTCCTTCCCTTTCTGCGTTTGAAGCTATTTCATCAGCAGCTATTAAAGAAAAATCAAGAGGTCGTTCCAGTGGTGGTCTTGTAGTGTATGTGAGAAAAAATCTATTTGAAGTGTGTGTTCTTGAAAAAACAGCTTGGTGGATTTTTATTAAAATTAAAAATTGCTTCTTTGATATGATTATAGGTAATATTTACTTTAAACCTGGTATAGATATGATTCAAATTTTAGAATTGTTACAATTAACTTTGGATGAATTACATAGGGTGAACAACAATTCGATTTTTTGATTTTGGGGGATTTTAATAGCAGGGTGGGAGCACTGAATCAGATGGATCTGGACCTTTTTGAAGGCACTAATTTGAATTGCATCAGAATATCTACAGATGAAGTAATCTATAAACAAGGATATATGTTAGTAGATTTTTTTGAATCAAATTCTTTTGCTCTGCTAAATGGCAGAACAATGTCTGATAATTTAGGTCAAAAAACGTTTGTTTCTAAGGTGGGAAGTAGTGTCATAGATTTAGCTTGGTGTGATTATTATAATTTGGATAAAATAGTCGATCTATCTGTTATTCAGTGGTCCACACTCTCTGATCATTTTCCGATCGAAATTAAATTAAATTTGCCGTTAAATAAAAAGAAAATAAAAAGTAGTTGTTCATCTCAGGGTGCATGTGTTTGTTCGCGATTAAGTTGGGATAATAATAAGGCGGAAGCATATGTTTTAAATATGGAAAATATGCCAAAAATAAGTTATAACTTGCATTTAGAAACTATTAGTAATATAAATGAAAATTTAAAGGACGCTATTTGGGAAACAGCGGAACATTTGGGTTTAGTCCGTAAACAAAAGAAAAATTATGTATAAGTTAATAATAATGATCCCTGGTTCGACCAACAATGTAAAACGGCAAAAAAAATAATGAAAGAAAATTTTAAAATTTGTAAAAAAAATAATTTTGAGAAAAATTTTAGAAACTTTTATATCGAATCTAAACAAGAATACAAAAAAAAATTAAATTAAAAAAAACTTATTTCAATACAATAATTCATGAAATAACAGCTGCTAAAGATAGTCAAACATTTTGGTCTCACATAAATAAATTCAAAAGGAGAACTTTTAGTAATTCGGCTATAGCGTTAAGGGAGTGGCATCTTTATTTTAAATCTGATTACCACCAGAACTTTGCTTTGCAGAAAGAATGTTTAATAGATGTTAGGAACCCGTCACTGGACGCGGAAATACGAACAGTAGAAATTTTGGAGGTTTTAAATAAAACTAAAAATAATAAAACTCCGGGAAATGATGGTATATCGAACGAATTTTATAAATTATTACCTTTTAATTGGCTCCTATATTTGGAGGTGTTATTTAATAAAATATTAGATTATGAAATGTTACCCGAATCCTGGAAAAAGATTATTTTCACAATGATACACAAGAAAGGTTGTAAACTAGATCCAGCTAACTACAGGCCCATAGCTTTGGTCAATTGTATAACGAAACTTTTCACGCAGATACTCCTTAATAGGCTAAGTTCATGGTGTCAAGCAGCAAATATTATTCCAGAAGCCCAAAGTGGATTTAGGCCGAAAAGAAGCTGTGTAGACAATATCTTTGTACTTAATTCTTTGGTACAATTAAAACTGCCAAAAAAATGGGAAGCTTTTTGCAGTTTTTATAGATTTAGTGAAAGCTTTCGATAACATAAATCATGGCCTTCTCTGGAGGAAACTGTTTGATTCAGGGGTTAGCGGAAAATTTATTAGAATTTTGCAGAATTTGTATAGTGATGCAACTCTACAAGTTAGGACTCCGGAAGGTGTTTGCTCGGAAATAAATATAACAAAGGGTGTTTTACAGGGTGAGTCACTATCACCTTTATTGTTTAGTTTATATGTATCCGATTTGGAGAGTTATTTCAGAAGTCAGGAGGTTGCAGGAATAAAAATTAATAAGGATGTTGACATTCTATGCCTGCTTTACGCAGACGATCTGGTCCTGTTATGTGATTCCGTTACTGATGTTAATAGAAAATTAAATTTATTTAAAACTTATTGTGATAATAATTGCTTAAAACTAAATGTAAAAAAAACAAAGTTGTTGTGTTCCATAAGGGCAAATATGTGAAATCCAAAATTCCATTTAGGTACGGTGATGACATTTTAGAGCAAGCGAGTCAGTACTCGTATTTAGGCGTAATTTTCAGTAATTCTGGTGTCTTTAAAAATGCAATTGAGTCTTTAGTGGCTAGAACTAATATCGGATTTGGCTCTGTGATGAAGATATTAAGTAATATAAAATGTAATTCATGGGAGGTTCGCAACAAATTGTATCATTCGTTAACATTAAATTCATTACTATACGGTACACAGGTTACGGCCTTAAGATATTTACAAAAATTAGAGTCTTGCCACTTAGGATTTTATAAAAAATTGCTCTCACTTGCGGTCAACACGCCTCATTATATAATTAGATTGGAGATCGGCTCATGTCCGGTATCATATTTTGTGTTGAAGTCTGCCCTGAAATGGCTGTTACAAATATTTGCTATGGAATCTGATAGATTCCCGAAAATTTGTTTCAATGAATTGGTTAAATTGGACAACAAAAATATAAAATGTGTAAAGTTTAATTGGAGGATGTGTAAGGGACGGAATTGTGGGTTTGTTGAATTGTAATTATATTTTCTTTTAGAATTAAATTGTTATACATAGAGGACGTAACACGATACCTATAATGTAGTCTTAGAATGCATATTCAGGAAGTTACTAGGAGCATTGTTCGCGCTGCCGACGGAATGGTGGGGGCCTAGAGAGTGGTGTGTGTGTGTGTAGGGTGTGTCTATGTGGGTCTGTGTGAGAGCTAGTATGACAGAAAAGAAGAAAAGGAAAACAGAACAGTGAGTGTAACCGAAAGGAGTGGCTGGAGCTGAGTGCGAAAAACCCTGACGAAGACGAGAAGATTTTTGGCGAGGAATGGGCAAGCTGCAGGTGTTCCAAATCTGTCTATGGTCTTTGGGGTGCCACTCTCTGGTCCCGGTTGGCAGGGCGACGGGCGGTAAGGGGGAACTCCTGTTTTAGTAGTTGTTTTTTATCCTTTTTAGTTAATTTACATATTTACAATTTACGTGTATTATTAGTTAAGTTACATATTTACAATTTACGTTAATTAGTTAATTATTAGTCAAGGGTTTTTATGTAAGATAATAAAGTTTTAAAGTGTCGACCAGGTGTTCTAATTTTCTAATTGAAACCCCTAAAGTCTGGGAGGAGGGTTGAAGCGTTACAGACGCAACTAAAGAATTTATTGAAAAATTGTGGATATAATTTAGATTCAGTTAATTTCAATTTTGAATATTTAAAAAAAAACTAAGCAGAAATTTTAAAGAAATACAAAGATTATTTACTCGAATTAGATAAAGCAAGTTTGGCTAAGAGTAGTTTCTGTCTAATCTATAAGCGTTTAACCATTAATTGTAATTATGAAAATCCACAATCTTATTTATCGCTTAAAATTCCACACCATATCACTAAAGTACTGGCACAGTTGAGAACTGGTAATAAATTAATACTGAAAATTGTCATAAAAATGTAATGTATATAATTAAAACTGAGGAAGTGTGTTCAATCTGCAACCTATTAGAAATGGAAGATATTTATCATATATTTATTATATGTCCAATTTATGCCCCTTTAAGGAAACACCTTTATAATGAACTTAATATCCATAATGAGCCTCAAAATGAGGATGTACTTAGAATGCTTAGTATGACATCTGAACCTGAATTAAAAACCATTTTTAAATATGTCCGTGATGTATGCAAGTTAAGAGCGTTTTGCAGAAAAGAATAAAATATTAAAAAAAAAAGTATAAAAATAAATAAGAAAAAAAGTGGAGAATTCAAGGGTTTTAAGCAATTCTGAATAAGTAAATTTAAAGTTTTGTACCAATTTTTGAGATGTAATTTTATTTTTATTTTTGTAGATTTATTTTTATTTCAAATAGTAAAAATGTTTTGTTTTTGTATTAGATGTAAACAGTGAACTCTCTCCAATGAGATCTTGTATCTTTATTTGGAACAATAAATTATTATTATTATTATTATTATAACAAAAAAATATTATAAATGAAGTGGCCAGCATATGTGACAACTAATAAATTCTAAAAAATATTAATTAAAATTAATGCAGTAGAATTACTTGACTATTAATGAAGTATTAATGAAATGTTGGGTACATGCTGATTTGTGTACCTTTTGGCGTTTAATCAACCCTTATACTTAACTTTTTAAACTGTAAGTTTTTGTACCTTTTGGATAGATTTTCCTTTTTGTCTATTTTGTAAAGTTACATATCTGCTTTACATTGTCTATTTTGTAAAGTTACATATTTGCTTTACAGAGTTTTTTAAAATTTGGAATGAGCAATTCTATCATTATAACCTGATAAGGTGTTAAGTCGGAACCGTAACTACCACTAGAGAGATCTTTTTAAAGAATGATTATAGTTGCGGTCCCCCAAACCAAACTCAATAACAATTTTTTGAAAAAGCGTTTTGAATAACATAGGAAGGTATTTGTACGTAAATAGCAAAATTTAACTGCGATTGTAGTACTTCTCCCTAAAAGGCAAAGAGGCAAAGATTTTTTAATCGAACGACAATTCATTGATTTAAATCGGTACACTCATTGATAATTTAAACGATTGCAGTACTTCCTCTTAGTAGGTGCAAGAGCATGATAGCATTTCACAGCCACGTAGAGGAGCTTTAACCACTTATTCGAGCTGAATTTTAGCAAAATCGGACTAAGCGTTACAGAAATATTGGTAATAATAGTTTTAGAAAGAGCCTTATTTGGGTGAGGCAAACTCCCCTCCTTATGAGGCACAGCGTCGAGACTTTTAAAGTGCAAATCTGTACAAAATTTCGATTCGAATGACAGTTCATTCATGAAAATCGGTTCACGTGTCGAAAATTTGAAACGATTGCTGTACTTTCCCTTAACAAGTGTGAGAGCTGATCGCCGCTTTATTGTTACGTAGGGGAGCCCTAACCCTATCATCCTACCAAATCTTATCAAAATCAGGCCAAGATTTACAGAGTAATTAGTAATAATAATTTTGGAGGGGGCCTTACATAAAGGGGGCTAACTCCTCACCCATTCGATGTACAGCGTCGGGACCCCCTAAAGGCACATCTACATAAAATTCCGAATCGAATGACACCTCATTCATGAAAATCGGTTCACGCGTTTAGGCGCTAAGTTGTTTACAAAAAAGGTAACAAGAACAACAACAAGAAGAACAAGAACAAGTACATTTTTTGAAAAAGCCGTTTTTGCTCATTTTCGGCAACTTTTTTCTCGAAACCTATAAAATCTGGGTTGTTGCAAAAAAAATTAGTTATAAAGGAGGGTTTGTCCTTTATTTTAAAGATAATTTGGGAATTTTATCTTTTGTAGAAAAAGAGAAAAAAATTGTCAAAGTTGGGTGTTTTTCAACATTACGCTTTTTCGTGCAGTTTTTGACGATCAACCCTTATACAACTGTTCTACCGGACAGTTTTAATACATCATAATACTTTTTTTTTAATAACATGTAGTCATTCGCAGGATTCGAACTGGGGATCTCGCACTTGCAAAGCCACGCTCTTGACCACTAGACCAACACTCGTCAGACAAGATATTCTAACCGTAATCATAGGTCAAGAAGTCTTGCATATGGGGTACATTAACATGATGTGATGGTTGATTTTATTTGATGATAAAACAAAGTTATCCTGATTCACCCTCAACCATTACACTACACTACAATTTTTAAAATCTTTAATTATGATTATTTTTGTTCTTTGGGTCACAAAATACATTTTTTGTAGTCAGAGGACCCCTAAAACTTGTATTTCTTGTGGAAAATTAATATTGAAAACCGATCACGAATAAGATAAAATTATAACTTTGATCTTAAATATCTCAACAAATATTAGTAATATCGATATTAGTCATGTCGAAACGGGGTTAATGCTATTTTTTTATTTACTTTTCATCTTGATAGAAGAAAATAAATTACTACGGAATGAAATTAATAATTTAAGTAAAGAAGTGTTACATTGTTCTCAGTCCGTTTACCAAAATTATGTTAAAATAGATAACGTTCATATAAATGAAAATGATAATTTGTTTGATGTTCTCAAACATATCGGCAGTTTGATAGACTTGGAGTTGAGAGAAGATATGATTGATTACATTTATAAACGAAAGTTTGGAAATCAAAATGTTTCATCTATTATATGCAAATTCGTATACACTTCACTGAAAAATAAATTCGTAATAGAGGCAAAAAAAAATAAGGCGAAGCTAAAATCGGGGACGGGGCAGAATATTTATGTTAATGAATATCTTTCATCATTCACTTATAAGTTACTAAAGCAGGCTAGAGATTTGAAAGTGCAAGGAAGGCTAGTCTCAGTTTGGCATAGAAATGGCTCCATACTAGTGAAACAAGGAACGAACGATAAACCGAAAGTTATTCGGAATACTCAAGATTTGCTGTTTTTTACTCAGTCAGAAATACGTCAGTTACCAGGCAATGCTTCTGATGAAGAGGAAAATGGTGCTTACGATTCAGATATTTCATCCGTCTCTAACATCTCCAAAAGGAAACGAAAGGAAAAACTGCAACCGACAACTGCTTCAATTACTGATTTTTTATACAAGAAACCAAAATAACTTCATACAGTAGCGTTTCTGTGATCTCAAACAGCCAGCCAAACACTGATAAAAAATCCAAAATAGTCAGGTATGATCATAATTTTATTAAATTTTTATTGTGGAATGTACACGGTTACAACAATTTTCTTACACACTGTAATGAATTCACTGGTTATGATGTAATATGCTTGAATGAGACATGGCTTACTTCCTCTTTGATCAATCCTCCTGTTTGTTTCAATGGTTTCACTGTATTTTCGTCTCGTGCAATTAAAGAAAAGAGTCGAGGGCGTGCAAGTGGAGGAAACTTGGTTTTAGTTAAAAATAGTTTAGGCCCGGCTGAGATAATTGAAATAACTGAATGGTGGATTTTTTTTAGGGTTGTTTTGACCATGAGCTCACTAGTAATCGGAGTAATATATTGTAAGCCTAATTTATCAATAAGTGAATGGCTGGTTTGTTTGGATTCCACCTTATATGATATAAAAGATAGATTTACTAATTCTATTATTCTAATCTGTGGGGATTTTAATTCAAGAATGGGTTTGTTAGACCAATGTATTCAAGATTTTACTGTATATACAAATTTATCTGAAAATAGATCTAGTTTAGATATAAATTATAATTCGAAAGGAAGTCAGTTAATGAATTTTATGGATGAAAGATCGTTTGTATTATTGAATGGTCGATCGGTATCGGACAATCCTAGTCAGTTTACTTGTGTGACACCTCTCGGTAGGTCAGTCATTGATTTGGTTTGGATGGATGTTTGCAGCCTGTCATGCTTTCGTGACTTAAAGGTTCTTGATTTTGTTTCGCAATCGGACCATTTTCCTGTACAGTTTAGTTTAAATCTGGGGCTACAAAAAGAAGTTGAATTGCCTGCAGAAAAAGCAACTTTGATACATGAATCGGTAATCAAATGGAAATCGAATTTGGTTGAGCGCTATATAAATGTCATGATGTTAAGCGGTAATTTAGCTATTAATTTTGGGGATAAAACTGTTGAGGACATCCATTGTAATTTAATTTCTACAATTAGGGAAACAGCAAAAGTGTTGGGAATGGTACGGAATAAAGTATCTAGTTCTACCGGTACTTCGGTTTATAAAATTAAAAGAAAAAATCCCTGGTATGACTATGACTGTGCCAGATCAAAGAAAGAAGTTAAGAAATTACTACTTTTATGTAAGAAAAGAAATTTCAACGATGAAGTAACAAAACGTTATCTTAATGAAAAGAAAGTTTATAGGTCACTTGTAAAATTCAAGAAAACCGAATTTTTTAATACTATTTCTAATCAACTTAGTAATTGTAAAGATATTGCCCAGTTCTGGAAAATTGTAAATAATATGAAAATAAAAAATAAAGATTGTAATAAGAATTCAATAAACGCGAATTCATGGGAGGCGTATCTACTTGCAAAATTAAGTCCAACTAATGTAAATCGTGAAATTTTTTTTGATCCTGCAAATGAAATTTTAGATAGATATATTACATCTGATGATATTTTACGTTCACTTAAAAAATGTAGGGAAAATAAGGCCGCTGGAGTTGATCAATTATCATATGAATTTTTCAAATACTTGCCTGGCAATTGGCTGCTTTATATTGAGGTATTTTTTAATAAAATCTTAGAAGCCGAACAACTGCCAGATGATTGGCAACATACTATTTTATATATGCTATTTAAAAAAGGAGATAGAAATTTGCCGGATAATTATAGATCAATAGGTTTAGTTAATTGTATTACAAAAATTTTCACACAAGTAATTCTATTTAGATTGGAAGAGTTGTATCAAATTTACAATATTATCCCACAGAGCCAAAGTGGCTTTAGGAAAAATAGGGGTTGTATTGACAACATTTTTATATTAAATTCAGTTATACAAATTCACTTTGGAATAAAAAATAAGCAATTTTACTGTCTTTTTATTGATTTTGAAAAGGCTTTTGACTCCATACCTCACGATCTACTTTGGAAAAAATTACGTTCCATAGGCTTATATGGGAAAATGTTTAGAATAATGCAGTGTCTTTATAAAAATATGAGGGTAAGCATAAGGGGCAATACATTCAGAACTGGAGAGATGGTCCTTTCCAGAGGTGTCATACAGGGCGAGATATTAAGTCCGATGCTTTTCAACTTATATTTGGTGGATATTGAGACTTTTTTCAGAGAAAAGAATGTTGGTGGAATTAGAATAAATAACCAATCAGATGTAATATTGTTATCATACGCAGATAATTTAGTAATTTTTGGTGATAGTTTCACTGACTTACAACAAAAAATTAAGATTTTAGAGGAATATTGTTCTATTAATAGGCTTGTTGTGAATGTAAATAAATCGAAAATATTAAAGTTTGGTAAAGGTAGAAGTCCGGCCAGACATAGACAGTTTTATTACAATAATACTAAAATAGAATTGGTAAATCGGTTTACATATCTTGGTATACCATTTTTTAAATCTGCTTTGTACAATCAAACTTCTCAGGCGTTTATTTGTAAGTGTAACGCAGTAACCAGTGTAGTAATGCAAATATTATGTAGAGGTAAATGCAAATCGTGGGATTCCCAGGTGTATCTGTTTGACTCTCTGGTGAGAAATACATTGATGTATTGTTCACCGGTATGGGCACTCAGGCATTTAGAGGACTTGGAAAGGGTGCAATTAAATTTTTATAAAAGACTATTCCAAATTCCTCGTAACACACCAGGTTATCTTGTTCGATTGGAGACTGGACGGTTAAAGATTCATTATGCTATAGTTAAATCTGCTCTTAATCTGATGTTAAAAATTGTAAACCTTAATACTCAGAACTATTCTAAATTGTGTCTTTCTCAGTTAGTTTTATTTAACGATAAATCTAATAATAAACTAAAGTATAATTGGTATTCGCAACTGTCAAATTTATTGCTGAATGTAAATCTAGAAAATGTAAACGATTTGGTATCCTTTATAAAAGATAAGTCCCATGTTCGCACGCTGTTAGAGAAGTATAAAGAAAGTTTAATTTCCATGGATTATGACAAAATGATAAATTCTAGTTTTCTTACTTTTACCAAAAACTCTTATCTTAATAAACAAATAATACAACCATATCTTAATGACAAATTATCATTTCATATTATTAAATTATTCTTTCAATTCAGAATGTCAGGACCTTATGTACTGAAGTTTACTGTCAAAAATATTATATATACAATAGATTCAAATAAATTTTGTATGGTTTGTAATGGAGGTCAGCGTGAAAATATCGCTCATTTGTTTTTAGAATGCCCTGCATATAGCATTTATAGGCAAAGTTTAAACCTTGATAACAACAATTTAGCGAGAGAAATGGAAATATTAGCGAATGATTATTCTCAATCAAACATTCACAACGTGTACAAATATGTTAAAAATATACTAATGTTACGGTCATTTCTGTTGAATGAGTAAAGTTTGAATTTAGCTGTATGTTAGATTCTTATTATTTTGTTTGTATTTTTTGTACCAAGTTGTATTCATTGTTGTTAAGGATAAAACCAACTCCTTTTGTTACAGGTTTATAACCTGTAAAACAAATTAAAAAATAAATAAAAAAAAAAATATTTACTTTTCATAATCACTGTCAAAGCCAGTGGTCCTTAGACGCCTCAATCAGTTTTTTGACCCTAACTCCACAAAAAAAGAAGATACAATATCGGGATTGGAAAATTTGAAAACTAGACCAAAAAAAACATATAGTTTATTTAATCGGTTTTTCCGGATTTCCGCTTTCCTAAAAAGTTATTAGCAATTGGTGCGTTTTAAATGGATCACCCTGTTTACCTTAACAAAAACTTACAGTTTTAAAAGTTAAGTATAAGGGTTGATTAGACGTCAAAAGGTACACAAATCAGCAAGTACCCAACATTTCATTAATACTTCTAGGATCATATTTTTTAGAATGTATTAGATGTCACAGACCCTTGTGCTGGCCTTTTATAACCCATAAATATTTTTCTGTTACAATAATAAAAGATGTATCTCATCATCATAGTTAGTATTAAAAATGCACTTCATTTTAATTCTAATCCAAATCATTCTTGTGATTCATCTTTATTTCTTTATTCTGAATAATCATCACATTCACTCGCATATTAAAAAGAAAAAGGGAAAGTTGGAGTTGGTCTTTTACTGTTGTAATTTGAATTACTGAGTTAAAACCAAATTTCAGTCTTGATTTCGTCTTATGTGAGCACAAATTAGTTAATTACAAAGAAATAATGCTTATAATTACAATTCATTCATTTTCAAACAAATTTAATGTAGCCCTTTAACTGAGTACTTGTTATAAAGAAGTTTTATAACCAACTAAAAATATGCATATCTATTTTATATCTTAACGAAAACTTACAGTTTAAAATGTTAAGTATAAGGGTTGATTAAACGCCAAAAGGTACACAAATCAGCTGATTACTAGCTAATACCCAACACTTCATTCATGCTTAGTTGATATGATTTAAGTAATTTTGCTGCATTAACTTTTTCTTTCCATTTTTTAGAATTTATTTAGAGCGTTTAGGCGCTACGCAGTTTACAAAAAAAGTAACAACAACAACATGACCAATTTCTGAAAAAGCCGTTTTTGCTCATTTTCAGCAACTTTTTTCTCGAAATTTATCAGATCTGGGTTGTTGCAAAAAAATTGCATTTATAAAAGAGGGTTTGCCCTATTTTTTAAAGAAAATTTGGGAATTGTATCTGTATTGTTATTACGTTTTTATAATTATTAATAGTTGATGGGGAGAGCAAGTACACATGTAAAGACGAAGCGTTACTTTTTTATTACTGCTATAACCTTCCAAGAAACTTACACAAGAGTTAGCTAAAATATAGATGGCGTTACTTTATATTACACCTCCTCACGGAGCTAATTAATAATAAAAGCGGTTATTCAAAATCATATGGTTTGCTAAAATAGTGAAGTTACAAAATTAATTTTCTTTTAAGTTAATTAATTTTATTCCTCTTCATTGGCACATATTTAGTGTTCCTACCAATTGTATGTACTTTGAACTGTTGACTGTTACAACTTTGTGCTACATTGCGAGTCTCTTTTCTTTGCCCAAACTTATCTTATTTTAATTTCGTCAGCTCGTTTATTGCAATTCTTGAATATTGTTGGTTTAATAAGCAAAGATGCCACTTAGTGGCATTTCACCAGCAATTATTGCGGCTGACCAAGTTGATGAAAAGGAGAAACGACAAGCAGTGAAAATGAAGAAACGGAAAACCGATGCTAGTCCTTTCGAAATTACTGTAAGTACTGCTAATAATTTCGAACCACTTTCTGATATGGAGAGCATGGACGAGGATAGTATTCCTCAGCCCAGTGTTAGTAATAGACGCCTATGGCTAAAAATATTGTCAAAATAGCACCTATTGTGGTCTATAGTTATATTAAAAATCATTCGGAAACTCTTAAAAATCTAAGAGCCGTATGTAAACAAGAGTTCGATGTTAAATGCAGAGGCAATAGACTTATATTTTTGACAAAATGCAAAGAAGATTATAACAAAATTCTTAGCGAAGTAGCCTCAGCTAAACTCGAATATCACACCTACACACCTAAAGATGAAATCAATCATACTTTAGTACTTAGGAACTTGCCACCCAATATAACGTGCGAGGAAATAATCCAGGATTTAGCTGATAAAAGTACCCCAGCAACTAAAGTATCTCAAATGACGAAAAAAGATTTAATGGGGACAATCATAAAATATCCGCTCTTTATAGCTACTTTCGACAAAAACGTAACTGTTAAAGATGTTGTGGCCAACAACAAGATATGTGGATGTATTATTTCATGGGAGCGATATAAAAACTTTTCTGGAGTAACGCAATGTTATAGATGTCAGTCGTTCAACCACATAGCAAAAAATTGCTATCGCAAACCAAAATGTCTCAAGTGCGCTGGTGACCACCTAACGGAAGTATGTACAACCCCAGTAGATAATCCACCAGTATGTGTGAACTGTGGAGGTTCCCACACTGCAAACCACAAGAGTTGTTACGTTTTGCAAAAGCACATGAAGTCGCATCCTAAACGAGCTCAACAGAGTAAATCACTTTCTAAGCCTGCATTTCAGATGGATTCTTCTGACTTCCCGTCACTTCCAAAGTCCAGCTCTAATCTTGCATGGGGCGCAGCCGCGCAACATCAACCTATCGGCAAAGTGCCCCCCTCTGCATGGGGCACGATAAAAGAACAGAAATAATCTTCAAATTGAAAAAGAAAGAAAACTTATGATAGAAAAACAAATAAACTTATTATGTAATTATTATAAATCAAGTTTCTTGGGCTTACGGATAACCCGCCCACTCTGTGTTGTTGTTGTCGCATCCGAGTTAAGAGGCAATGTCTGCTCACCAGAGGATGGCAGGGCTGGTCCATCTTGTGCGATGCTTCTCTGTAGAGACTGGTCTTCAGGCTGTTCTTCCAGAGTCGATGGTGGAGGTAGTTTACTACCAAGACCTGTCTTCCTTGGTGTCTGCAGCACTGCCTTTTGAGGAGACAATACTGGAGGCTGTTCAATGGTTTCTCTTCCACGAAGAAATACTGAATTTCTTCGAAGTTCTTGGCCTGTCTGATCTCGAACTACATAGGATCTTGGTTCTTCGAGCTTTCTAGAAACCCAACCTTCCTTCCACCCATCAGTATCTTGGATATAAATTGGTTGTTCCTCCTGGAAAGTCTCCTCCTTCTTGGCGCTTCTATCATAATATTTTTTGCTTTGAAGTTTTATTTCCTCCATTCGAGTTCTTATCTCTTCTGACGGAAAATTTGGAACAAGTAGATCGAGTGTTGCTGGAGCGCTTGTGCGGAGTAATCGCCCCATCATTAGTTGGCTTGGTGAATAGTCAAGTCCAGTCAGAGGTGTAGCTCTATATTCCAATAAAGCGAGTTGGAGATCACTTCCACCCTGGATAGATTTCTTGATGAGTTTTTTTGAAATACCCACACCCTTCTCTGAGAGTCCATTAGATTTGCTGTGGTGGGGGCTTGATGTGATTACTCTAAAGCCCCATGTTTTTGCAAAATTTCTCATTTCTGAACTAGCAAATGGATTGTTATCACAACGGACTGTCTCTGGTATTCCAAATTTACTGAATAATGTTTTCAACTTACATATTATTTCCTTGGCAGATTTGTTCTTTAATGTAATGATTTCGAGCCATCTGGAATAGTAGTCTTCTACAGCAAGAAATATATGTCCTCTATATTCTCCTATGTCCATACCTATACACTGGAATGGATACAGTGGAGTTTTTGATGGTAGTAATGGTTCCTTTGTTCTCTTGTTCTGGAACATCTGGCAAATAGAACACTTGCCAACAAAATTAGCAATATCAGTAGACATACGAGGCCAATACATTAAAGAACGAATTCTTGCCACTGTCTTATTAATCCCTAAATGGGCTATTTTATGAATTCTATTCGACTCTTTCATAATTCATTTCTAGTCGACTCTTACTTGGGACTATTATACGAGCATCATAAAACAACAGACCATCTTTCTCAAAGAGACTATTTCTTAAAGCAAAATAAATTTTCAATTCAGGCGAGAGAAGCTTTCTATTGACTCCTTTCCAGCCCTTATGTATATAAGTTTTCATGGATGTGAAGTCATGATCGCATTCAGTCGCTTCTTTCAAAGCATGAATTTCTTCTTTAGGTATAGGTAAATATTCTTCAAGTGTGATGGCATGAACAATTTGTGTCATGTCCACATCTTCTGGTCCAGTTTCCTTAAGGCTGAAACGTGACAGCATGTCAGCGATGAACATTTGAGAACCAGGTATATATTTTAAGGTAAAGTCATATTTGAGAATTTTTAGCTGCATTCGTTGAAGTCGTGCAGTATTTTTATGAAGATCATTTTGCACTATCTTTAATAGAGGTTTATGGTCGGTATGAATGATTACATTGTCATGACCATAAATATAATTATGGAACCTATTAAGGGAAAATGTTAGAGCGAGCATTTCTTTCTCAATCTGGCTGTAGTTTAGTTCAGCGGAATTTAAACTGCGAGAAGCAAATGAGACTGGTTGTCCCTTCTGCATTAAACAACACCCTAAACCATGTTGACTACTATCAGTTTGTATCAATACTTCTTGATTAGGATCGAAGATTTTCAAAGTTGGTGCATTAGTAACTAACTTCTTAAGACTATCAAAAGCCTTTTGCTGTTTTAACGTCCAATTCCAAGGATTTTTCTTCTGGAGAAGTTCTCTTAACGGAGCTGCAACTTCTGAGTAGGAAGGAATAAATTTGTTTACAAAATTTACTGCACCAAGAAAGCTCTGAAGCTCCTTTACATTACTTGGCTGTTCAATTTCATTAATCGCCTTTACTTTGTCATAAGCAGGTTTAATACCTTGTGGTGTAAATACGAGGCCCATATAGCTAACTTCATTCTTTTTATATTGCAGTTTGTTCTTATTGAACTTCACATTATTTCTTCTTGCTCTTCTTAGGACAGCTTCTAGATTGCCATCATGTTCTTTTCCAGACCTTCCTGTTATTATTATGTCATCAAATAGAACCTGCACTCCATCTAGATCTCCAAATATTTTTGAGTTTTCTCTGTGGAATATCTCTGGAAAACTAGAAAGGCCATAGGGCATACGTAAATAAGAAAATCGTCCAAATGGGGTTATCATTGTACACATTTTGGAAGACTCTTCATCAAGTTCAAATTGATGAAAACCTTCTTTCATGTCTAGAACAGTGTAATATTTTTTCCCACTTAAGTTTGCAATTAATTCTTCTTGAGTTGGAATACTATAGTGTTCACGTTTGATATATTTATTTAAAGGTATTGGGTTAAGGCACAGTCTAACACTCCCATCTTTCTTTTCGACAATGACAATATCATGAACCCAGTCAGTGGGCTCGTCTGTTTGACGGATTATTTCAAGTTTCACAAGGCGATCCAGTTCATTTTTTAACTTCTTCTTAAGAAATTCGGGTATTCTACGAGTTCTTTTGACAACAGGTATAGCTTCATCACGCAGTTTTATTTTAATTTTAAATGGTAGTTTCCCTATTCCTGTAAATAAATCAGTTCTTATCTATAAACCTATCTTTATTTGAATTTATTACTTGTGGTTTCGCACTAATTTTATTATTTATTGGATTAGTAAACTTTTTATTAACAATTTTTGCTGTATTGCCTGAGTCTTTATTATCGGCGTTAATTGTATAAAGTCTTTTGAGAAGTCCTAATTTTAGACATGAATTGGCACTTAAATAGGAGACGAATCATAGTTCACAACTATAAAATCTAAACCCTCATTTACTTGTTTATAAGTACATTTAAAGTTTACTTTACCTATTGGGTTTGTAGTAAAACCTCCATAAGACCTCAGTCGAACATTCGTCTTTTCAATTTTGGATGTATCCTGCAGATTATTATAAATGTTTAAAGGCAAAATATTTACGTCAGATGCTGAATCCAATTTAAAAGTAATAGGGTTCCCTGCAACAAATATAACTTCTTTCCATATTTCACTATTAGTTTGATAAGATCAAGTTCCACACTCTCACAATTAAAAACTTCTGTCTCACTTGAAGATGTTTCGACTTCATAAACACTTTTCTTTCGGTTTTTTAAAAAACAACCGACTTCGAAATGATTTTGGCGCTTACAAAATGAACATGTTTTCTTAAAAGCCGGACATGAACGAGGTTTATGTTTGGTACCGCATTTCTTACAATCATAATATTTTACATCGGTGTTCTGAAGTTTATGTTTAATCTTTTTAGTTTGTTTATTAGCGAATTTTCTGGTATAATTCACTTCGCTTGTTAATTCATTATTATTATTATTATTAGAAATCTCTCTCTTATACGTTTTTCCCATTTCGGCAGCTCTACACAAAGCAATAATTTCTTCTAAAGATTGTTCTTTAGTTTGTTTTAAGAGATTTTGTTGCGCTTCTGCATCATTAACGTGAGCTATTATGTGATCTTTAATCATTCTCTCAGCATACGAAGTTTTACATATGCCATTTTCACAAACAAAATTACACTTTCCTGCTTGTTTTTTCAAGTCCGTAACATAATTATCAAAACTTTTCCCAACTTTATGTACAATCTTGTTAAATTTAAATGTTTCTATGGAGTAGTTAACTGTAGGAACACAATACTCATCAAATGATTTAAGTACAATTTCAAGTTCTGTTTTTTTAGCCTCAGGAAAAGTATTAAAAACATCAACTGCCTCTTCACCCATATTTGTAAGCAATATTGCAATTTTATGCTCTTCATCCTTTGATTTAATTTTTCCTGATGCTTTCATATTTAGCATAAACATCTCTTTCCATTGAGGCCATCTGTGTGCAAGACTTGAGTCGAAAACTATCGGCTGCAATCGGAATGACTGGTCACTCATCTTGATTAATAAAGACCTTATTACTATTTCGTTTTAATTATTGAAACTGTACTGCACTATTTTCCGCACAACAAAACACCTGACACCATGTATTGTTATTACGTTTTTATAATTATTAATAGTTGATGGGGAGAGCAAGTACACATGTAAAGACGAAGCGTTACTTTTTTATTACTGCTATAACCTTCCAAGAAACTTACACAAGAGTTAGCTAAAATATAGATGGCGTTACTTTATATTACAGTATCTATTATAGAAAAAGAGAAAAAAATTGTCGAAGTTGGGTGTTTTTCAACGTTACGCTTTTTCGTGCAGTTTTTTACGATTACCCCTGATACAACTGTCCTACCGGACAGTTTTAATTACATGTGTGTAATATTGTGGGGAGAACACCTAGATTAACAATGTAATTGAAGAAAACTAAATTACCATTTAATATTAACAAATTATTAATTATTAATGCTTAACTACTGTATAAAGTAACGTACCAACCAGTTTAATTGAACAATGGAACTTAAACCATTTTTACTTGCTTCTGATGCGCTAAACTTGCACTTAAATCAGATTTCAAAAACATAAACAAAATAAAATCGATAAGTAGTTGGTATATGCATTTGGTGGGAAGAAGATAGAGAGAGTGAAGAAATGAAATTAAGTGATGGAAGAATGTGATTAAGAAATGGAATTAAGTGATGAATAAAAAAAAAAGTAAAGTAATTGCCTATTTTTTCAGACGGGCTTAACGTCCAACTACCAATTAGGTGTCGTGGACGGAGGCGACTAGCAAACATACTTTATTAACCATTAAATAAAATCCAAGGTCTAAGACCGGGAATCGTACCCAGTACCACAATACATATTAGCTTTAAAGGTATTAAGTGATGAATGATTACAACCCATTAAGAGGGATAATATAAAGAATATTGCAAGATAAATTAATAGATAAATTTTAATAACTCTTAAGGGATGTAAGAGAAAACAAGCTGTGATCACAATAACTTCTAAGGAAGGAAAAGAAAAATTATTTGCAATTACACTTCTTATCCGTAAACGGACAAAGAGAATTTAAACTGCGAATACGGCAAGGTTGCAAATAATTTCTCTTAGTAGGTGTAATAGAAGGATGGCACTTAAATCGCACGCATTCTAAATTCTTCTACTTGCCTAATTTGATCAAAGACGGGCGACGATTTACAGAGTTATTATTAATAACTGATTAAAAGGGGGCTATATTTACTTGTGGCAAACTTCCCTCCTAAGTGTATACCATCGAAACCCCAAAAAGCCGTATCTACCATAATTAAAATTTCAAATAGAAAGACAATTAATTAAGTTCGTACGCCGATAATTTGAAATATTGCAGAACTTCCTCTTTGTAAGAGTAAGAGCTTGATGGCACTTTAAAGTCACGTATGGAAGCTTTAACCACTTCTTTGTGCTAAATTTTAGCAAAATTAGACTAAGCGTTATAGAAATATTAGTAATAACAGTTTTAGAGAGGGCCTGATCTGCGTGGGGCAAACTCCTCTACTAAAGATACACAGCGTCGAGACCTATAAAAATGCAAATCTACAACACATTTTGAATCAAATAACACTTCATTGAAGAAAATAGGTTCACGAAACGATAATTTTAAATGATTGCAAAACTTCCCCTTAGTAGGTGTAAGAGCAGAACGTCGCTTTAATGTACGTAGGAGAGCACTAACCCTTTCATTCTTCCAAATTTCAACAAAATCGGGCTAAGATTAATAGATTTATTAGTAATAATAATTTTGCAGGGGGCCCCACACACATTCTACAACATACTCGAAATTCTATTTGTGTTTGTAGAGTCCTGATGAAAAATATTACTTTTATTGTTATTTACCATCCGCTGTACCGCAAGGCTCACAGGCTATTTTGCATTTTTTCTACTACCTAGATAAGACATATAGTAAAACTTCCTCCAAATTTTCAATTTTTTAAAATATCAGAGTCCCAAATTATACTACAACTTGGCGGCAAGGAACCGTTGAAGTGCCAAGAAGGTATCATTCTGCTGTACAATTTTTTTGCAGAGTGGTGTAGCTTGATGTTTAGTGCTCCAACCCACCTACTTGTGACCTTCATTGAAAATAACTGTCTTAGAGGATGACACAATGTGAAGTTGATTATATTTTAGAATGCAGGTAACCTTCAAACTACCCAAAATTAGCAGATCACATTGTTCGACCAAATATAGCCCGTAAACCCTGGAAAACCCTACGTCTTAAATTTGCAGATTATAATAAGGACCACTATAATATCAGTAAAATTTGTCTCTTGTTGAATAGAGTAGAAATAAATTAGTAACCAAAAGTATTAAAGAACCAGTTGTACAGTGTAAGTATTGCCTAGATTTCAAGTTTGTTTTTCCGAATCTACCCGCTTAATGATAAGCTTCCGCTTCTTAATATTGATTTTACCCGCAGTACTGCCGAACTGAAACTACTTATGGGCTAAGGCCTAGTAATGCATTGAATGATACAAACAAATCTAGCGTGAACACTCACTCGACATTCTCGTACACAATGTGTCATTTCTTTTCAATTTTAATACTGTTTCTATTCTAATTAAAGTTACACACATTTTTAAAGGTGCTCATAACATCGAAATAACACTTTACGGAAAATCTTACCCCATAAAAATAATTCCTTAAAAATATTACTTCAAAGTTGATAAAATCTTTTGTAATGCACTTACGATATTTAGAGAACATCGTTGCAGGCATTTTCTAAAAGAAGAATAGAAAAAAACTTTCACTGAAATGGATCTTCCGGTTGTGGAATGTTGGACTCATATTAGCAAGATATTCATCCATTCTTATTGTCAATAAGTTTTAAGATCGTATTTTACACTGAAATAGTATTTTACTGAGAATTCTGTCCACCCCTCCTCAGAAGCGCTCTCAATCGATTTTCCAGGAAAAATGTTTCAAATGAAAGTTATAGGTCTACAAATGTAGACATCAAGTTCAAAGAAATCTTAGAGATTTTAGAGAAAAAAAGTGAAAATACGGTCTAGTTAAATTAGTACTTCGGGGTGAGAGATTCTGACCAAAACCACACTAACCAATTTTTTGTACAGAGCGGATTTAATGACAGATATTCATGGTGAAGCCTCAAAATCGAAAATCTACACCAAAGGCTTTGTCTTTCTTCGGAGTAAGAGAACAGAACATATGTAGCACTGGGGAAATCGACTCGCAATAAGCGTAATTATTTCTAAAAGAAAAGACAAGTTTCTTTACTTTCAAAAAACGCTGCTTCTCTGTAGGCAATGGCACATTATGAAAAATATTTAAGGATATTAGATCCAATATTATGAGATTTATTAAAGTTTTAATATGGATATTACATATGCCCTGGCTAATCTGCACAGACAGGAAGCCAACAAACAAACAAACAAAAAAAAATATTACATATGTATTTTTAATTGGTATCCAGGCGCTTGGAGTCACTGTAGTCGTTGCACCAAAAAAGAAAAATATTACGAGAACACTTACTTTTTTTACTCATTATTATTATTATTATTTTTGGCGCATCGACTGCCTTGGTCATTAGCGCCCACTATCTTGTATCTTCCTCGTTACCCTCATTATTTTTTGTTAAATAAAATTCTCATGCTTTTAACTCAAACATTTCTTCAAATTTCTTATTTCTTGACTTTATTTTTTAATAACAGACAATACACAATGCATTATGCATTGTTCATTATTATAATGAACCTTACTTCGAAAGACAGTTACCTCCAAATAGTGTTCGTTTATGTAATGTACTTAAGAGAAATACATATGTTGGAGCCATCAGTGAAAGTGGAGAAAATTTCAATGTTCAGAGGAATTTTATCAAATTCTGAATGAAATTTTTGAAAAATGAAGAAAAGTGAAAATTCATTTATTAATATTCAGTAACGTAATTTATTCGATTTGTGGGTATATATGTATATAGCTACAAATAAATTCCTCATCTGAAAAAATTACTTCATTGTATTTTGATTTTTTTTCGTTCATGGAATGGGAACGTTAAAGGTAAAATAATAATCTTTATGACTTTAACAAACTTTCATAAATAATCTTTACACGTGTGTTTGGTTAAGGACAATTAGTAAGGGGAAGAGTTTAAGGAGATTGTATTATTTCCTACCTTAGATCTGGTTTCCAGAATGTAGTAAAATCTATGTCAGTGGTTATACTTTTAAAAAGTCTGATGGTATAGAGATATGAGTTACACTGTGCCTCATCTGGAAACTAGAAAATACATTCTAGTAAAGAACATGTGGGCACAGCATTCAGATGGCGATCTTAGTACCTGCAAAGCAAATGCAAAATATAATGACAAGGGCAATGCCCTAACAGCAATTAAACGACAAAACAGAAGAAATGATTGTTATATGTGATTATATAAATGGGATAGATAGGTAATACTTTCTCAATCTATCTGCTTTCTCTAGAGTAAAATATAAATAATGTATATATTACTCCTTAACCAAAACTTACAGTTTAAAAAGTTAAGTTAAGGGTTGATTTTTTTTTTATAAGGGTTGAAACGACAAAAGGAACACAAATCAGCAAGTACCCAACATTTTATTCATACATCAGCTCCTAATTTCAGTCATTCATGCTGGCTTATTTCAAAATATTTGTTCAGTAATGAACAGAGTAAGAGAAACGGAAAAGATGAACAATTAAGCAACCATATTTAATTTTAAATAATTATGAATACCAATGTCCACCAATCGTAAAAAAACTCTTATCAGGAGGGGACTTCGGCCAAAGCTCACCACGCGCCATGCTTACTTTTGGTCTATTATTAAGGATTTCAATTTTTCTTGTAACTAATAGTTTGTTCCTAAACTTTGTCATAATATGCTTACAACTACATTACACTACTTTATTACAATACTTTCATATTCTTAAAAAATGCTTTCTTTACACTTTATAGCAAGATAGGCTTAATTCATAGTCTAGTAATCTGTACTTCATTGTTACTGTAAATTAATATTTTTGTTTTTTACACATTTTTTTAATTATTCATGACTAAAGCTTGACACTCTTGGATGCGCTGCAGAAGAAACATTTATCCTCAATACACTTTAACATAAAACAATAATGAATTTTTTTTGTAATGTTGAAGAATATTCAAGGAACTTCAAGCTATACATAGAATGACAAGCATGGAAAGAAAGAAAAAACAATAAATTAAATTTTAAGCTGAAAGGAAGTTTTGTGTCTGAACCTGACGGGAAACGTGTGGAAAACAAAAGCCAAGGTCAACCTTTGGAAGAAGGTGTTCAAAAGTTTTTAATGAGGTGCCACGGCAGCCTATAATTAGAGGCAAGGACTACAAAGCTACGCTGTGTAGTGGACGTCGATTACCGGTCTAGGGCTTGGTTTTTATTTAATGTGTAACACGTAAAATATAGCAAGGTAAGTTATGTTGTCTGCCTCCGTTCACGATACCTAATCGGTAGTGAGACGTAAAGCTCGTCTGAAAAATAGGCTTTACTTTATTTTGATATCTTGACTGAAAGGTTGAATTTCTATTAATGAAGTAGTAAATGAAGCTAATGGTGCTGATGGACTACTACTCTTGGAACTTGAGTAAAAAAAAAAGTACATAGAAGTACTCGGTTTTAAAAAAGTGAATATCTGCTAAAAGAAAAGTTAGATGTAAAAATCTGTATTGTATTAAAAGTTGATAGTTTTATCTATTAGCTTCAGATATAAAAAAAATCAGTGTGGTAAAACGTGCAACAAATATACATAAAAATCTCAGGGCACAATGGACCCATTCGTGGCATGAGTGCAAATTCTCAATGGAGGACGCAGTTCAAGAATAGATCACACAAAATTCTAGACTATTGTTACCGTTTCCAGTAAGTTCACCTTCCTATGAACGTGTATGGCTAAGAGAAGTATAATGATAAAGTCGAGAACATCAATAAGCCATAGGAGGTTCAGTAAATTGGCAGAGAGAGCTTTTAAAAAGAACCGTTAATATTGAAGATGTGGTGCAAAATTTCTTTTAAAAACCTAGGAAGTTGAAACGGACATGTTAATAACGCATTTCGTTTAATTTGCTGTTTAAATGCTAAATAAATAGGTCTTTTCTGTCACAGTATAACAAAGTGCATCCTCAAAAATGTTCAGAAAGCTGACCTTTCGAACTCAACGATCACAAGCACATTCAATCTGAAATTCTTTCCAAATTATTAGGCTGAATTATCTAAAACGAATAAATTACACATAGCTTGATAATCTGGCGAATGAAACTAGTTAAAATAAGATTTAAAAAAAGAACGAAATTTATTTTTAATTCTTTTTTATATTTTAAGAGGTTATAGCGATTTTAGTAATTTACTCGTCTTAAAGTTGACGAACAGATAAGTCTTTACAAATAGAATTAAGTTACAGAAATAAAAAAAAAATGTCACATAGATACCGAGCATATTATTAACTTTTCAAACGTAATACTTACTCTTATTACAAGACAATAATTTTTGCCATAATAAATACAATTTAAGACGAAATACTTACTTTTATTTATAAAAATCACTAGTAAAAGCTTCACAAAATGTTTACAACTTATAGCAAAATCAAAATTGCTACTAACTTACGCAATCTTGATTAAACAGAATATAACTTTATTTCCTTATTTATAAAAACGATATTTGTAGAAATTGAAAAATGCAATTCACTCAAGAACCATGAACTGTAACCACTCAATTGACATAGGAATGCTCCACTTTACTGTACACTGTGCAGTAGCACTGACGGCATTACTTTTTAGTAAGTTAATAGATACACCATCACTAGCTCTTGCCTTCTATGTCTAACCTTATTCAGTCGAATTTTCTTTACTATTGTATAAGAACATTGAATATACATTTCGAAGTTATAAGTTAAATTAGCTTTAATTATATTAATGCGCATTTTTTAATTTAAAACAAAACAACACAAATATAAATTAAAATAAATGAATAATTTTATAAATGTTATTTAAGTTACTGATCACTTTCGCTTGGCGAAGATTGGAACCACGAGTAAATAAGGTTAGGTGTCCATTAGTTGGGTTTTCTCATTTCATGCGTAGGTGCGACTGTTGATTTCTTATAAAAAGTTCTCTAGGTAAGAAAAATGGCTCTCGGTACAGCTATTTCGAAGAAAAAGAAGGTAAATTTGAATTCAGTATTGCTATTTATTGTTGAAAACAGGAATTTGTGAAAAAAGTGGTAACAATGTTGTAAAGTTAAGGTGTATTAATCGTTGAAAGTTCATGTATTGTATAAGTAATTAACATGTGGTACGATGTATCAAAGCTCTTCTGCAAAAAAAAAAAAAGAAAGTGATTGGTGGTATTTTATTCTAAGCTTAAATGGAAAGTGATCAAGAATCAGTACCTTAATAACAATTTTTTTTTTAAATGTGAGTAGACAGAAAAAAACGTTGCTCCCAACATACCTGGATATCAAATTTGTAAAAATTATAATGCCTTAATCCAAATAAGATATTCCAAAACAATATAATATTGAACTTGAAAATAAATATTACCACGTTCGTTAATATTTTATTATTTTTATATACATCATGTTTATTATTAACCACCATTAGTATTTAAACAACCAGTATTAAATCTTTCTATCATAGAGCTTAAAATTTCTTATTAGTTCTGTAGAGGATTTGCTGGCATTGAAGTTAATGAACAATTTATCTTCCAAATAAATACCGCTGGTATTCTGAAGGTTCAGCAGATTCTCATTTTTCAATTATTTCAATTCACACTGAAGGAAGTAAATAACATACTTAAACGACTCTTACATATAATAATAAAGCCATTTATTTGGTTTCAGACTAATACATTTTTTATACATATAATACATTTTATAATGAAACAAATAAAATAATAACTTTTCAAAAAAGAATACTTTGCATTGAATTATTCTTGAAACCAGGCCACTACTGAGCATAGGCCTCTCCCATTGAACTCCACAATTCTTCATCTTTCGCCTTCCTAGTCCATGATGGTCCAGCATGTTGTAAAATGTCATCCGCCCAACACTTTTTTTGTCTGCCGACCTTTCTTTTCCTGAATTTCAAAGACCAGTTAGTAATTCGATTAGTCCAACGACCATCTTTCACTCTCATCAGCTTTCCTGCCCATTTCCACTTTGCCATCTTCACCTTTTTTATAATATCTGTCAAACCAGTTTGCTCTCTCATAAATGTGCTCTTGACTTTATCCTTCCGACTAACTCCTAGTATACTCCTCTCCATAGCTCTTTGAGTAGTCTGCAGCCTATTTAGATTTAGTTTTGTGCAAGATCATGTTTCAGCACCATACAGAAGCCAGGGCATTATGCATCTTTCTAAGACTTGACTTCTTTGTTTAATATTAATATTTCTATTTTTCATTAAATATTTCAATAACCAATATTTTTTCCAGGCAAGCGTAATTCGTCTTTCTACTTCTTTGCTAGTCCTGTCATCAAAACTAATTAGCTGCCCCAAATAAACTGCTTCTTTAACCCATTTTCGTTTAACAGTTTCTTGTAAAATATCTTTAGTTTTATTATTAGGATTTGTAAATAAAACAGTTTTTTCAAGGTTAATAA